>NC_141877.1:632891204-633194235 GCF_056163025.1 Triticum urartu | reverse complement strand
TGGCAGCGGGGTCCTATTGGGAACTAAGGGATATTAAGGCCTCCTTAATAGAGTACCGGACCAAAGCATTAACACATAGTGAATACATGAACTCCTCAAACTACGGTCATCACTGGTAATGGTCCCGATTATTGTCACTTCGGGGTTAACAGATCATAACACATAATAGGTGACTATAGACTTGCAAGATAGGATCGAGAACTCACATATATTCATGAAAACATAATAGGTTCAGATCTGAAATCATGGCACTCGGGCCCTAGTGACAATCATTAAGCATAGCAAAGTCATAGCAACATCAATCTCAGAACATAGTGGACACTAGGGATCAAACCCTAACAAAACTAACTCGATGACATGATAAATCTCATCCAACCCATCACCGTCCAGCAAGCCTACGATGGAATTACTCACGCACGACGGTGAGCATCATGAAATTGGTGATGGATGAAGGTTGATGATGGCGATGGCGATGGATTCCCCTCTCCGGAGGCCCGAACGGACTCCAGATCAGCCCTGCCGAGAGAGTTTAGGGCTTGGCTGTGGCTCCGTATCGTAAAACGCGATGAATCCTTCTCTTTGATTTTTTCTCCCCGAAAGTGAATATATGCAGTGATGGTTGAGGTCGGCGGAGCATCAGGGGGCCCACGAGGTAGGGGGCATGCCTAGGGGGGTACGGCGCGCCCCCCACCCTCGTGGACAGGGTGTGGGCCCCTGACGTGGTTCTTTCTTCCAGTATTTTTTATATATTCCAAAATAATTCTCCATTGATTTCTGAGAACTTTTATTTCTGCACAAAAGTAACACCATGGCAATTCTGCTGAAAACAGCGTCAGTCCGGGTTAGTTCCGTTCAAATCATGCAAGTTCGAGTCCAAAACAAGGGCAAAAGTTTTTGGAAAAGTAGATATGACAGAGACGTATCAGGTATCCTATGAAGACACATTTCTCCGATTTGGGTTCAAGCTTATCAGGTTGAAGCTTTTTCACATAAGCATCGTAGCCCCAAACTTTAAGAAACGACAACTTTGGTTTCTTGCCAAACCATAGTTCATAAGGCGTCATCACAACGGATTTAGGTAGTGCCCTATTTAACGTGAATGCAGCCATCTCTAAAGCATAACCTCAAAACGATAGCGGTAAATCAGTAAGAGACATCATAGATCGCACCATATCCCATAAAGTATGATTATGACGTTTGGACAAACCATTACGCTGTGGTGTTCCGGGTGGCGTGAGTTGCGAAAGTATTCCGCATTGTTTCAAATGAACACCAAACTCGTAACTCAAATATTCTCTTCCACAATCAGATCGTAGAAACTTTATTTTCTTGTTACGATGATTTTCCACTTCACTCTGAAATTCTTTGAACTTTTCAAATGTTTCAGACTTATGTTTCATCAAGTAGATATACCCATATCTGCTCAAATCATCTATGAAGGTGAGAAAATAACGATACCCGCCGCGAGCCTCTATATTCATCGGACCACATACATTAGTATGTATGATTTCCAACAAATCTGTTGCTCGCTCCATTGTTCCGGAGAACAGCATTTTAGTCATCTTGCCCATGAGGCATGGTTCGCAAGTACCAAGTGATTCATAATCAAGTGATTCCAAAAGTCCATCAGAATGGAGTTTCTTCATGCGCTTTACACCAATATGACCTAAACGGCAGTGCCAAAAATAAGTTGCGCTATCATTATCAACTCTGCATCTTTTGGCTTCAATATTATGAATATGTGTATCACTACTATCGAGATTCATCAAGAATAGACCACTCTTCAAGGGTGCACGACCATAAAAGATATTAGTCATATAAATAGAACAACCATTATTCTCAGATTTAAATGAATAACCATCTCGCATCAAACAAGATCCAGATATAATGTTCATGCTCAACGCTGGCACCAAATAACAATTATTTAGGTCTAAAACTTATCCTGAAAGTAGATGTAGAGGTAGCGTGCCGACCGCGATCACATCGACTTTGGAACCATTTCCCACACGCATCGTCACGTCGTCCTTAGCCAATCTTTGCTTAATCCATAGTCCCTGTTTCGAGTTGCAAATGTTAGCAACTGAACCAGTATCAAATACCCAGGCACTACTGCGAGCATTTGTAAGGTACACATCAATAACATGTATATCACATATACCTTTGTTCACCTTGCCATCCTTCTTATCCACCAAATACTTGGGGCAGTTCTGCTTCTTGTGACCAGTCCCTTTGCAGTAGAAGCACTCAGTCTCAGGCTTAGGTCCAGACTTGTGCTTCTTCACTTGAGCAGCAACTTGCTTGCCGTTCTTCTTGAAGTTCCCCTTCTTCCCTTTACCCTTTTTCTTGAAACTGGTGGTCTTGTTGACCATCAACACTTGATGCTCCTCCTTGATTTCTACCTCCGCAGCCTTTAGCATTGCGAAGAGCTCGGGAATCGTCTTATACATCCCTTGCATATTATAGTTCATCACGAAACTCTTGTAGCTTGGTGGCAGTGATTGAAGAACTCTGTCAATAACACTATCATCAGGAAGATTAACTCCCAGTTGAGTCAAGTGGTTGTGGTACCCAGACATTCTGAGTATATGTTTACTGACAGAACTATTCTCCTCCATCTTACAGCTATAGAACTTATTGGAGACTTCATATCTCTTAATCCGGGCATTTTCTTGAAATATGAACTTCAACTCCCGGAACATCTCATATGCTCCATGATGTTCAAAACGTCGTTGAAGTCCCGGTTCTAAGCCGTATAGCATGGCACACTAAACTATCGAGTAGTCATCAACACGCGACTGCCAGGCATTCACAATGTCTGCAGTTGCCGGCGCGGGTGGTACACCTAGCGGTGCTTCCAGGACGTAATTCTTCTGTGCAGCAATGAGGATAATCCTCAAGTTACGGACCCAGTCCATGTAGTTGCTACCATCATCTTTCAACTTAGATTTCTCTAGGAACACATTAAAATTCAACGGAACAACAGCATGGGCCATCTATCTACAACAACATAGACATGCAAAATACTATCAGGTACTAAGTTCATGATAAATTAAAGTTCAATTAATCAAATTACTTAGGAACTCCCACTTAGATAGACATCTCTCTAATCATCTAAGTGATCACGCGATCCATATCAACTAAACCATGTTCGATCATCACGTGAGATGGATTAGTTTTCAATGGTGAACATCACTATGTTGATCATATCTACTATATGATTCACGCTCGACCTTTCGGTCTCCAGTGTTCCGAGGCTATATCTGCATGTGCGAAACTGGCTTGCACCCGTTGTATGTGAACGTAGAGCTTATCACACCCGATCATCACGTGGTGTCTCGGCACGACGAACTGTAGCAACGGTGCATACTCAGGGAGAACACTTATACCTTGAAAGTTAGTGAGAGATCATCTTGTAATGCTACCGCCGAACTAAGCAAAATAAGATGCATAAAGGATAAACATCACATGCAATCAATATAAGTGATACGATATGGCCATCATCATCTTGTGCCTTTGATCTTCATCTCCAAAGCACCATCATGATCGCCATCGTCACCGGCTTGACACCTTGATCTCCATCGAAGCATCATTGTCGTCTCGCCAACCATTGCCTCTACGACTATCGCTACTGCTTAGTGATGAAGTAAAGCAATTACATGCTGATTGCATTTCATACAATAAAGCGACAACCATATGGCTCCTGCCAATTGCCGATAATTGTGTTACAAAACATGATCATATCATACAATAAAATTTAGCATAATGTCTTGAGCATATCACATCACAACATGGCCTACAAAAACAAGTTAGACGTCCTCTACTTTGTTGCTGCAAGTTTTACATGGCTGCTACGGGCTGAGCAAGAACCGTTCTTACCTACGCATAAAAAACCACAACGCAGTATAGTGATTGCTTTTTGATCTTCAGAAAGAACCCTGTTCATTGAATCCGATTCAACTAAATCTGGAGAAACAGACACTCACTAGCCACCTGTGTGGGAAGCACGTCGGTAGAACCAGTCTCGCGTAAGCGTACACGTAATGTCGGTCTGGGCTGCTTCATCCAACAATGCCGCTGAATCAAGAATCAACTAGTGACGGCAAGCAATATGTATATTCCCACGCCCACAACTCCTTTGTGTTCTACTCGTGCATATGACTGTTGGAAATATGCCCTAGAGGCAATAATAAAATGGTTATTATTGTATTTCCTTGTTCATGATAATTGTCTATTGTTCATGCTATAATTGTATTAACCGGAAACCGTAATACATGTGTGAATACATAGACCACAACATGTCCCTAGTAAGCCTCTAGTTGACTAGCTCGTTGATGTCTACTACACAACCTTCTTCTTGTAGACGTTGTTGGGCCTCCAAGTGCAGAGGTTTGTAGGACAGTAGCAAATTTCCCTCAAGTGGATGGCCTAAGGTTTATCAATCCGTAGGAGGCGTAGGATAAAGATGGTCTCTCTCAAGCAACCTTGCAACCAAATAACAAAGAGTCTCTTGTGTCCCCAACACACCCAATAAAATGGTAAATTGTATAGGTGCACTAGTTCGGCGAAGAGATGGTGATACAAGTGGTATATGGATGGTAGATAAAGGTATTTGTAATCTGAAATTATAAAAACAGCAAGGTAGCAAGTGATAAAAGTGAGCGTAAACGGTATTGCAATGCTAGGAAACAAGGCCTAGGGTTCATACTTCCACTAGTGTAAGTCCTCTCAACAATACTAACATAATTGGATCATAAAACTATCCCTCAACATGCAACAAAGAGTCACTCCAAAGTCACTAATAGCGGAGAACGAACGAAGAGATTATGGTAGGGTACGAAACCACCTCAAAGTTATTCTTTCCAATCAATCCGTTGGGCTATTCCTATAAGTGTCACAAACAGCCCTAGAGTTCGTACTAGAATAACACCTTAAGACACAAATCAACCAAAACCCTAATGTCACCTAGATACTCCAATGTCACCTCAAGTATCCGTGGGTATGATTATACGATATGCATCACACAATCTCAGATTCATCTATTCAACCAACACAAAGGACCTCAAAGAGTGCCCCAAAGTTCCTACCGGAGAATCACGACGAAAACGTGTGCCAACCCCTATGCATAGGTTCATGGGCGGAACCCGCAAGTTGATCACCAAAACATACATCAAGTGAATCACGTGATATCCCATTGTCACCACAGATATCCACGGCAAGACATACATCAAGTGTTCTCAAATCTTTAAAGACTCAATCCGATAAGATTACTTCAAAGGGGAAACTCAATTCATTACAAGAGAGAATAGGGGGAGGAGAAACATAAGATCCAAATATAATAGCAAAGCTCGCGATACATCAAGATCGTGCCAAATCAAGAACACGAGAGAGAGAGAGAGAGAGAGAGAGATCAAACACATAGCTACTGGTACATACCCTCATCCCCGAGGGAGAACTACTCCCTCCTCGTCATGGAGAGCGCCGGGATGATGAAGATGGCCACCGGTGAGGGTTCCCCCCTCCAGCAGGGTGCCGGAACAGGGTCCCGATTGACTTTTGGTGGCTACAGAGGCTCGTTTTTGCAGGGTATGCTATGTGATGTGATATTGCCAAAAGGATGTGATGAATGATATATGTGATGTATGAGATTGATCATGTTCTTGTAATAGGAATCACGACTTGCATGTCGATGAGTATGACAACCGGCAGGAGCCATAGGAGTTGTCTT
The DNA here is from genome assembly GCF_056163025.1 of Triticum urartu. Taxonomy (NCBI): domain Eukaryota; kingdom Viridiplantae; phylum Streptophyta; class Magnoliopsida; order Poales; family Poaceae; genus Triticum; species Triticum urartu. The sequence goes on along the minus strand of NC_141877.1, from coordinate 633,188,510 downwards.
AATTTACTTATGACCGTTGTGTCAATGAAAAGGCCATGTAATTACTTTACTTTATTGCTAACCGTTAGCGATAGTAGTAGAAGTAATAGTTGGCGAGGCAACTTCATGAAGACACGATGATGGAGATCATGGTGTCATGCCGGTGACGATGGTGTTCATGCCGTGCCTCGAAGATGGAGATCAAAGGCGCAAGATGATATTGGCCATATCATGTCACTTTATGATTTGCATGCGATGTTTGTCATGTTTACATCTTATTTGCTTAGAACAACGGTAGCATAAATAAGATGATCCCTCGCAATAATTTCAAGAAAGTGTTCCCCCTAACTGTGCACCGTTGCTAAGGTCCGTTGTTCCGAAGCACCACGTGATGATCGGGTGTGATAGGTTCTAACGTTCGCATACAACGAGTGTAAGCCAGATTTACACACGCAATACACTTAGGTTAACTTGACGAGCCTAGCATGTACAGACATGGCCTCGGAACACGGAAGACCGAAAGGTCGAACATGAGTCGTATAGTGGATACGATCAACATGAAGATGTTCACCGATGATGACTAGTCCGTCTCACGTGATGATCGGACATGGCCTAGTTGACTCGGATCATGTATCACTTAGATTACTAGAGGGATGTCTATCTAAGTGGGATTTCATTGAATAATTTGATTAGATGAACTTAATTATCATGAACATAGTCAAAAGGTCTTTGCAAATTATGTAGTAGCTCACGCTTTGGTTCTACTATTTTAGATATGTTCCTAGAGAAAATTTAGTTGAGAGTTGACAGTAGCAATTATGCGGACTGGGTCCTGAACTGAGGATTGTCCTCATTGCTGAACAGAAGGGTTATGTCCTTAATGCACCGCTCAGTGTGTTGATCCTCGAGCATCGTCTGTAGATGTTGGGAAACATCTGACGTACATGTTTTGATGACTACGTGATAGTTCAGTACGCAATTCTGACGGTTTAGAATTGTGGCACCAAAGACGTTTTTGAAACGTCGCAGAACATATGAGATGTTCCAAAGACTGAAATTGGAATTTTAGACTAGTGCCCACGTCAAGAGGTATGAGACCTCTGACAAGTTTCTTAAGCCTGCAAACTAAGGGAGAAAAACTCAATCGTTGAGCATGTGCTCAGATTGTCTGAGTACTGCAATCGCTTGAATCGAGTGGGAGTTAATCTTCCAGATGAGATAGTGATGGTTCTCCATAGTCACTGCCACCAAGCTATTGGAGCTTCGTGATGAACTATAACATATCAGGGATAGACATGATGATCCTTGAGCAACTCGCGATGTTTGACACCGCGAAAGTAGAAATCAAGTAGGAGCATCAATTGTTGATGGCTAAACCACTAGTTTCAAGAAGGGCAAGGGAAAGAAGGGATACTTCATAAGACGGCAAATGAGTTGCTGCTCTAGTGAAGAAACCCAAGGTTGAACCAAACCCGAGACTAAGTGCTTCTATAATGAGGGGAACGGTCACTGAAGCAGAACTACCTTGGATACTTGGTAGATGAGAAGGCTGGCAAGGTCGATAGAAGTATTTTGGATATACATCATATTATTGTGTACTTTACTAGTACTCCTAGTAGCACCAGGGTAATAAATACCGGTTCGGTTTCTAAGCGTCAGTAACTCGAAATAAAAGGCCGCGGAGACTAGCTAAAGGTGAGATGACGATATGTGTTGGAAGTGTTTCCAAGGTTGATGTGATCAAACATCGCACGCTCCCTCTACCATCGGGATTGGTGTTAAACCGAAATAATTGTTATTTGGTGTTTGCGTTGAGAAAAGACATGATTGGATTATGTTTATCGCCACACGGTTATTCATTTAAGGAGAATAATGGTTACTCTGTTTATTTGAATAATACCTTCAATGGTCTTGCACCTAAAATGAATGGTTTATTGAATCTCGATCGTAGTGATACACATGTTCATGCCAAAAGATATAAGATAGTAATGATAGTACCACGTACTTGTGGCACTGCCATTTGAGTCATGTTGGTATAAAACGCATGAAGAAGCTCCATGTTGATGGATCTTTGGACTCATTCATTTTTGAAAAGATTGAGACATGCGAACCATGTCTATTGGTAGATATGCATGACGAAACCCCATGCAGATGGATCGTTTGGACTCACTTGATTTTGAATCACTTGAGACATGCAAATCATACCACATGGGCAAGATGACTGAAAGGCCTCATTTTCAGTAAGATGGAACAAGAAAGCAACTTGTTGGAAGTAATACATTTTGATGTGTGCAGTCCAATGAGTGCTGAGGCACGCAGTGGATATCGTTATGTTCTTACTTCACAGATGATTTGAGTAGATGCTGAGTATATTTACTTGATGAAACACAAGTCTGAATTAATGAAAGGTTTAAGTAATTTCAGAGTGAAGTTGAAGATCGTCGTGACAAGATGATAAAATGTCTATGATATGATCATAGAGATGAATATCTGAGTTATGAGTTTGGCACACAATTAAGACATTGTGGAAATTGTTTCACAACTAATACCGCCTGGACCACCATAGTGTGATGGTGTGTCCGAACATCACAACTGCACCCTATTGGATATGGTGCATACCATGATGTCTCTTATCAAATTACCACTGTCGTTTATGGGTTAGGCATTAGAGACAACCGCACTCACTTTAAATAGGGCACCACACAATTCCGTTGAGATGACACCGTATGAACTATGGTTTAGAGAAACCTAAGCTATTGTTTCTTAAAAGTTTGGGGCTACGATGCTTATGTGAAAAAGTTTCAGGCTGATAAGCTCGAACCCAAAGCGGATAAATGCATCTTCATAGAATACCCAAAAATAGTTGGATATACCTCCTATTTTAGATCCGGAAGCAAAAGTGATTGTTTATAGAAACGGGTCCTTTCTCGAGGAGAAGTTTCTCTCGAAAGAATTGAGTGGGAGGATGGTGGAGACTTGATGAGGTTATTGAACCGTCACTTCAACTAGTGTGTAGTAGGGCACAGGAAGTTGTTCCTATGGCACCTACACCAATTAAAGTGGAAGCTTATGATAGTGATCATGAAACTTTAGATCAAGTCACTACCAAACCTCATAGGTCGACAAGGGTGCATACTACTTCAGAGTGGTACGTAATCCTGTCTTGGAACTCATGTGGCTAGACAACAATGAACCTACAAGCTATGGAGAAGTGATGGTGGTCCCAGATTCCGAAGAATGGCTCGAGGCCATAAAATCCGAGAGAGGATCCATGTATAAAAGAAAGTATAGACTTTGAAAGAACCACTTGGTGGTCGTAAGGCTGTTGGGTGCAGATGGATTTTAAAAGGAAGACAGACAATGATGGTAAGTGTCACCATTAAGAAAGCTCAACTTGTCATTAAGATGTTTCCCGACAAGTTCAAGGAGTTGACTACGATGAGACTTTCTCACTCGTAGCGATGCTAAGAGTCTGTTGGAATTATGTTAGCAGTTACTGCATTATTTATGAAATCTTGCAGATAGGATGTAAAAAACATTGTTTCCTCGACATTTTTCTTGAGGAAAGGTTGTATGTGATACAACCAGAAGGTTTTTTCAATCCTGAAAGATGCTGACAAGTATGCAAAGCTCCAACAATCCTTCTAAGGACTGGAGTAAGCATCTCGGAGTTGGAATGTACGCTTTGATGAGATGATCAAAGATTTTGGGTTTATACAAAGTTTATGAGAAACTTGTATTTCCAAAGAAGTGAGTGGGAGCGCTATAGAATTTTTGATGAGTATATGTTGTTAACATATTGTTGATCAGAAATGATGTAGAATTTCTGGAAAGCATGCAGGGTTATTTGAAAAGTGTTTTTCAATGGAAAATCTGGATTAAGCTACTTGAACATTGAGCATCAAGATCTATAAGGATAGACCAAAACCGCTTAATAGTACTTTCGAATGAATACATACCGTGACAAGATTTTGAAGGATTTCAAAATAGATCAGCAAAGAAGGAGTTCTTAGCTGTGTTACATGGTGTGAATATTTGAGTAAGACTTAAGACCTGACCACGACAGAAGAGAGAGAAAGGACGAAGGTCGTCCCCTATGCTTTAGACGTAGGCTCTACAGTATGCTATGCTGTGTACCGCACCTGAAGTGTGCCTTGCCATGAGTCAGTCAAGGGGTACAAGAGTGACCCAGGAATGGATCACAGGACAGCGGTCGAACTTATCCTTAGTAACTAGTGGACTAAGGAATTTTCTCGATTATGGAGGTGGTAAAAGAGTTCGTCGTAAAGGGTTACGTCGATGCAAACTTTGACACTCATCCGGATGACTCTGAGTAGTAAACCGGATTCGTATAGTAGAACAGATATTTGGAATAGCTCCAAGTAGCGCATGGTACCTGCATCTACAAGATGACATAGAGATTTGTAAAGCACACATGGATCTGAAAGGTTCAGACTCATTGACTAATAAACCTCTCTCACAAGTAAGATATGAACAAACCCCATGGGTGTTGGATTCATTGCAATCACATAGTGATTTGAACTAGATTATTGACTCTAGTGCAAGTGGGAGACTGTTGGAAATATGCCCTAGAGGCAATAATAAAATGGTCATTATTGTATTTCCTTGTTCATGATAATTGTCTATTGTTCATGCTATAATTGTATTAAGCGGAAACCGTAATACATGTGAATACATAGACCACAACATGTCCCTAGTAAGCCTCTAGTTGACTAGCTCGTTCATCAATAGATGGTCATGGTTTCCTGACCTTGGACATTGGATGTCATTGATAACGGGATCACATCATTAGGAGAGTGATGTGATGGACAAGACCCAATCCTAAGCCTAGCACAAGATCGTATAGTTCGTCTGCTAAAGGTTTTCTAATGTCAAGTATTATTTCCTTAGACCATGAGATTGTGCAACTCCCGGATACCGTAGGAATGCTTTGGGTGTACCAAACGCCACAATGTAACTGGGTAGCTATAAAGGTGCACTACGGGTATCTCCGAAAGTGTCTGTTGGGTTGGCACGAATCGAGACTGGGATTTGTCACTCCGTGTAAACGGAGAGGTATCTCTGGGCCCACTCGGTAGGACATCATCATAATGTGCACAATGTGACCAAGGAGTTGATCACGGGATGATGTGTTACGGAACGAGTAAAGAGACTTGCCAGTAACGAGATTGAACAAGGTATCGGGATACCGACGATCGAATCTCGGGCAAGTACTATACCGGTAGACAAAGCGAATTGTATACGGGATTGACCGAATCCTTGAAATCGTGGTTCATCCAATGAGATCATCATGGAACATGTGGGAGCCAACATGGGGATCCAGATCCCGCTGTTGGTTATTGACCAGAGAGATGTCTCGGTCATGTCTGCATTATTCCCGAGCCCGTAGGGTCTACATACTTAAGGTTCGATGATGCTAGGGTTATAGGGAAAGTATGTACGCGGTTACCGAATGTTGTTCGGAGTCCCGGATGAGATCCCGGACGTCACGAGGAGTTCCGGAATGGTCCGGAGGTAAAGATTGATATATTGGACGAAAGGTTTTGGAGTCCGGAAGTGTTCCGGAGGTACCGGGTGATGACCAGCATGACCGAAAGGTGTTTCGGGAGCCTCGGCAAGTGTTGGGGGGCTTCGTGGGCCAAGGGAAGGGGGCAAACCAGACCACTATGGGGCTACGCGCCCCCCTCACCTATTCCCACGTGACCTGGGGGTTTGGGGCGCCCCATCGAGGGTTCCCACCTCCTGGCTTGGGGGCCAAGTCACCCAAGCGGGAGATCCCATCTGCCCTGGCCGCCGCCCCCCTAGGGGAAACCCTAGGGCGCCTCCCCTTGCCCTTGCCCCTATAGATAGTGGAGTTTTTGGGGCTGCACAACACACGAGTCTCTATCTCCCAAGGCGCAGCCCTACCTCTCTCCCTCCTCGTCTCTCGTAGTGCTTGGTGAAGCCCTGCTGGAGTACGCGCTCCTCCACCACCGCCACGCCGTCGTGCTGCTGTTGGACGGAGTCTTCCCCAACCTCTCCCTCTCTCCTTGCTGGATCAAGGCATGGGAGATGTCACTGGGCTGCACGTGTGTTGAACGCGGAGGCGCCGTTGTTCGGCGCTTAGATCGGAATCAACCACGATCTGAATCGCTACGAGTACGACTACCTCATCCGCGTTCTAGTAACGCTTCCGCTTAGCAATCTACAAGGGTATGTAGATGTACTCCCCTTCCCCTCGTTGCTAGATTACTCCATAGATTGATCTTCGTGATGCGTAGAAAATTTTAAATTTATGCTATGATCCCCAACAATGACATCAACGCATAAACCTGGGTCGGATGCCACTGATGGGGAACGCAGTAATTTCTATAAAATTCCTACGCACACGCAAGATCATGGTGATGCATAGAAATGAGAGGGTAGAGTGTCATCCATGTACCCTCGTAGACCGTAAGCGGAAGCGTTATGACAACGCGGTTGATGTAGTCGTACGTATTCACGATCGACCGATCCTAGTACCAAACGTACGACACCTCTGCGATCTGCACACGTTCAGCTCGGTGACGTTCCATGAACTGACGATCCGGTAGAGCTTCGAGGGAGAGTTCCGTCAGCACGACAGTGTGATGATGGTGTTGATGAAGCTACCGACACAGGGCTTCGCCTAAGCACCGCTACGATATGACCGAGGTGGATTATGATGGAGGGGGGCACGTCACACGGCTAAAAGATCAATCATCAACTTGTGACTATGGTGTGCCCCCTCCCCGTATATAAAGGAGTGGAGGAGGGGGAGAGGCCAGTGAGGGAGTCCTGGACTAAGGGGTCCTCGGGCGTCCAGCCTGTTAGCCATGGGCCGGACTGATGGGCTGTGAAGAACACGAAGACCGAAGACTGCCCTGTGTACGGCTGGGACTCTCCTTGGGGCGGAGGGCAAGCTTGGCAACCAAACATGTATATTCCTTTCTTTGTAACCGACCTTGTGTAACCCTAGATCCTCCCGGTGTTTATATAAAACGGAGGACTTAGTCCGGAGGGGAGAGGGATATTCATGACCATAGCCATACAAGCTGGACCTCTAGGGTTTAGCCATTACGATCTCGAGGTAGATCAACTCTTGTAATACTCGTATTCATCAATATCAATCAAGCAGGACGTAGGGTATTACCTCCATAGAGAGGGCCCGAACCTGGGTAAACATTGTGTCCTCTGTCTCCTGTTACCATCGACCTTAGACGCACAGTTCGGGACCCCCTACCCGAGATCCGCCGGTTTTGACACCGACATTGGTGCTTTCATTGAGAGTTCCACTGTGCCGTCGATGAAAAGTTCGATGGCCCCTTCAATCGTCAACAATGACGCGGGCCAGGGAGAAACCTTCCTCCCCGGACAGATCTTCGTGTTCGGCGGCTTTGCGCTGCGGGCCAACTCGTTTGGCCATCTGGAGCAGATTGAGAGCTACGCCCCTGGCCATCAGGTCAGGTTTGGGAGCTGGAATTATGTTGTGGACATCCGTGGAGATTTAATCTTTGCCGGATACGAGACCGCGGAGACCGCTCCTGGCCACCTTGATGAACATGACTTAAATCTGTTGTTAGACTGCATCCATGAGATAGCTTCGGTGACCACTCTGGCCTTAGATCCAGAGCACACTGCGGCATCCAAGGATCGGAGGCTCGACCCCACCATGGAGGCCAGAGATTCCCCGGCGTTGGAGCCGCACATGAGCTTAACCCCACACCATATCTGTGTCACCAGAACTCTAGACTCGTCTCTGGTTATAAGTTCCGAACCATGTGAGCTTGCGGACGCCGAACTCGATCGCTTATCGATCTTCGAATTCAGCGCCGCAGACATCTTCCAGCACTCGCCTTTGGGCGATATGCTAAACTCATTAAAAAGCGTGTCCTTGGCGGGAGACTCACAGCCGAACTCTGTCCGGTCCAGACTAGGGGCTGATGATCGAGAATTTTGCTTCCCACCCGCCACCCACTTCATAGCCACTGTCGAGGACCTAACCAACACGCTTGATTATGACTCCAAAGACATCGATGGTATGGACGACGATGCCGATGAGGAGCAAGACCAAAATCCGCCATTTACCGGCCGCTGGACGGCCACTTCTTCATACGATTTGTACATGGTGGATACACCCAAAACAACCAACGACGACGACAAAGAAAATCCAGTCGAGAATAAACCTCCTGAGACACAGCAAACACTGGCGTTCTCGGCGCCGCCCTAAGTCACATCGTTCAAAAGACAGCAATGCTGGCACCGGTGAAAATAATACTCCGGACGATACTGAAAACAATGAAGACCTTGCTGAGGTAACATCCGAGCAGGAGGAGCAAGAAAACAGGCAAGCCAGTCCCGATGAACAGGCCAGGCCCAACGACTCGGAGGACGGTAGTTACCGTCTGCTCTTCGAGGATGAGGAAAGCCTCAGCAACAAAGATTTCGTCGTGCCTGAGGAACCTCTTGAGCAGGAGCGCTTCGAGCGCCAGCTAATAGCAACGACGAGGATCCTGAAAAAGAAACAGCGGCAGCTTCAAGCTGACCAAGATCTGCGCGTCAACATATGGACCAATGTCCTGGCAGTCGAAGAATACGACCTCAAACGCCCAGCCAAGAGTTACCCAAGAGGAAGATTGCTACCTCAGTTTGACAAAGAGGCGCCGGAGCCCATACTTCCCTTGCGTAATGCGGCCGACCGAACACTACGCGGTCAGGACAGGGCGGCGGACCGACCACCTCGTGGTCGGGACGAAACGACAACTCAAGCCGAACAGCAGCCCGCCTTGCCGCCACGAAAAAACAGAGATAAAATAGTTCGGGGTCATACACACGACCTCCGGCAGGCCCTGGATAGTAGAGCAGGATATACCCTATCGATTTACGGATCGCGAGGACGTTCCTCGACACGTGATGATGGCTACCTATTCGGACGTGACAAACCTAGCCACACCCGAGCCGACAACCGCAGACAGACTCCATCGGAGCTAGGTCACGACACGGCCCGATATGGAGGCATCGCACACCCTCTTTGCTTCACCGATGAAGTACTCACGTATTCCCCGAAGGGTTCAAACCCGTTAACGTTGAATCATAAGACGGAACAACCGAACCCGCGCTATGGATCGAGGATTTTATTCTCCATATCCACATGGCCCGTGGAGATGACCTCCACTCTATCAAATACCTCCCACTAAAGCTCAAAGGGCCAACTCGGCACTGGTTAAACAGCCTACCCGAAAACTCTATCGGCAGCTGGGAGGACTTGGAAGAAGCCTTCCTTGATAACTTCCAAGGTACATATGTCCGGCCACCAGACGCCGATGACTTAAGCCACATAGTCCAACAACCTGGAAAGTCAGCTAGGAAATTTTTGACTAGGTTCCTAACCAAAAAGAACCAGATCGTCGACTGTCCGGATGCCGAAGCTCTAGCGGCCTTTAAACATAGCATCCGCGACGAATGGCTCGCCCGCCACCTCGGCCAAGAAAACCCGAAATCTATGGCAGCCCTCACGGCACTTATGACCCGCTTTTGTGCGGGTGAGGGCAGATGGCTGGCTCGTAGTAAAAATACAGCCAGCGACGCAGGCCCCTCTGAGGCCAAAAATAGCAACGGCAAGCTCCGACGTAACAGACACATGCGCCGAAGCAATGGTAATAATACCGACGACACTACAGTCAACGCCGGATTCAGCGGCTCCAAGTCCAGCCAGCGGAAGAAACCGTACAAGAGAAACAATCAGGGACCATCCAGCCTGGACTGCATACTCGACCGTCCGTGCCAAATCCATGGCACCCCAGACAAACCAGCCAATCATACCAACAGAGATTGCTGGGTTTTTAAGGAAGCCGACAAGTTAAATGCCGAGAACAAGGAAATGGGATCGCAAAGCGAGGGCGATGACAAGGAGCCCCTGCAGCCAAACACAGGGGGACAGAAGAAGTTTCCCCCTCGGGTCAAAATGGTGAACATGATATATGCTACACACATCCCCAAGAGGGAGCGCAAGCGCGCACTCAGGGATGTCTAAACAATAGAGCCAGTCGCCCCAAAATTCAATCCATGGTCGTCATGCCTGATCACCGGGATCATCCGACCAACATCCGTCACGGCGGTTCAGCCGCACTGGTCCTGGACCCAATAATTGATGGGTTCCACCTGACGCGAGTCCTGATGGACGGTGGCAGCAGCATCAACTTGCTCTATCAGGATACAGTGCGGAAAATGGGTATTCATCCATCATGGATCAAACCCACAAAGACTACCTTCAAAGGAGTCATATCGGGCATAGAGGCCCGCTTCACGGGCTCAATCACACTAGATGTTGTCTTTGGATCTCCGGACAACTTCCGAAGCGAGGAGTTAGTCTTCGATATCGTCCCCTTTCGCAGTGGCTATCAAGCACTGCTCGGACGAACCTCATTTGCCCGATTTAACGCAGTGCCACACTATGTTTATCTCAAGCTCAAGATGCTCGTCCCACGTGGTGTCATAACAGTCAATGGAAATACGGAACGCTCCCTCCATACAGAAGAGCACACAGTTGCCTTAGCAGCAGAAGTACAGAGCGGCCTTCTCGAGCAGAACCTTCATTCGGCTACCGAGCCCACGGACACCGTCAAGACGATCCAAACTACCCTGGAGCAGGACAGCTCGGCTCGTCAGGAGCTCGACTAGCAATCCGGCCTCCGTTTCAGTCCCGATCAAGTGGTGGCATTCACACCGCGCGTACATAACTACGCACTCAAAATTCCATGGGCATCGATGGAGGCATAGCTAGCTTGTGATCCACAGTACAGCTTAATCGACACCGGATACACATATACTTTCACTTTTATTCGTTTCCTTTTCAGGTTTCACTCCCGCATACCCCATCTGATGGCCTGATCATCGGTACTCTTGAAGGACAAACACACCAAGTCGACAAGAAGCACAGGCATATGGGGGACTTCTCTAGGTGGTTTGTTAACGATCACTCTACCTGTTTTTCAGGACCCACGTGCAGCTCTCCCTTGGTTAAGGCATAGTAACTAGCCTCCTGCTTATTGCATTACTTGTATAAACGCGCTTTAATGCACCAATGCAATTATAATAAGAATAGTTTGTGGCTCAAATTTTACGGCCCTAGCTTATCACTTGTTCTTCTTTTTTCCTGTTTTGTCTTCTCTGGTAACTTTATCAGGTAGCACCCGTACACTTCGATATTTTTGATGTTTGCCAGGGGCTTCATAGCACCCCACACTCCGGCAACAAAAGTTCGAACACTTTTTATAAGTATAGTTCGGCACCCCGAATTTAGCATTATATGCATTGGCCCCGAATCATGTCTTTGGTAAATAGTTGGGTTGCCCGGCTCCTGTGCTTGCTACCTCACGTTCTGCTATATCGGCTAAGGTAGTAAAGGGAGAACTACTGCGATTCTGCCTTGGTTTATCCAAAGGAGCACCTCAGTAGAGAAAGCCGGAAATTGACAGTCATGATGCGGCGAGAGCCGGTCAGCTGTTCGGAGGTTGCAAATCATTGGAGATTTCTTCCGCATTACGCGAAGGATCGATACTTCCCGATCAGACACTTATAGCACTCTAATTCGGTTACTAGGGGCTGCGCCCATGTTTTTATTGTCGAACTCCTATGGCTAAGTGAGGGCGTTAAAGCTGCATAGTCTGGTTGCTTGGTTCGTTGCACTAAACAACTCCTTCAAGGACCATAAAATTGGATCAAAATTGTGTAGATTTCATCCCGAACACCTCCGTACTACCTACGTGGGGGCAGAAGCCAACGACTGGTTAACCCTTAGATTTCATACAACACGGCCGCACTGGAGGTAAAATTTAAAAACATAACAAGCAGTATATTACAAACCTAGTTTGTTTTATCATACAAGGCAGAAGGAACTTGAATATACTCATTCAAAGATCGTGTCTTTCGCACATTAATCCGCAACAATGCAGGACCCCTCCAACACATCGTCAAAGTATCGTTCTGGTGTGCGGTGCTGCTTTCCCTCAGGCGGCCCCTCGGTCGCCAACTTGACGGCGTCCATCTTCACCCACCAGACCTCGACATAGGAGAAGGCCAGACGTGCGCCTTCAATGCGGACGGACTGCTTGACGACATCCAGCCGAGGACATGCATCCACCAGCCTCTTCACGAGGCCGAAGTAACTTTTGGGTATAGCTTCGGCTGGCCACAGCCGGATTGATAAATCCTTCATGGCTAGTTCGGCCACCCTATGCAGCTCAACCAACTATTTTAGCTGATCGCTGAGGGCACCGGATGTTCCGGCGGAAGATATTGCGACCAGAACAGCTTCTCCATGGAGCCCCCTTCTTTGGCTCGGAAGAACTCCGCGACATTGGTCACACTGCGTGGCAAATCAACAAAAGCCCCTGGAAAACTCCGAATCCGGGTTAGTAAAAGATATTTCCTCTTCACATTCTTACTTTGCATATTGAATGCCTTACCCGCCGCGATCTTCCTGGCCTCCTGGATCTCCTGGAGGGCGCCCCGGGCTTCACTCTGGGCCGTCTCCGCACTCTTACGAGCCTGGGCGAGTTCGGCCTCTTGAGCCAACGCATTGTGCTCCAAGGTCTCGCACTTCCTCACCGCATCCTAGAGCTCCTGTTGGACTTCGTTGACCCGGGCCTTGAGCCTCTTATGGGCTGCCTGCTCCTTGACATCCTTCCCCTCGGCTTCGACTAGGGCCTCTCTCAGGGCCTCGACCTCGGTCATTGCTTCTGTACATATAATGGCACTTCGGTAAAATGCATGTCATTTGATTTTTTTCGAATACATAACAGATTATCACATACCTTCTTTTTCTTGGAGTTGCCTCCTCACCTGGCTGAGCTCCTCCTCGGCCTGCTCCAGTCTTTGCTTCAGTTCGGAGACCTCGGCAGTATGTGAGGCTGCGGCCAACAGCGACGCCTGCGTATTCATTTCAGACAATTTAGTTAGTTTCCTACAATAAAGGATTGATCCTCTATCCGGCTTTTCTTTTCGAACACCGGACAGTGTCTCAGGGGCTACTGTCTATATTGGGATTTTCTCTTCTTGCGACGATTACCTCAAAACCTATCAGCAGGCTGCTGCAAGCTTTGGTTAGTCCGCTCTTGGCGGACTGAACCCTTTCAATTACCGTGCCCATAAGAACACGGTGCTCGTCCACAATGGAAGCGCCTCGTAGCGCTTCCAGCGGATTATCCGGTGCCCCTGGTTGGACAGGGGTCACCGGCGGAATAGGCATACCCCCTTCTTTTGAAGGAGGTTGCGTGCCGGATTCCTGAGCCGTACCGGTCTCCGGAATGGAGTCCAGCTGAGGGCCAAACTGAATACGGCCCTCCTCACCACCAGTCTCCATGGGGATCGGTTCCCCCTAGTGTCCGGCGACGGAGGCATCACCTTCTGGCGCCTCCCGAGCCTCTCCCCGGCCAGGGAAAGTCCTTCGGGATAGCACCTCCACGTCGTCCTTGGCCTTGGGGGAGTGAGCGACCGGTGGTGACTCGCTGGCCATCGCTTGTGAATCCAACGAACCTCCTGACGAGGATCGCTGGGGTTGGTCATGGGCCGGACTGTAATAACGTAACCAATCATGTCAAGACAACGAGGAGGAGAGACTTGGTTTATGGGTAGATATGAGTCTTAGCACTTACGATGCAGCCCGAGGCTTAGTGCAGGGGCATTGCTCCGGACTGCTTTCGACGTCCCATGCGGAGCTGCCCATGAGTAGGCCTTTCTCCTTCTTGGGCACCTCCGCCTCTAGAATTGTGGAGGCCGCCCTCTTCCTCCTCCCCCATCAGGGGGAGAATCGCTTTCCTCCTCCTCACCATCGTTCTCTTCGACGGCGGAGGAGCGGGTCTTGTTTTCGAACGTCGCGTCCGAAGCGCCCTTGCGGCGGGGGCCACTCCGGACCCCCTTGGCCTTCCCCTGGGCCTTCTTCTCTGGTGCCTTATAGGGCGCCGGTTCCAACATCTTCGCTAAATGCGGGATGACTAGTTCTTCAGGCAGCGAAGCCAGACACCGGATCTTCTTCGCCCTCTTCATCCAGTTCTGAAGAAGAAATGATAATAATTGCTTGGATATCATCCTCGAAACAAGCAAGTAGGGGATGTGTTAAAGATAACATACCTCGTTGGGGAGGCGGTTAATGTTGTGCCCGCGGTCCGAATCTGTGGCCGGCGGTATCTCGTTGCCCTTGAAGAGCAACTTCCAGGCATCTTCGTGAGTTCTTTCGAAGAGCCTCTCTAGGGTATGGTGCTTCTTCGGATTGAACTCCCATAGAGGGCGGCTTCGGCTCTGGCAGGGGAGGATCCGGCGCACCAGGACCACTTGGATTATGTCGACGAGCTTGATGTCTTTGTCCACCATGCTTTGGATGCGCGTTTGCAGCGCTATCAGCTCGTCTGATGAACACTAGTTCGGGCTCTTCTCGACCCTGGAAGTGAGTCGCATGGGAGCACCGGAGTTGAATTCGGCAGCCGCAGTCCAAGTGGCATCGCGGGGTTCTGTGATGTAGAACCATTGTTTCTGCCATTCCTTGACGGTCTCCACGAAAGTACCTTTTGGCCAGGAGACATTGGTCAGCTTGCTCACCATGGTGCATCCGCACTCCGCGTGCTGGCCATCCACTACTTTCGGCTTCACATTGAAGATTTTGAGCCACAACCCGAAGTGTGGTTGGATGCGGAGGAAGGCCTCACACACGATGATGAACACCGAGATATTGAGGAAGGAGTTCAGGGATAGGTCGTGGAAGTCTATCCCGTAGTAGAGCATCAGCCCGTGGACGAAAGGGTGGAGTAGAAACCCTAGCCCGCGGAGAAATGGGGGATGAATACTACCCTTTCGCTGGGCTTCGGTGTGGGGACGATTTGTCCCTTGGCTGGAAGGCGGTGGGCGATTTCCTTCGCCAGGTACCCGGCCGCCCGAAGCTCGGCAATGTCCTTCTCCCTGACGGAGGAGGCCATCCACTTGCCTTGACCTCCAGATTCAGATATGGTTGAGTGGTTTCTCGAGGGGGAAAAAGATGAGAACTTGGGCGCTGGAGCTCAAGAGTGGAAGGGCGGAGGAAGAGAGAAGGCGTGGGAGAAGAAAGGGGATTCTTATCTTCTTATAAGGGCAGTGAATATTGAACGCCTCCCCACTCGCCTTAAAGTTCACCTACTCCCAAGGGCTGTGTAAACGACACGGTTGGTTTACCCACGCCCGTATTGATGAGAATCCCGCAATAAGGGTACACGATCTCTGCTTCGACAAGACGTGCCAATGGAAACTGCGTCTCGAAACATGGAGCGGTAGGCGAAGACCGGTTCAAAATTATGACCGGGCAGACGTGATGTCATGTTGTAAAAAGTTGTCAGCAGATTGGACTCGAGGATTATCATATTCTCTCTGCGGTTGTGTGTGTTGTGTGTGTTACAGGTCCGGACACGATCAGTACGTCCTAAGACTATCTTGGAGTTCGGAAGGAGGAACCCGCCTTGCAATGCCGAAGACAGATATACGCGCCGGATACCTTCTCATTGAAGCCAGGTTCAGGGGCTACTGAGGGAGTCCTGGACTAAGGGGTCCTCGGGCATCCGTCCTATTAGCCGTGGGCCGGACTGATGGGCTGTGAAGAACACGAAGACCGAAGACTGCCCCGTGTCCGGATGGGACTCTCCTTGGCGTGGAGGGCAAGCTTGGTAACCAAACATGTAGATTCCTTTCTTTGCAACCGACCTTGTGTAACCGTAGATCCTCCCGGTGTCTATATAAACCGGAGGACTTAGTCCGGAGGGGAGAGGGATATTCATGACCATAGCCATACAAGCTGGACCTCTAGGGTTTAGCCATTACGATCTCTAGGTAGATCAACTCTTGTAATACTCGTATTCATCAATATCAATCCAGCAGGACATAGGGTATTACCTCCATAGAGAGGGCCCGAACCTGGGTAAACATCGTGTCCCCTGTCTCCTGTTACCATGCATCGACCTTAGATGCATAGTTTGGGACCCCCTATCCGAGATCCGCCAGTTTTGACACCGACAGCCGGCCCTCCTAGGCGCGCCCCAAGGGGAGTCCTACTCCCACCGGGAGTAGGACTCCAACCCTTCCAAGAGTAGGAGTAGGAGAGAGGGAAGGAGAGAGAGGGGGAAGGAATGGTGGGCGCCGCCCCCCTCCTTGTCCAATTCGGACTAGAGGGAGAGGGGGCGTGCAGCCTGCCCTGGCCGCCCCTCCTCTTCTCCACTATGGCCCAATAGGCCCATTACACTCCCTGGGGGGTTCCGGTAAACCCCCGGTACTTTGGTATTTATCCGAACTTGACCGGAACCCTTCCGAAGTCCAAATATAGTCATCCAATATATCAATCTTTATGTCTCGACCATTTCGAGACTCCTCGTCATGTCCGTGATCAAATCCGGGACTCCGAACTACCTTCCGTACATCAAAACACATAAACTCATATTACCGATCGTCACCGAACGTTAAGCGTGCGGACCCTAATGTAGACATGACTGAGACTCATCTCCGGTCAATAACCAATAGCGGAACCTGGATGCTCATATTGGCTCCTACATATTCTATGAAGATCTTTATCGGTCAAACCGCAAAACGGTATACGGTGTTCCTTTTGTCATCGGTATGTTACTTGCCCGAGATTCGATCGTTGGTATCTCAATACCTAGTTCAATCTCATGACCGGCAAGTCTCTTTACTCATTCCGTAATGATACATCCCGTAACTAACTCATTAGCTACATTGCTTGCAAGGCTTATTGTGATGTACATTACCGAGAGGGCCCAGAGATACCTCTCCGACAATCGGAGTGACAAATTCTAATCTTGATCCATGCCAACTCAACAAACACCATCGGAGACACATGTAGAGCACCTTTATAATCACCTAGTTACATTGTGATGTTTGGTAGCACACAAAGTGTTACTCTGGTATTCGGGAATTGCATGATCTCATAGTCATAGGAACATGTATAGTTATGGAGAAAGCAATAACAACAAACTAAATGATCATTGTGCTAAGCTAACAGATGGGTCAAGTCAATCACATCATTCTCTAATGATGTGATCCCGTTAATCAAATGACAACTCATGTCCATCGTTAGGAAACTTAACCATCATTGATTCAACGAGCTAGTCAAGTAGAGGCAAACTAGTGACACTCTGTTTGTCTATGTATTCACACATGCACTAAGTTTCCTGTTAATACAATTCTAGCATGAATAATAAACATTTATCATGATATAAGGAAATATAAATAACTACTTTATTATTGCCTCTAGGGCATATTTCCTTCACCACCATGCCCCGACACGCGTCTGGGCCAACGAGGCATGCAGCGCCATGTAAGCTGGCAGGCTGCTGAGATGGCGTGGTGGTAGGGTCTTCATGAAGATCTGCATGCCACCACATAGGTGCTTGCTGAGTTAGCCTAGAGGCTGCGTGTCGCCACGTAGGTGCCTACCCAACTGGTTGGGCTGGCAGCTGCATGGGAACGGCGGTGGGGCCTTGGCAGACGTGGGCCTGGCTCTGACCCTGCGGGTATCCTCGGCAAGGGTCTTGCCGGGGACCCGGCAAGGGTCTTGTCATGGCATCGCGGTCGTCCCCATCAAGGATCTTGCCGGGGGTCTTGTGGATTTCCTCGGCAAGGATCTTGCCGAGGATCGTCGTCTTCTGGTCCTCATCCGATCTTGTGTGCTTATGATCTTCACAAAGATCTTTATGCCACCATGGAGGTGCCTCCTGAGCCTTGGTTCCATTGTGGTTGATGGTGTTGGAACCCTTGGGCTCAAGGGTGGCGCGCTTTGTTGGCATTGGGCAAGTTGCCCCGGCAAGGCTCTTGCTGGGGCTGCGGAGGCCGCCCCGGCAAGGGCCTTGCCGGGGGAGTCCACCTCGCCCTCTTCTCTTTGTGTCTCTGGTCTTGCAGTTGTTCTGGTTGCCTTGTGCTTTTGTTCCCTCTGCCCGCTAGGTATGGCCGAAGGCGCGGCTCTAACTGTCCGCGCACAAGTAAAGGGGTACAAAGGAGAGCCCCTACTTTTGTGCACCAACAATTTGGTGGAAGATTATATGTTCAGATCCATTATGCTATTTAATATCCCTATGATCTTGAGTATGTTTATCATTTGTGAGTAGTTACTTTTGTTCCTGCGGTCACGGGAGAAATCATGTTTCAAGTAATCATGTGAACTTGATATGTATTCGATATTTTGATAGTATGTATGTTGTGATTCCCTTAGTGGTGGCATGTGAACGTCGACTACATGGCACTTCACCATATTTGGGGCCTAAGGGAATGCATTGTGGAGTAGTTATTAGATGATGGGTTGCGAGAGTGACAGAAGCTTAAACCCTAGTTTATGTGCTATTCTGTAAGGGACCGATTGGATCCAAAAGTTTAATGCTATGGTTAGGATCTATCCTTAATACTTTTCTCGTAGTTGAGGATGCTTGTGATGGGGTTAATCATAAGTAGGAGGTTTGTTCAACTAAGTACAACACCTAAGCACCAGTCCACCCACATATCAACTTATCAAAGTAGCGAACACGAATAGAATCAACATGATGAAAGTGACTAGCTGAAATCCCCATGTACCCTCAAGAACGCTTTGATTATTATAAGAGACCGTTTTAACCTGTCCTTTGCCTCAAAAGGATCGGGCTACCTTTCTGCACTTTTGCTATTATTATCATTACTTGCTCGTTACAAAATATCTTGCTAGCAAACTACTCTATTACTTACAATTTCAGCACTAGCAGACATTACCTTGCTGAAAACCACTTGTCATTTCCTTCTGCTCCTTGTTGGGTTCGACACTCTTACTTATTGAAAATAGCTACAATTGATCCCCTATACTTGTGGGTCATCAATCCGTGATGTTGAAGGGCCAAAGAAGAAAGGAAGCATGGAGACAAGACTCGAAGCAATGGAGTATCAAGTTTTCAAGTGTCAAGGGATGGTGGAACATGGACTCAACGCCAATTACTTGATGATCGTAGAATTTACCAATAATCACAAGATGAATGCCAAGAACATTGGGGAGGCAATCTTCAAGCTTCACGAGAAAATCGAGCATCTCAGGGCCCAGATCTATGACCTGCAAAACCAAAACTATGAGTATGAATACAGATTTAGCAGGATGAGTTTGGTTTCAGATTTGAGGATCTCGGAGACTCGTTCATCCTTCTATGATGGTGCGATTATGCCTTGGAAGGTGGGTGACAAGCCTACAACTAAGGATGGCAATGGGTCGGGTTTGGATCGGGTTGAACAATATCAAATCCATATCCATATCCATGAAGACAGTCTTCGCCCGCCCATGAAAAAATCCATGGGTGAAAAATTGTGTCCATGTCCAGATCCGATGGATATCCATATCCACTGGATATTCATTGGGTCCTCTCGATACATGTAAATAAAACTTAACACAATATTAACATAAACTCTTCCATTCTTCACCTCGTGGCAGGCTAGGCTTCACTTATGGTAAATCAACATCCAGTAACAACCTAAGATCATTTAGTATTTTTCTAACAGATGAGAATGACGAGTCATTTAACAAGGAGATAAAAATAAGAGAAGGGGTGTTGGAGTATGTTACAGAGGGGATTGACTGTCAACTTATAAAAGTTATGATGGGGATTGTGTGATTTCTTATGCATGGTTTAGATAAAAAAAAGTGTAAAATTGTCGTGGGACATGTGAACGTGGGGTAGGGATGGAAGATTTTTTCCCATTAAGTCATACTATCGGGTCGAGTTTGGGTATATCCATGGGTACAAGATTATATCCATGCCCTACCCATGAACAATCGGGTCGGGTTTGGGCGCCACCCATGGACACAAAAGCATATCCAAACCCTATCCATTTGGGTCAGATATCCATGGCTATCCATGTCCATGGATAAAATTGCCATCCTTACCTACAACATCAACAACTCCATCATCACCACCTCTGAAGAAAAAGATCTAAATATATGGGTATGGGCGCTCCCCTTGGCTGGTGCCAAGCTTGGGGGAGGTACCCCGGTATGGTATCACCATCACATCTTTACCTTTATCATTTTTCTTAGTTTGATCCTTTTGGTTATATCTTGATATAGTAGAATAAAGTTTTTAGTATGATCTTTCTTTGAGTTTTGTTTTGAGATATAACTATGTAATCGAGTCCGAGAGTTATATTATAAAGAGTAGTTTTGAGTTGGGGGATTTGCTTTCTTGCTATGATCATGAGAAAAAGAAAGAAATAAAAAGATCATATAATGATCTTATGGAGAGTGACGACTTCACATAATTAAAGAGTATGATGAATAAAATTTGTTGAGAGTTGACAAACATAGTTTTGGTCATTGTTGCATTTAATAGGAAGTAATAAATAAAGAGAGGCTTCACATATAAATATACTATCTTGGACATCTTTTGTAATTGTGAGCACTCATTAAAATATGACATGCTAAAAGGTTGATGTTGGACAAGGAAGACAACACAATGGGTTATGTTGTCTTATATCCAAATAGAAGTTATATTTTCATGGATCCTCCAACATGTTGAGCTTGTTTTTACCTCTCATGCTAGCCAAATTCTTTGCACCAAGTAGAGATACTACTTGTGCATCCAAACATCCCTTAAACCAGTTTTGCCATGAGAGTCCACCATACCTACCTATGGATTTAGTAAGATCAACTAAGTTGTCATCGGTGCAAGCAATAAAAATTGCTCTCTAAATATGTATGATCTTTTAGTGTGAAAATAAGCTTTATACGAACTTGTGATATGGAAGAAATAAAAGCGACAGACTTCATAATAAAGTTCTTTATCGCAAGAGGCAATATAAAGTGCCGTTCTTTTGCATTAAGATTTTGTGCATCCAACTATAAAAGCGCATGACAACCTCTGCTTCCCTCAGCGAAGGGCCTATATTTTACTTTTATCTTCTACCCTTATACAAGAGTCGTGGTAATCTTCACCTTTCCTTTTTACACTTTTTCTTTTTGGCAAGCACTATGTGTTGGAGAAAGATCCAGATATATACATCCACTCGGATATAGGTTTTCATAAAGTATTATTGTTGACATTACCCTTGAGGTAAAAGGTTGGAGGTGAAACTATAAGCCCCTATCTTTCTCTGTGTTTGACTGAGGCTTTGAACCCATAAGTATACGTGAGTGTTAGCAATTGTGAAAGACTAAATCATAGTTGAGTATGTGGACTTGCTGAAAAGCTCTTGAATTGACTCTTTCCGATGTGATGATAAATTGCAATTGCTTCAATGACTGTGATCATAGTTTGTTAGTTTTCAATAAAGTTTCTGATTCATACTTTACCTTGCAATTACCACACAATCCCTCCAAGGGAAACATTTCCATTCACAGGTACATCACACACAATTTTTCCCGTTAAATCGTTTGCGTTATTGAATGTATCACACACGGTCTGTAGAAGAAACTGTGTGGCAAAGGTTGTCCATCACACACAGTTTTTATGTGATAAACGTTTGCGCAAGGTGGCCTAACACAAACAGTTTTCAAAAGAAAGTCGTGTGTGATTGTTCATTGATCCAACACAGTTTATTCCTAGAAATTGTGTTCGTTGCCTGAGGTCATCGCCCACGGTATTTTCTCAACAACCATTTGGAATAGCAAAACCCAATTAGCCGGCTAATTCGCCATTAGCAGGCTAATTATCCGATTATTCATAATGCATTTATTAATATAATTGATATTTCATATTAAGCACACAATATATTTCATTTCCATATTAAGGAAGCAGAATTTCATAATTGAAATACATCAGAGTACAACATGATATAGCTTCAGCACTCAGCTACCCCATTACACAACTGCACTAGCAGAAAGTTCCACATGCAACGTGTAGAACCTTTCGAAATTAGCATCATAGACAGTATATAGACAGATGCATCTTATCTGGAAAACTGTAGAAGCGGAAGGCGAATATTGAGCCTTCATTCATGTTGAAGGTCTTTGCAACTTTAGGCCAGTGCCTGTGGATGATTGACCGTTCGTCCTTCGTCCTCTTTAGGAACACTTCAATATTGAACCGTGGGTGTTGTATGAATACCTTCCTGGCCTCCTGACCATAGAGGTGGTTTGAGAGGTAATCATCAGTGAACTGCTTTGGAAAGGCCTGAAAACAAGGATGTGCATAAATATGTTCTCTATATTGGAAATGGGGCAAAGGAATAAAAAAGCAAGGTATAATAGTTAGTACCATCTTGTAGTGAACTGATGTCTTCTTCATTGTGCAGACAAAGATCTTGTAGTTTTTGTCGCTAATTTCTTTATCCTAACAATCTTTCTGAGTTTCTTGATTTGATTAATATTCATGGACAACTCATTTCGCCATATGCAAAAAAGGTCGAATAGTGGGTCAAAACCTCTGACAGCAGGACCTACATGTGCAAGACCAAATTGTTAAAAACCAAAATATTAGAATGGTTCCTGCAATTGCACAATAATGTGCTATTCTAGAACGGACCATGCACGTGCTAACCTCGATTGTAAACCTCGGTGCTTCCCATTGTTTCCCTACAACACATATAAGGTAGTTAGTTATCAGGTTAAGTAAGGGTTCACATGCTATCAGTAAAATATGTTGATGAAAAATAAACACATTGCAGATTCATCAGATTAATTGAAGCCACACGGAAAACCCATTTACCCAAACCAAGCATGATTAAGAACTAGGAAATATAGCACTTGTATATGTTTCTCATGTATTAAGTGCAGCCAAATTTGATTTATTCCTCACATGCACAACAATACAAAATTCTACCAACGACAATTGGACATCGCATTGCAGAATTGAACCAAGCAGTTAACTAAATACCACAACAAATGAACAAAACATTAACTGAGCACCACATTGCACAGTATAACATACTCCTAATAGAAGACCAGACAGTTAACCAAATAGTTAACTACAGCCAATTGTAGCAATTGTATTTGTTTCTCATGTATTTACTACAACCAAATTCAATTTATTCCTCACATGGTATACAATAACAGAATGCATCCACAACTATTGAACATCGCATTGCAGAATTGAACCAAACAGTTAACTAAACACCACTACACAAATGAACCAAACGTTAACTGAGAACCACATTGCACAATGTATAACCAAACCAAGCATGCTTGACAACTTGAAAATATAGCAATTGTATTCATTTCTCATGTATTTTGTAAAGATAAATTTGATTTATTTCTCACATGGAAGACAATACAAAATTGCGGCCTGAAGAATTGAACATCACATTTACAGAATTGAACCTAACAGTTAAGTGAAGACGACAACTAATTAAGAAAATAGTTAATAAGTGAGCACCACACTGCATGACATATAGAACATATACACTAGAGCAACAGATTGCATGGTAAAATTAGATAGCACAATTCACTAGAATTTGTGAGGGAAAGGCAGGAGCAGCACACGCAATGGGTAAACCAAGCATGCTTAACCGGAAAGGATGGCAATGGGTCGGGTTTGGATCAGTTTGAACAATATCAAATCCATATCCATATCCATGAAGACAGTCTTTGCCCACCCATGAAAAAATCCATGGGTGAAAAATTGTGTCCATGTCCAAATCCGATGGATATCCATATCCACTGGATATCCATTGGGTCCTCTCGAGACATGTAAATAAAACTTAACACAATATTAACATAAACTCTTCCATTCTTCACCCCGTGGCAGGCTAGGCTTCACTTATGGTAAATCAACATCCAGTAACAACCTAAGATCATTTAGTATTTTTCTAACAGATGAGAATGATGAGTCATTTAACAAGGAGATAAAAATAAGAGAAGGGGTGTTGGAGTATGTTATAGAGGGGATTAACTGTCAACTTATAAAAGTTATGATCGGGATTGTGTGATTTCTTATGCATGCTTTAGATAAAAAAAGTGTAAAATTGTCGTGGGACATGTGAACGTGGGGCAGGGATGGAAGATTTTTTCCCATTAAGTCATACTATCGGGTCGAGTTTGGGTATATCCATGGGTACAAGATTATATCCATGCCCTACCCATGAACAATCAGGTCGGGTTTGGGCGCCACCCATGTCACACAAAAGCATATCCAAACCCTATCCATTCGGGTCAGATATCCATGGCTATCCATGTCCATGGATAAAATTGCCATCCTTATTAACCGGCGTAGCTAGCAAATGGCAAGGTGCTCCTCCAAGATTTGGGGGTCGGCACAAATGGCAGCCATCGCGACCTCATCCGCGCATGTGGCCCCGATTTGCTTCTCCGCTACCAAATGCTCCTTGAGATCCTAGCTATACTGCGTACACCATGGCTTAGGGCGGCGCTTATTTGGTGGAGGGGTCGGTGATTTGGGTGGAAGGTGTCGTGCTTGCTCCGACGGTCGGGGCATGTGGGATGTGGAAGGCGGAGGAGGATGGGGGTCAGGTGTGGATTATCTGCCTGGATAGACAAGGCCGAGCAGCGTGAAGGAGGGTTGCCGACGAGGAAGCAGCGCTGCAAGCAAGGAGTGAAGGTTTCAACTTGGAAAGCAAGGCGAAAAGAGGGGAAATGTGGCTTTTGGTAAGTGGGAGGGGGCGTGGAGGTAGAAATTTCCGCGGAAGCCGAAAATTTGGAATTGCTTCAGCCAAAAAATTGGCGCACAAAGTGTCATCAAACACGGTCCCTTATTCAGAACTGTGTACGATATGTGGACATCACAAACGATTAAGATAGCTTCACCCGTGTGTGATGAGTTTGAACGTCAAAAGTTTTGGTTCGAATTTCCATCGTCACAGTGGTCATCCACGTCATTGCATAATTTGGGTACACAAAGGAGACTACAGCACACCTACACTTCTTAATCGAGCAAGTTTAGCAATTAAATAGATCTAGCTGACCTAAAAATTACTCTAACAAATTAAAGACCAGCGCTCTTAATTAAACATAACAAAGAGTACTACTATGGGTGGTGCTCGTCGATCTCCGCCGCCGCCTCCATGTCCAGCTCGCGCCCGGCGATCTCCTGGGGAAGGGGCTCCAATGGCATCCATCGCACCATACTCGGCAAGCATCTCGCCATCCGCGTCCGCCATCTCTTTTGAAAAGGCCGCCACGAGCTGGGCGTGGGCGGACGCGATCTAGGCTTGGACGGGCTCCGTCGTCCCAAGGTATGCGGTGTAGGAATGGACGGCTGCTCGAACGCTCTCGGTGATTGCCAGCTCTTCAGCCGTGGGTTGCTGATCGTTGTCGGAGAAGATTCATTCGATTTGTGCAGTGACCACCAGGAAATGGGCGTGGGCGGCCTGCATCAGGGCTAAGGTCGCCGCTGCGGAACGGACAGCTGTTGTGTCGCTCTCGCCAGTTGCTATCCCCGAGGAAGATGTTGTTGCCGCCACCTGAGAAGCAATGACTATTGTTTGGGCTGCCTTTGCCGCCCGGTCGTGGATTGCGGCCGTGCTCATGCACCTTGTTAGCACGCGGATGGTGGCTGCGGCCGCGCTCTCGCTAGAGTGGGCTACCGAAGTTGCCCTCACGACGCGGGTCCATGTGCCCGTCTTTCACCGGCGACGATTGAACAGTGAAATGATATTTGGGGAGCGAGCTAGTGTGCTTGAGACGCTGGTTGTGGACTGTAGTTGACGCACCTTCACGCGTAAGCCATAGGCGTACTATACACCGACGGTGCTCCAGGATATTTTGTGCTACATCTTGCTACCTCTTGAGCACTTCGTTGGTTTTCCCTTGAAGAGGAAAGGGTGATGCAGCAAAGTAGCGTAAGTATTTCCCTCGGTTTTTGAGAACCAAGGTATCAATCCAGTAGGAGGCCACACATAAGTCCCTTGCACCTACACAAACAAGTAAACCCTCGCAACCAACGCGATAAGGGGTTGTCAATCCCTACAAGGTCACTTACGAGAGTGAGATCTCATAGATATGATAAGATAATATTTTTGGTATTTTTTTATGATAAAGATGCAAAGTAAAATAAAAGACAATAAAAATAACTAAGTGTTGGAAGATTATTATGATGGAAAATAGACACGGGGGCCATAGGTTTCACTAGTGGCTTCTCTCAAGAGCATAAGTATTCACGGTGGGTAAACAAATTACTGTTGAGCAATTGACAGAATTGAGCATAGTTATGAGAATATCTAGGTATGATCATGTACATAGGCATCACGTCCGAGACAAGTAGACCGACTCCTGCCTGCATCTACTACTATTACTCCACACATTGACCGCTATCCAGCATGCATCTAGAGTATTAAGTTCATAAGAACAGAGTAACGCTTTAAGCAAGATGACATGATGTACAGGGATAAACTCATGCAATATGATATAAACCCCATCTTGTTATCCTCGATGGCAACAATATAATACGTGCCTTGCTGCCCCTACTGTCACTGGGAAAGGACACCGCAAGATTGAACCCAAAGCTAAGCACTTCTCCCATTGCAAGAAAAATCAATCTAGTAGGCCAAACCAAAATGATAATTCGAAGAGACTTGCAAAGATAACCAATCAAACATAAAAGAATTCAGAGAAGATTCAAATATTGTTCATAGATAAACTTGATCATAAACCCACAATTCATCGGTCTCAACAAACACACCGCAAAAGAAGATTACATAAAATAGATATCCACAAGAGAGGGGGAGAACTTTGTATTGAGATCCATAAAGAGAGAAGAATCCATCTAGCTAGTAACTATGGACTCGAAGGTCTGAGGTAAACTATTCACACTTCATTGGAGGGGCTATGGTGTTGATGTAGAATCCCTCCATGATCAATGCCCCCTCTGGCGGAGCTCCGAAAAAGGCCCCAAGATGGGATCTCGTGGATACAGAAAGTTACGGCGGTGGAATTAGGGTTTTGGCTCCGTATCTGGTAGTTTGGGGGTACGTAGGTGTATATAGGAGGAAGAAGTACATCGGTGGAGCAACAGGGGGGCACGAGGGTGGAGGGCGCGCCCAGGGGGTAGGCGCGCCCCCTACCTCGTGGCCTCCTGGTTGATGTCTTGACGTAGGGTCCAAGTCCTCTGGATCACGTTCGTTCTGAAAATCACGTTCCCGAAGGTTTCATTCCGTTTGGATTCCGTTTGATATTCTTTTTCTGCGAAACTCTGAAATAGGCAAAAAACAGCAATTCTGGGTTGGGCCTCCGGTTAATAAATTAGTCCAAAAAATAATATAATAGTGTATAATAAAGCCCAATAATGTCCAAAACAGAATATAATATAGCACGGAACAATAAAAAATTATAGATACGTTGGAGACGTATCAAGCATCCCCAAGCTTAATTCCTGCTCGTCCTCGAGTAGGTAAATGATAAAAACAGAATTTTTGATGTGGAATGCTACTTGGCATAATTTCAATGTAATTGTTCTTAATTTTGGGATGAATATGGAGATCCGAAAGATTGAATATAATAGTTCAATATTAACATAGAAATAATAATACTTCAAGCATACTAACTAAGCAATTATGTCCTCTCAAAATAACATGGCCAAAGAAAGTTCATCCCTACAAAATCATATAGTTTAGTCATGCTCCATTTTCGTCACACAAGAATGCTCTCATCATGCACAACCCCGATGACAAGCCAAGCAATTGTTTCATACTTTAGTAATCTCAAACTTTTTCAATCTTCACGCAATACATGAGCGTGAGCCATGGATATAGCACTATGGGTGGAATAGAATATAATGATGGGGGTTATGTGGAGAAGACAAAATAGGGAGAAAGTCTCACATCAACGAGGCTAATCAATGAGATATTGAGATGCCCATCAATTGATGTTAGTGCAAGGAGTAGGGATTGCCATGCAACGGATGCACTAGAGCTATAAATATATAAACCTCAACAAAAGACACTAAGTGGGTGTGCATCCAACTTGCTTGCTCACGAAGACCGAGGGAATTTGAGGAAGCCCATTGTTGGAATATACAAGCCAAGTTCTATAATGAAAAGTTCCCACTAGTATATGAAAGTGACAAAACAAAAGACTCTCTATCATGAAGATTATGGTGCTACTTTGAAGCACAAGTGTGGGAAAAAGGATAGTAACATTGTCCCTTCTCTCTTTTTCTCTCATTTTTTTGGGCCTTCTCGCTTTTTTATGGCCTTTCTCTTTTTTTCCTCACTCGGGACAATGCTCTAGAAAATGATGATCATCACACTTCTATTTATTTACAACTCAATGATTACAACTTGATACTAGAACAAAGTATGACTCTATATGAATGCCTCCGGCGATGTACTGCGATATGCAATGAACCAAGGGTGACATGTATGAAAGGATTATGAATGGTGGCTTTGCCACAAATACTATGTCAACTACATGATCATGCAAAGCAATATGACAATGATGAACTTGTCATGATAAACGGAACGGTGGAAAGTTGCATGGCAATATATCTCGGAATGGCTATGGGGATGCCATAATAGGTAGGTATGGTCGCTGTTTTGAGGAAGATATAAGGAGGTTTATGTGTGAAAGAGCGTATTATATCACGGGGTTTGGATGCACCGGCGAAGTTTACACCAACTCTCAATGTGAGAAAGGGCAATGCACGGTACCGAAGAGGCTAGCAATGATGGAGAGGTGAGAGTGCGTAATCCATGGACTCAACATTAGTCATAAAGAACTCACATACTTATTGCAAAAATCTACAAGTCATCAAAAACCAAGCACTACGCGCTGCTACCTCTTGAGCACTGCGTTGGATTTCCTTGAAGAGGAAAGGATGAGGCAGCAAAGTAGCGTAAGTATTTCTGTCAGTTTTTGAGAACCAAGGTATCAATCCAGTAGGAGGCTGCACGCAAGTCCCTTGTACCTGCAAAAAACAAATAACTCCTCGCAACCAACGCGATAAGGGATTGTTAATCCCTTCATGTTCACTTACGAGAGTGAGATCTGATAGATATGATAAGATAATATTTTTTGGTATTTTTGTGATAAATATGCAAAGTAAAATAAAAACAAAGTAAAAAAGCAAAGGAAATAACTAAGTATTGGAAGATTAATATGATGAAGATAGGCCCGGGGGCCATAGGTTTCACTTGTGGCTTCTCTCAAGAGCATAAGTATTTTACGATGGGTGGACGAATTACTGTTGAGCAATTGACAGAATTGAGCATAGTTATGAGAATATCTTGGTATGATCATGTATATAGGCATCACGTCCAAGACAAGTAGACCGACTCCTGCCTGCATCTACTACTATTACTCCACTCATCGACCGCTATCCAGCATGCATCTAGAGTATTAAGTTCATGAAAACAGAGTAACGCCTTAAGCAAGATGACATGATGTCGAGGGATAAATTCATGCAATATGACAAAAACCCCATCTTGTTATCCTCGATGGCAACAATACAATACGTGCCTTGCTGCCCCTACTGTCACTGGGAAAGGACACCGCAAGATTGAACCCAAAGCCAAGCACTTCTCCCATTGCAAGAAAGATCAATCTAGTAGGCCAAACCAAACTGATAATTCAAAGAGACTTGCAAAGATAACCAATCATACATAATAGAATTCAGAGAAGGCTCAAATATTGTTCATATATAATCTTGATCATAAACCCACAATTCATCGGTCTCAACAAACACACCATAAAAAGAAGATTACATCGAATAGATCTCCACAAGAGAGGGGGAGAACATTGTATTGAGATCCAAAAAAGAGAGAAGAAGCCATCTAGCTAATAACTATGGACCCGAAGGTCTGAGGTAAACTACTCACACTTCATCGGAGAGGCTATGGTGTTGATGTAGAAGCCCTCCGTGATGGATGCCCCCTCCGGCAGAGCTCCGGAACAGGCCCCAAGATGGGATCTCGAGGATACAGAAAGTTATGGCGGTGGAATTAGGGTTTTCGCTCCGTCTCTGATCGTTTGGGAGTACGTAGGTATATATAGGAGGAAGGAGTATGTCGGGGGAGTAACAGGGGGGCACGAGGGTGGAGGGCGCGCCTGGGGGGGGTAGGCGCCCCCCTACCTCGTGGCTTCCTCCTTTATTTCTTGGCGTAGGGTCCAAGTCTCCTGGATCATGTTCGGTGAGAAAATCACGTTCCCGAAGGTTTCATTCCGTTTGGACTCCGTTTGATATTCCTTTTCTTCGAAACCCTAAAATAGGCAAAAAAACCAGCAATTCTGGGCTGGGCCTCCAGTTAATAGGTTAGCCCCAAAAACAATATAAAAGTGGATAATAAAGCCCAACAATGTCCAAAACAGTAGATAATATAGCATGGAGCAATCAAATAATTATAGATACGTTGGAGACGTATCAAGCATCCCCAAGTTTAATTCTTGCTCGTCCTCGAGTAGGTAAATGATAAAAATAGAATTTTTGATGTGGAGTGCTACTTGGCATAATTTTAATGTAATTCTTCTTAATTGTGGTATGAATATTCAGATCCGAAAGATTCAAGATAAAATTTTATATTGACATAAAAATAATAATACTTCAAGCATACTTAAGCAATTATGTCTTCTCAAAATAACATGGCCAAAGATAATTCATCCCTACAAAATCATATAGTTTAGTCATGCTCCATTTTCGTCACACAAGAATGCTCTCATCATGCACAACCCCAATGACAAGCCAAGCAATTGTTTCATACTTTAGTAATCTCAAACCTATAAACTTTCATGCAATATATGAGCGCGAGCCATGGACATAGCACTATGGGTGGAATAGAATATGATGATGGGGGTTATGTGGAGAATACAAAAAAGGAGAAAGTCTCACATCAACAAGGTTAATCAATAGGTTATGGAGATGCCCATCGATTGATGTTAATGCAAGGAGTAGGGATTGCCATGCAATGGATGCACTAGAGCTATAAATGTATGAAAGCTCAACAAAAGAAACTAAGTGGGTGTGCATCCAACTTGCTTGCTCACGAAGACCTAGGTCACTTAAGGAGGCCCATTGTTGGAATATACAAGCCAAGTTCTATAATGAAAAATTCCCACTAGTATATGAAAGTGACAAAATAAAAGACTCTATATCATGAATATTATGGTGCTACTTTGAAGCACAAGTGTGGCAAAGGATAGTAGCATTGTCCCTTCTCTCTTTTTCTCTCATGATTTTTTTGGGCCTTATCTTTTGGCCTTTTTTTAATTCTTTGCTTGGGACAATGCTCTAGAAAATGATGATCATCACACTTCTATTTATTTACAACTCAATGATTACAACTCGATGCTAGAAAAAAAGATGACTCTATATGAATGCCTCCGGCGGTGTACCGGGATATGCAATGAACCAAGAGTGACATGTATGTAAGAACTATGAACGGTGGCTTTGCCACAAATACTATATCAACTACATGATCATGCTAAGAAATATGACAATGATGAATGTGTCATGATCAACGGAATGGTGGGAAGTTGCATGGCAATATATCTCGGAATGGCTATGGAAATGCCATAATAGGTAGGTATGGTGGCTGTTTTGAGGAAGATATAAGGAGGTTTATCTGTGAAAGAGCGTATCATATCACGGGGTTTGGATGCACCGGCGAAGTTTGCACCAACTCTCAATGTGAGAAAGGGAAATGTACGGTACCGAATAGGCGAGCAATGATGGAAGGGTGAGAATGCGTATAATCCATGGACTCAACATTAGTCATAAAGAACTCACATACTTATTGAAAAAATCTACAAGTCATCAAAAACCAAGCACTACGTGCATGCTCCTAGGGGGATAGATTGGTAGGAAAAGACCATCGCTCGTCCCCGACCGCCACTCTTAAGGAGGACAATCAAAGAACACCTCATGTTTCAAATTTGTTACATAACGTTTACCATATGTGCATGCTACGGGACTTGCAAACTTCAACACAAGCATTTCTCAAATTCACAACTACTCAACTAGCACGACTTTGATATTATTACCTCCATCTCTCAAAACAATCATCAAGCATCAAACTTCTCTTAGTATTCAAAACACTCATAAGATATTTTTTTTCTAATCTTGAATACCTAGCATATTAGGATTATTTAACCAAATTACCATGCTATTTAAGACTCTCAAAATAATCTAAGTGAAGCATGAGAGATCAATAGTTTCTATAAAACAAATCCGCCACCGTGCTCTAAAAGATATAAGTGAAGTACTAGAGCAAAACTATATAACTCAAATGATATAAGCGAAGCACATAGAGTATTCTAACAAATTCCAAATCATGTATGGCTCTCTCAAAAGGTGTGTACAGCAAGGATGATTGTGGTAAACTAAAAATCAAAGACTCAAATCGTACAAGACGCTCCAAGAAAAAGACATATCATTTTGTGAATAAAAATATAGCTCCAAGTAAAGTTACTGATGGGAAGTAGACGAAAGAGGGGATGCCTTCCGGGGCATCCCCAAGCTTTGGCTTTTAGGTGTCCTTAGATTATCTTGCGGTGCCATGGGAATCCCCAATCTTAGGCTCTTGCCACTCCTTGTTCCATAATTCATCAAATCTTTACCCAAAACTTGAAAGCTTCACAACACAAAACTTAAAGTAGAAAATCTCATGAACTCCGTTAGCGAAAGAAAACAAAAGACCACTTCAAGGTACTGTAATGAACTCATTCTTTATTTATATTGGTGATAAACCTACTGTATTCCAACTTCTCTATGGTTTATAAACTATTTTACTAGCCATAGATTCATCAAAATAAGCAAACAACACACGAAAAACAGAATCTGTCAAAAACAGAACAGTCTGTACTAATCTGTAACTAGCGCAAGATCTGGAACCCCAAAAATTCTAAAATAAATTTCTGGACGTGAGGAATTTATCTATTAATCATCTTCAAAAATAATTAACTAAATATCACTTTCCAAATAAAAATGGCAGCAGTTCTCGTGAGTGCTAAAGTTTCTTTTTTTACAGCAAGATATCAAGAATTTCCCCAAGTCTTCCCAACGGTTCTACTTGGCACAAACACTAATTAAACACAAAAAACACAATCAAAAGGCTAGGTAAATTATTTATTACTAAACAGGAGCAAAAAGCAAGGAATAAAAATAAAATTGGGTTGCCTCCCAACAAGCGCTATCGTTTAACGCCCCTAGGTAGGCATAAAAAGCAAGGATAGATCTAGGTATTGCCATAATAGTAGGATAGATCATTAAAACTCTTTTCATATTCTCTACGTTCGGCAGCAAGTTTTCTTTGAGGCAAGCAAAAGTAATCAAAATGTCTAAATTTAATCGGACAAAAGTCCCCAAGATCAACCTTGGGAGGTATAGGTTCCTCCTTTGGCCCTTTGTATTGCACAACCAATTCATCATTATAAGTATTCTTTTGATAGAACTTTGTGAGCCTAAATTCAAGAGAATATCCTGGTTCATTATTTCGAATGGCCAAATCATCATTAAGTTCAGAAATTCTATCAACTAAAACATTGGTAGGAACCCTTTTTCTAAGATTTTCATTTAAAGCAACATAGTCTAGGGATTGAAAACGCATTATTTCTTCTTGATCAAAAAGGATAGCCTCTATGGGAGGACGGCAAGCGTCCACCCTATAATGCGCAAAGATTTCTTTGGCCTCTTTTATTATGAATCTGAACTCATGAGCCAAAAATATCGTAGCGGCACGCTTAACAGAAGAATGCTCAATATTAGAAAATTCTAGGAAAATCCTCTGTATGCAAGGGTGCATGTGCATGAATTGTCTCTCAAGTTCAACTACAAGCATGGCAATAGCATCTGCAAGACTACTAGTTCTATGCAGGACAGAACTACCCATAGAAGGCAAAGCGCCGGCACATGTAAAGAAATCTTGGATAACTCCTTTTCCAATAGTTTTACCACTACCAATACGGAATTTTTTGGTATGTAAAATAGGGGGTTCTTCGGCAGGAGCGTCGGAATTTTTCATGATATTATTATTGTCCATATCGACAATAATTTCCCCAATTTCAGACATAACGGCAGAAAGTGCAAAAGGCAAAAAGAGGCGAATAGAGAAAGAGAGGGAGGATAGAGAGAGAGGGCGAATAAAACAGCAAGGATGAAGTGGGGGAGAGGAAAACGAGAGGCAAATGTCAAATAATGTAATGCGGGAGATAAGGGTTGTGATGGGTACTTGGTATATTGACTTTTGCGTAGACTCCCCGGCAACAGCGCCAGAAATGGCTCGTTGTCGGGAGTCAAATCTTGACTTGCGCGAACCTCCTCGGCAACGGCGCCAGATTTTCTTCTTGCTACCTCTTGAGCACTGCGTTGGATTTCCTTGAAGAGGAAATGATGATGCAGCAAAGTAGCGTAAGTATTTCCCTTAGTTTTTGAGAACCAAAGTATCAATCCAGTAGGATCTTGCATGCAAGTCCCTTGTACCTGCACAAAACAAATAACTCCTCGCAACCAACGCGATAAGGGGTTGTCAATCCCTTCACGGTCACTTACAAGAGTGAGATCTGATAGATATGATAAGATAATATTTTTTGGTATTTTTGTGATAAAGATGCAAAGTAAAATAAAAACAAAGTAAAAAAGCAAAGGAAATAACTAAGTATTGGAAGATTAATATGATGAAGATAGACCCGGGGGCCATAGGTTTCACTAGTGGCTTCTCTCAAGAGCATAAGTATTTTACGGTGGGTGAACAAATTACTGTTGAGCAATTGACAGAATTGAGCATAGTTATGAGAATATCTAGGAAAGATCAGGTATATAGGCATCACGTCCAAGAGAAGTAGACGGACTCCTGCCTGCATCTACTACTATTACTCCACTCATCGACCAATATCCAGCATGCATCTAGAGTATTAAGTTCATGAAAACAGAGTAACGCCTTAAGCAAGATGACATGATGTAGAGGGATAAATTCATGCAATATGACAAAAACCCCATCTTGTTATCCTCGATGGCCACAATACAATACGTGCCTTGCTACCCCTACTGTCACTGGGAAAGGACACTGCAAGATTGAACCCAAAGCTAAGCACTTCTCCCATTGCAAAAAGATCAATCTAGTAGGCCAAACCAAACTCATAATTCGAAGAGACTTGCAAATATAACCAATCATACATAAAAGAATTCAGAGAAGATTCAAATATTGTTCATAGTTAATCTTGACCATAAACCCACAATTCATCGGTCTCAACAAACACACCGCAAAAAGAAGATTACATCAAATAGATCTCCACAAGAGAGGGGGAGAACATTGTATTGAGATCCAAAAAGAGATAAGAAGCCATCTAGCTAATAACTATGGACCCGAAGGTCTGAGGTAAACTACTCACACTTCATCGGAGAGGCTATGGTATTGATCTAGAAGCCCTCCGTGATGAATGCCCCCTCCGGCGGAGCTCCGGAACAGGCCCCAAGATGGGATCTCGTGGATACAGAAAGTTACGGCAGTGGAAATAGGGTTTTGGCTCCGTCTCTGATCGTTTGGGGGTACGCAGGTATATATAGGAGCAAGGAGTACGTCGGTGGAGCAACAGGGGGCCCACGAGGGTGGAGGGTGTGGGGGGGGGGGGTAGGCGCGCCCCCTACCTCGTGGCTTCCTCCTTTATTTCTTGACGTAGGGTCCAAGTCTCCTGGATCATGTTCGGTGAGAAAATCACGTTCCCGAAGGTTTCATTCCGTTTGGACTCCGTTTGATATTCCTTTTCTTCGAAACCCTAAAATGGGCAAAAAACAGCAATTCTGGGTTGGGCCTCCGGTTAATAGGTTAGTCCCAAAAATAATATAAAAGTGGATAATAAAGCCCAATAATGTCCAAAACAGTAGATAATATAGCATGGAGCAATCAAAAAATTATAGATATGTTGGAGACGTATCACGCGCATGCTCCTAGGGGGATAGATTGGTAGGAAAAGACCATCGCTCGTCCCCGACCGCCACTCATAAGGAGGACAATCAAATAACACCTCATGTTTCAAATTTGTTACATAACGTTTACCATATGTGCATGCTACGGGACTTGCAAACTTCAACACAAGTATTTTTCAAATTCACAACTACTCAACTAGCAACTTTGATATCACTACCTCCATGTCTCAAAACAATCATCAAGCATCAAACTTCTCTTAGTATTCAACACACTCATAAGAAAGTTTTTGCTAGTCTTGAATACCTAGCATATTAGGATTATTTAAGTAAATTACCATGTTATTTAAGACTCTCAAAATAATCTAAGTGAAGCATGAGAGAATAATAGTTTCTATAAAACAAAACCACCACCGTGCTCTAAAATATATAAGTGAAGTACTAGAGCAAAAACTATATATCTCAAAAGATATAAGTGAAGCACATAGAGTATTCTAATAATTTCCGAATCATGTGTGTATCTCTCAAAAGGTGTGTACAGCAAGGATGATTGTGGTAAACTAAAAAGAAAAGACTCAAATCATACAAGTAGCTCCAAGCAAAACACATATCATGTGGTGAATAAAAATATAGCTCCAAGTAAAGTTACCGATGGAAGTAGACGAAGGAGGGGATGCCTTCCGGGGAATCCCCAAGATTTGGCTTTTAGGTGTCCTTAGATTATCTTGGGGTGCCATGGGCATCCCCAAGCTTAGTCTCTTTCCACTCCTTGTTCCATAATCCATCAAATCTTTCACCCAAAACTTGAAAACTTCACAACACAAAACTTAAAGTAGAAAATCTCGTGAGCTCCGTTAGCGAAAGAAAACAAAACACCATTTCAAGGTACTGTAATGAACTCATTATTTATTTATTTGGTGTTAAACCTACTTTACTCCAACTTCTCTATGGTTTATCAACTATTTTACTAGCCATAAATTCATTAAAATAAGCAAACAACACACGAAAAACAGATTATGTCAAAAACAGATCAGTCTGTAGTAATCTGTAGCTAACGCAAGATCTGGAACCCCAAAAATTATAAAATAAATTGCTGGACGTGAGGCATTTACCTATTAATCATCTGCAAAAATAATTAACTAAATATCACTTTTCAAATAAAAATGGCAGCAATTCTCGTGAGCGCTAAAGTTTCTGTATTTTACAGCAAGATTAAAAAGACTTTCACCAAGTCTTCCCAACATTTATACTTGGCACGAACACTAATTAAACACAAAAAACACAACCAAAACAGAGGCTAGATAAATTATTTATTACTAAACAGGATAAAAAAAGCAAGGAATGAAAATAAAATTGGGTTGCCTCCCAACAAGCGCTATCGTTTAACGCCCCTAGCTAGGCATAAATAGCAAGGATAGATCTAGGTATTGTCATCTTTGGTAGGCAATCCATAAGTGGCTCTCATGATAGATTCATATGGTAACTTTATTTTCTTTCTATGGAAGTGTTCCATGCATATCAATAATTGCACCGATCGTTCCAAGGAAAGGTCTACCAAGAATAATAGGACATGAAGGATTGCAATCTATGTCAAGAACAATAAAATCTACGGGCACATAATTCCTATTTGCAACAATAAGAACATCATTAATTATTCCCATAGGTTTCTTAATAGTGGAATCCGCAAGGTGCAAGTTTAAAGAGCAATCATCAAAATCACGGAAACCTAGCAAATCACACAAAGTCTTTGGAATCGTGGAAACACTAGCACCCAAATCACACAATGCATAGCATTCATGATCATTTATTTTAATTTTAATAGTAGGCTTCCACTCACCATCTAGGGATAGAAACTTCCAACTCAAGTTTGTCTTCATAAGGTTGCATCAAAGCATCAATGATATGTTTAGTAAAAGCTTTATTTTGACTATAAGCATGAGGAGAATTTAGCACGGATTTTAACATGGAAATACAATCTATCAAAGAGCAATTATCATAATTAAATTCCTTGACACCCAAAATAGTGGGTTCATTAATATTTAAAGTTTTGACTTCTTCAATCCCACTTTTAACAATTTTAGCATCAAGATCTAAAGACTCCGAATTTTTGGAACGTCGTCTAGGTAAAGGTGGATCATATTCAGTCCCATCATTATCAAGATTCATATTGAAAAACAAAGATTTAATAGGGGACACATTAATAACTTTTAGATCTTCATCTTTATTATCATGGAAACTAGAAGAACACACTTTTATAAAGCAATCTTTCTTAGCACGCATCCTAGCGGTTCTTTCTTTGCACTCATCAATGGAAATTCTCATGGCTTTGAGAGACTCATTGATATCATGCTTAGGTGGAATAGATCTAAGTTTCAAAGAATCAACATCAAGAGAAATTCTATCAACGTTCCTAGCCAACTCATCAATTTTAAGCAATTTTTCTTCAATCAAAGCACTGAAATTCTTTTGCGAAGTAATACATTCTTTAATATTATATTCAAAATCAGAGGACATCTTATTATATTTCCATAAGAATTGTTGTAGGAATTACCATAATTATTAGAGGAATTACTAGGATACGGCCTAGGATTAAAGTTTCCTCTATACGCATTGTTACCAAAATTATTCCTACCAACAAAATTCACATCCATAGATTCATTATTATTCTCAATCAA
This sequence comes from Triticum urartu, assembly GCF_056163025.1. NCBI lineage: Eukaryota > Viridiplantae > Streptophyta > Magnoliopsida > Poales > Poaceae > Triticum > Triticum urartu. Next base: position 633,150,067 of record NC_141877.1, on the reverse strand, counting down.
AGTAGACAAAGGCATATCATTAGGATCAGAAGAAACAATTTTATTAGCAAATAATTTCATAAGTTCATCCATCTTTCCACTCAAAATATTAATTTCTTCTATCGCATGCACTTTTTTATTAGTAGATATTTCAGTGTGCCATTGAGAATAATTAACCATAATATTATCTAGGAGTTTAGTAGCTTCTCCTGAAGTGATTTCCAAAAAAGTGCCTCCCGTGGCCGAATCTAAAAGATTTCTAGAAGCAAAGTTCAATCCGGCATAAATTTTTTGTATAATCATCCACAAATTCAAACCATGCGTAGGGCAATTACGTATCGTTAATTTCATCCTCTCCCAAGCTTGTGCAACATGTTCATGATCAAGTTGCTCAAAATTCATAATATCGTTTCTAAGAGAGATAATATTAGCGGGAGGAAAATACTTAGAGATAAAAACATCTTTGCACTTATTCCAAGAATCAATACTGTTTTTAGGCAAAGACGAAAACCAAGCTTTAGCACGATCTCTAAGTGAAAAAGGAAATAGCTTCAATTTAACAATATCATTAACCACATCTTTATTCTTTTGCATATCACACAAATCAACGAAGCTATTTAGATGGGTAGCGGGATCTTCACTAGGAAGGTCGGCGAATTTATCTTTCATGACAAGATTCAATAAAGCAGTATTGATTTCACAAGATTAAGTGTCGGTAAGAGGAGCAATCAGAGTGCTAAGGAAATCATTGTTGTTGGTATTGGTAAAGTCACACAATATTGTATTATCTTGAGCCATCGTGACAAACAAGCAATCCAACACACGAGCAAACGAGAGACGGGCAAAAAGAGGCAAACGGAAAAGAGAGGGCGAATAAAACAGCAAGGGTGAAGTGGGGGAGAGGAAAACGAGAGGCGAATGGCAAATAATGTAATGCGGGAGATAAGGGTTTGTGATGGGTACTTGGTGTGTTGACTTTTGCATAGACCTCCCCGGCAACGGCACCAGAAATACTTCTTGCTACCTCTTGAGCACAGCGTTGGTTTTCCCTTGAAGGGGAAAGGGTGATGCAGCAAAGTAGCGTAAGTATTTCCCTTAGTTTTTGAGAACCAAGGTATCAATCCAGTAGGAGGCCATGCACGCAAGTCCCTTGTACCTGCACAAAACAAATAACTCCTCGCAACCAACAAGTAGACCGACTCCTTCCTGCATCTACTACTATTACTCCACACATCGACCGCTATCCAGCATGCATCTAGAGTATTAAGTTCATAAGAACAGAGTAACGCCTTAAGTAAGATGACATGGTGTAGAGGGATAAACTCATGCAATATGATATAAACCCCATCTTGTTATCCTCGATGGCAACAATACAATACGTGCCTTGCTGCCCCTACTGTCACTGGGAAAGGACACCGCAAGATTGAACCCAAAGCTAAGCACTTCTCCCATTGCAAGAAAAATCAATCTAGTAGGCCAAACCAAAATGATAATTCGAAGAGACTTGCAAAGATAACCAATCATACATAAAAGAATTCGGAGAAGATTCAAATATTGTTCATAGATAAACTTGATCATTGTCGGTGTCAAAACCGGCGGATCTCGGGTAGGGGGTCCCGAACTGTGCGTCTAGGCGGATGGTAACATGAGGCAGGGGACACAAAGTTTTACCCAGGTTCGGGCCCTCTTGATGGAGGTAAAACCCTACGTCCTGCTTGATTAATATTGATGATATGGGTAGTACAAGAGTAGATCTACCATGAGATCAGAGGGGCTAAACCCTAGAAGCTAGCCTATGGTATGATTGTATGTTATTGTTGTATCCTACGGACTAAAACCCTCCGGTTTATATAGACACCGAAGGGGGCTAGGGTTACACAAGGTCGGTTACAAAGGAGGAGATATACATATCCGTATTGCCTAGGTTGCCTTCCATGCCAAGTAGAGTCCCATCCGGACACGAGACGAAGTCTTCAATCTTGTATCTTCATAGTCCAACAGTCCGGCCAAAAGATATAGTCCGGCTGTCCGGAGACCCCCTAATCCAGGACTCCCTCAGTAGCCCCCGAACCAGGCTTCAATGACGATGAGTCCGGCGTGCAGTGTTGTCTTCGGCATTGCAAGGCGGGTTCTTCTCAAACTTTCAAGTGTTCGTAAGCAGTGTCCGGCTCCATAAATGCTGAACCTCTCGGCTTCTGTGCCCAATAAGGGCTATCTCCCACGCGTCGAATGAATACGAGGCGCTAGGGCATTTTTACATTCACCCCCCTAGCCAAATAAATAAATTGTCTATTAAAGGGATGGGGATTCTTAGATCCGATCCATATCATCCTCCCCCAGCGAGAATTCATCAAAGCGTGCTTCAGAAAGATCCATTCCAGCATGGCCGACCTCCGCAACTCCTCCTACCGCCTCCGTAGCCCTAAGCCCGGTGATTGGGAGAGGTGTTCAGTCCTGCACAGTCGATTAGTCGAGCTGCAGACTAAGGGATTTCTCCCTTCGGCGTATATGGTGCCCGTTCGAGCCGGGCTCGCCACCTATAATGGTGGGGCGCAAGCGGAGAGCCTTCCTTGTCCCTCCATGGGAGAACGGGTCTGCCTTGTTCCTTATTTACTAAGGGGACTCGGATTTCCGATTCATCTATTCCTCCGCGGGCTCCTGGAGTTCTACGGCCTCCAATTACACAATCTCACCCCTGCCTCCATTCTACATATCGCCGGCTATGTTGCTCTCTGCGAGTTGTTCCTGGGCTGCGAGGCTCACTTCGAGCTGTGGAAAAGGCTATTCTGCCTTGTCCCTCGCACACAGAGGGAATCACTTTATCAAGTGGGCGGAGCTGAAATATGGTGCATCACCGATACCAGATACCTGTCCGGTACCCCGAAGAAGCCGTCCGAAGACTGGCCTTCAGAATGGTTCTACATGGACGATGTCCCCCTTCCGGACCCTGTTCGGCGGGGTCTTCCTGAGTTCAACAATGCTCCTCTGAAGAAGCGCCGAAGTTGGCGCCCACGGAGCCCCTAGGCGGAAGATAATAGAGAAGTATTTTATCTGATGAACCGGATCAAAGCACTGGCTCGATCAGGATTGACAATAATCGAAGTTATGTCGATTTGCATAATGCGGGGAGTGTAGCCACTTCAATCTCGTGGGCACCCCTTGTGGTGTTATAACGGGGCGGATGAGGCCACCCGCTGCGGGCGTAAGGGTCCGGACAATGCTGCCGCTCTAGCGAATATTTTGTCTGAACTGTTCAAGGGTGAGGAGGAGGAGTTCACACGCATCAAGCCACGGGATGGATTCTCCATGTACAATCCTCCAAGCTGGGTAAGTTATATCTCCCTGCTCCCATTTTCCCCCATTCTTTATCGTAAGTATTCACCTTGCCACTTTACGGCAGGAACTGCGAAAAACCGTCAAGGAGGTCAGCAGCCCTTCTCCACAACCGGAGGACCCTGACCGGGCCCTCGACTCCGGACTCGAAGAAGATTCGGTTATATCTGTGGAGCTGATAGACCGGCAGTTCTATCAGTTAAGCTGCGATGATGCCATGGTGGACATTACGGCCGACTATCCCGGACTGCTCCCTGCATCGCACGTGAGAAAAACCAAAAATCCCAACTCCAAAACTAGGATCCCCTTTTAGACACTTCACCCACCATATACACATGGCATTTTACAGGGAAGGCATTCGGGACGCCCTGCCGAACCCACAGCAACGCGCCAACAGGAGGCACCAAGGCCGGGTAGGCCAAAAAGGAAGGCGATCGGGACGGAGACGCCGGCGCAAAGGTATAACAAACCCCGCTCTGTGGTTATCGTCTTTCTTGAAATATAATGACGCCCGCGTTTCTTTAACAGAAAAAACGCTCGCCGGAATATGTCCGACGATGTTACTAACCATGCTTCCACCAGACGGGCGCCAGGACCGGACATAGAGGCGGAAGCCGATATGTGGCAGGCACCGGATAATCCCCCTACGGAGGATGCAGATAGATTATTCGCTACTAACTCAGAAGTGGAAAGCGCCATGAACCATAGGCGTCGCCAGGCCGTACTCCGGGACGCTTGTTTCTCACCAGAGGCATTTGATGCCTTTAATTTCGGAGAGGCGTACCTCCGTGCTGCTCAAGATGGCCTAGCCAGAGCCACGGATCAATATGTAAAGGATGTATGGGTAAGTGAATCTGACGATTCATATGTATCAGTAGCCCCTAAGACTTGAAACAGTTAGCAGAACTGATTTAAGGATCATCTTTATTGTGCGGGTTCTTACAGAGAAGAATACTAGGCTAACACAGGAGCTAGAGGAATGCAAGACCCAACTACGGGCTGCTGTTGCCGCATTGCAGGAACCGAAAAAGTCACCTGCTGGTAACATTTATTTTAAAGAGTGATAGTTACCATATAATGTGCGGCATGGCTGCAGATCTAACAACAGATGTTGCAGATGAATCCGGAGAAAATCCGGAGGACCAGCATGTTATGCGACAGCTAGAGGCTGGCAAATGCGTGCTGACTGAGGTTGGGCGGGAGAAAAACAATCTCCAGGACACCAATATTAAGCTGAGCATGGAACTAAAAGACGTTCGGGGCCAGCTTGCCGACTCCGAGAAGGAGAATAAGCGGCTTCGGCGCGGCATTTTCAGTAAGTGCTTGAACGAATCCTTTTAAAGGAATTCGGCGAAGAAGCCGACTAACAGCGTTATGTCTGTAGGTATGTTGCGGGTCGTCCCGCGGAGGAAATGCCCGGGTCTGCGGGTGATCTTCTATCCGTGCTGTCACATCTGCACGAACAAGTTCGGCAGGTGATGTAAGGTGTTGCCCAGGCTTTGTGGCCATCCGTCTCCCTGCCAGAGGGCGTTGCAAAGCTTACGGAGAAGCTCAAGGGAGCACGGAGGCGCCTCCGATTATGGAAGATATCGGCCTGCCGACAGGGTGCCAGAGAGGCTTGGGCCATGGTGAAGACTCGGTATACCAAGGCAGACCCAAATCACATGGCCGAGGTCGGACCTGTGGGGCCCGACAGAAAAGAGATCCCCGTTAGCTTAGTTTATGGGCAAGTAGAATTAGCCGCAAAGTATTCCCAACAGGATTGTAAGCTAGACCGTCTCTTGGATGGTATAGAAGAGGAATTTAGTCAGTCTGCATGACTATGTAATTAAAGTGACATGTATAATGCCTTCTAGCCGGATTGTAGATCATTTGTCGTTGCGGACCTTTTCGCTTCAACATCCGGGCCCAATAGTCCGGAGTGTATCCGAAAACCCGCTCAGTTATATAAGAACCGGGGTATGCGAGGAGACCAGGCGTAGGGGTCATTAGTGCTTTATTAGACAAGTGCCCAACTAGTTATGTTATATTACATGGGTAGTAAGAAACATCTTCCAGGGAGAATAGTTCCATTAGGGGTTCCTTTCCCTGGGTGAGCATGCCCTAAAGTGCATGTCCGGACTGCGATAGAAAACGCTGGAAAAACATCTGGGGGCAGATATGGACAATAAATAAAAATCAACTTTTGTTCACCGACCGAATATTCCCTTAAGAACGCTAGCTTTTGGCTACACCCAGTCTGAGGTACACATCCAGCTGACCCGGCAGTAACAATCACAGAGGTGCTCCCCTTATGCCCTAGCCGAATTAACGGGAACGTAGGGCATAAATACAAGAGCCAGGTAACCCAGCTTGGCCAAAACTTAAGTCATATCGATGCATATAATGGTGAAAAAGGTACATGCGGAAGTATAACACATGTGTTGGGCGTGAGGCCCAGGTAAATAATTTAAGCTTCTGTGAAAGAAGCCCCCAGGTATGGATAGTGCGGCTAGCGCATCTGTAATGTACAAGTGAGGCACAAGGTGACCCTTGAAGGCCTAGCAAAATGATAATAGAAAGAAAGAAAGGGAAACAAGACAGATGATGCATATGCAGAAAATGGACAAAGGGAGGTGACTAACATAGAGTCCGGTGCTAGGCGTAGAATCTTCGGAGCCTGGCCGCGTTCCATGGGTTCGGCTCGAGTCGACTAGTCGATGCATCCCGCAGTCAGTACGCTCCACCGGTCAGAACTTGGTCAATAATGAAGGGACCTTCCCATTTGGGCTCGAGCTTGTTCTTTTTCTTATCCGGCAGGCGTAGAACTAGTTCACCAACATTATAAGTTTTGGCCGTACTTCTCTGCTTTGGTATCTGCGAGCCTGTTGCTGATAAAATGCGGAACAGGCTTTGGCTACGTCGCACTCCTCCTCCAAGGTGTCTAGACTGTCCTGCCGATCGAGCTCGGCTTCTCTTTCTTCGTACATGCGCACTCGAGGTGAGTCATGAATTATGTCGCAGGGCAAGACTGCCTCTGCGCCGTACACCATAAAGAACGGTATATATCCGGTACTACGATTCGGCATGGTATGCAGCCCCTAGAGTACGGAGTCGAGCTCCTCTACCCAGTGCGTGTTAGACTCCGTTAAGGAACGCACTAATCTGGGTTTAATGCCGCTCATTATAAGACCGTTTGCTCGCTCGACTTGATCATTGTTTGTGGGTGATAGAATGAAGCATAATAGAGCTTGATGCCCATTTTGCTGCACCAGAGTTTTACCTCGTCGGCCGTGAAGTTCGTGCCATTGTCAGTGATGATGTTGTGGGGGACGCCATAACGGTGCACAACCCCAGATATGAAGTCTATCACCGGTCCGGATTCGGCTGTTTTAACAATGCGGCGACCTTTCCTCCACCGAATCATGTCTTTGGTCAAATGTTGGGTTTGCCCGGCTCCTATGTTTTGGTACCTTACGTTCCGCTCTATCGGCTAAGGTAGCACTAGGAGAACTACTGCGATTGTGCCCCGGTTCTGCTGGGCTAAGCACCTCAGTAGAGAAAGCTAAAACTGACTGTCATGATAAGGCGAGAGACTGGTCGCTGTTCGGTGAGGTTTCGAGTCCCTAAAGACTTATGCCGCTTAGAGCGAGGAGCCGGTCCTGTCCGGCTTAAAGGTGTGTATCGCGCCCCGAATTCGGCCTTCCGAATACCAGGGGCTTCGCCGAAATTTAAAATTATAGAATTCTATGGCTAAGTGAGAGTGATAAAGCATTATTAGTCCGGTTGCCTTGTTCGCTGTGCTGAGCACCTCCCTCGAAGGACCCAAAAATGGGAACAAGAGTGCTCAGGTTTATCCCGAACACCCCAGCACTAGTGGCATGGGGGCAGAAGCCGAGGTCGAGCCATCTCTCAGGTTGGATAAACAGCCAAACAGAAGTTAATATTTTAAATTCAAACAAGCGTTGCATAGCGCATATGAAACAAGTTTTCATCATATACAGGATCACATGAGCAAGTCTACTCAAATATTACATCCTTTGGACATTCGTCCGCTACAAGACAGGCACCCTTCAGGACACCCTCAATAATAAATTTCGGGGGTGTGATGCTCCTTGCCCTGCGGCGGTCCTTCCTTGATCAGCTTCACGGCGTCTAGCTTGGCCCATTGTACCTTCACACGGGCGAAAGCCCGGCATGCACCCTCGATGCAGACGGACCACTTGACGACTTCCAGCCGTGGGCAGGCATCCACAAGCCGCCTCACCAGGCCAAAGTAGCTTCTCGGAAGGGTGTTGCCAGGCCACAGCCGGACTATAAAGCCCTTCATGGCCTGTTCGGCCACCTTGTGTAGCTCGACCAGCTACTTCAGTTGGTCGCTCATAGGCACCGGGTGTTTGGTCCCAGTATACTGAGACCAGAACAGCTTCTCCATTGAGCTTCCCTCCTCGGCCTGGTAAAACTGTGCGGCATCCGACACGCTGCGGGGCAAATCTGTGAATGCTCCTAGAGAGCTCCGGATTCGGGTAAGTAATAGGTAATTTACTTTCACATGCTTGCTTTGCATATAGAATGCCTTACCCGCCGCTATCTTCTTCATCGCGTCAATTTCCTGGAGAGCCTTTTGGGCTTCGGACTTGGCACTCTTTGCGCTCTCGAGGGCCGCGGCAAGCTTAGACTCTCGCGTCTTCGATTCAAGCTCCAACGCCTCGTGCTTTGTCACGAGAGCCTGGAGCTCTTGCTCCACTTCGCCCACTCGAGCCTCTTGCCTTTCCCGCTCGGATAGCGCTTGCTTTAGGGTCGCCACTTCAGTCGTGGCCCCTGGCAAATATACGATGATCCTGTCATTTTGCAATCGCGTCTTCTTTTATGTATACATATCTATAGACAGGGTATTACTTACCCTTGTTCTCCTCGAGCTGCCTCTTGGCAAGGCCGAGCTCTTTCTTTGACCCCTCGAGGTCCTGCTTCAGTGTGGCGACCTCCCCAGTCAGTGAGGCTGTGGCCAGCAGCGAAGCCTGCATACGCATATTGACATACTTATATTAGACTCCTGCGATATTATTTGATCCTCTGTTCGGCTTTTCTTTGTGAACACCGAATAGAGCATCAGGGGCTACTATCTATGCGGTAATATTTTTCCTATATTTTAAACACTTACCTCAAAGCCTGTTAGAAGGCTGGCACAGGCTTCAGTCAGTCCGCTCTTGGCGGACTGAACCTTCTGGACCACCGCACTCATAATAGTATGGTGCTCCTCGTCGATGGAAGCGCTGCGAAGCGCTTCCATCAGATTGTTTGGCGCCTCTGGATGGACAGAGGTCACCGACACAGGCGTCTTGCCCCTCTTGGAAGGAGGCCGCCTGCCCGAGTCCGGAACCACTGGAGGACCCAGTGCGGTGTTCGGCTGAGGGCCGAACTCGAAGCCTTCAGGGCCCTTGTCCCCTCTGCTCCCGGAGTCCGGAAGTTCGCCTTGAGGCGCCTCCGGGACTGTCTCCCCTCGACCCGGTGCCTCTTGAGACAATACCTCGGCATCGTCCGCTGGGCAAGGGGAGGTGGCGGTCGGAAGTGGATCGCTATCCATATCCGATGAGCCCAGGGAGCCGTCTGATGATACATCGATACGGGCTCGTGGCGGCCTGCATAGTCATATTCGGCGTTAGGGGAAGCAGTGCACAAAAGGATACTATGAGTTACTCTGGTATCCGAATACTTACGAACTCCCCAGGGGCTTGGCCCTGGGTAACCACTTGTCTTCGCCTTCGGCGGCGGTGGTGGAACTGTCCGGAAGGAGAGTCTTTCCCTTCTTGGACCCTCCGGCCTCCCTAGTTGGGGCGGCCTTCCTTTTCTTGTCTCCCCCAACTGAAGGGGGAGCATCTTCTTCCTCCTCCTCGTCTTCGGGGGAGGAGTGTGCCGCAGAGTCATTGGACGATGAGTCCGATGACGCCTGGCATCGGGAACTCTTTCGGGTTCCCTTGGCCTTCTTGGTCTTCTCCGGCACCGTGTAAGGAGCCGGAGTCAGCATCTTCGCCAGGAGAGCGTCTGCTGGGCCTTCGGGCAAAGGAGCCGGACAGTCGATCTGTCCGGCCGTCTCCTGCCAGTCCTGTCAAAGGTACGGGAGCTTAGATCCCGCATGGAGTCAAACTATGAAAAACAATTATCCTGTTGAAGGTAAAACAGCTTACCACGCTGGCTTGGCGCTTCGCGCAGAATCCGCGGTCTTCAGTAGTGGGAGGGGGAACCTCGGCACTCTTGAATAACACCTTCCAGGCATCTTTGTGAGTTGTGTCGAAGAGTCTGTTCAGAGTTCGGCGCTGGGCCGGGTCGAACTACCACGAGCTGAAAGCCCGTTGTTGGCACGGGAGGATCCGGCGGATGAGCATGACCTGGACTTCGTTGACGAGTTTGAGCTTCTTGTTCACCATGTTTTGAATACATGTTTGGAGTCCGGTCAACTCTCCCGAACTACCCCAGGACAGGCCCTTCTCTTGCCAGGAGGTGAGCTGCGTGGGGAAGCCAGATCTGAACTCGGGGGCCGCTGCCCATTTAGGGTCACGCGGCTCGGTGATGTAGAACCACCCCGATTGCCACCCCTTTATGGTTTCCATGAAGGAGCCCTCCAGCCATGTGACGTTGGGCATTTTTCCCACCATGGCGCCTCCGCACTCCGCCTGGCGGCCGCTCACTACCTTCGGCTTGACAATGAAGGTCTTCAGCCATAAGCCGAAGTGGGGCAATGCGGAGGAAGGCCTTGCACACGACGATAAACGCTGAGATGTTGAGGATGAAGTTCGGGGCCAGATCGTGGAAATCCAGGCCGTAGTAGAACATGAGCCCCCGGACGAATGGGTGGAGAGGGAATCCCAGTCCGCGAAGGAAATGGGTAAGGAACACTACCCTCTCATGGGGCCTGGGTGTGGGGATGAGCTGCCCCTCATCTGGGAGCCGGTGCGCAATGTCGTCGGGCAGGTATCCGGCTCTCCTCAGCTTCTTGATGATTCCCTCCGTGACGGAGGAGACCATCCACCTGCCTCCTGCTCCGGACATGGTTAGATAAGGTCGAGGTGGGAAATGCGGACTTGGGCGCTGGAGCTCGAGTGTGCGAAAACGGATGAGCAAAGGAGGAAGAAGGCGTGGATGAAAAGGTGAATCCTTATCCCTTTATATGGGCGGACAAAACTATGCGCCCCCATTAGCCTGGTAAAACTCGCTTGTCCCCCAAGCGCCGTAATCGATGGCACGGTTGGGTTACCCACGCCCGTATTGATGAGAATCCCGTAATAAGGGGAGCACGATCTCTGCTTTGACAAGACGTGTCAAAAAACTGCCTCGCGTTATGTGCAGGGCTAGTTAAAGGAAACGGTTCGAATAATCACCGGGCCATGGCCTAACGTCATATTGCCAAGGCAAGTCAGCAAATTAGATTTGTGGAAATATTATTCTCTCTACGGTGGAAGTGGAACTTATTTTGCAGGGTCGGACGCTATCCTTATATTCAAATTCTTCCGTGGTGTATTCGGAGGAGGAACCCGCCTTGCAATGCCGAAGACAATACTGCACGTCGGACTCGTCGTCATTGAAGCCTGGTTTAGGGGCTAATGAGGGAGTCCTGGATTAGGGGGTCTCCAGACAGCCGGACTATATCCTTTGGTCGGACTGTTGGACTATGAAGATACAAGATTGAAGACTTCGTCTCGTGTCCGGATGGGACTCTACTTGGCGTGGAAGGCAAGCTAGGCAATACGGATATGTATATCTCCTCCTTTGTAACCGACCTTATGTAACCCTAGCCCGCTTCGGTGTCTATATAAACTGGAGGGTTTTAGTCCGTAGGACACAACAATAACATACAATCATACCATAGGCTAGCTTCTAGGGTTTAGCCCCTCTGATCTCGTGGTAGATCTACTCTTGTACTACCCATATCATCAATATTAATCAAGCGGGACGTAGGGTTTTACCTCCATCAAGAGGGCCCGAACCTGGGTAAAACTTTGTATCCCCTGCCTCCTGTTACCATCCGCCTAGACGCACAGTTTGGGACCCCCTACTCGAGATCCACCGGTTTTGACACCGACAATCATAAACCCACAATTTATCGGTCTCAACAAACACACCGCAAAAGAAGATTACATCGAATAGATCTCCACAAGAGAGGGGGAGAACTTTGTATTGAGATCCAAAAAGAGAGAAGAAGACATCTAGCTAGTAACTATGGACCCGAAGGTCTGAGGTAAACTACTCACACTTCATCGGAGGGGCTATGGTGTTGATGTAGAAGCCCTCCGTGATCGATGCCCCCTCCGGTGGAGCTCCGGAAAAGGCCCCAAGATGGGATCTCGTGGATACATAAAGTTACGGCGGTGGAATTAGGGTTTTGGCTCCATATCTGGTAGTTTGGGGGTACGTAGGTATATGTAGGAGGAAGGGGTACGTCGGTGGAGCAACTTGGGGCCCACGAGGGTGGAGGGCGCGCCTAGGGGGGTAGGCGCGCCCCCCTACCTCGTGGCCTCCTGGTTGATATCTTGACGTAGGGTCCAAGTCCTCTGGATCACGTTCGTTCCGAAAATCACGTTCCCGAAGGTTTCATTCCGTTTGGAGTTCGTTTGATATTCCTTTTCAGAGAAACTCTGAAATAGGCAAAAAACAACAATTCTGGGCTGGGCATCCGGTTAATAGGTTAGTCCCAAAAATAATATAAAAGTGTATAATAAAGCCCAATAATGTCCAAAACAGAATATAATATAGCATGGAACAATCAAAAAATATAGATACGTTGGAGACGTATCACATCTCACACGGTTGCTGATAATAAACTGTGTGCAATCTACTTGATTTTTCATCTTGATTTGAATTACATAATGGGGTCATGATACGTCCATTTTGCATCATGCTTTTATATCGATATTTATTGCATTATGGGCTGTTATTACATATTATGTCACAATACTTATGCCTATTCTCTCTTATTTTACAAGGTTTACATGAAGAGGGAGAATGTCGGCGGCTGGGATTCTGGGCTGGAAAAGGAGCAAATATTAGAGACCTATTCTGCACAGCTCCAACAGTCCTGAAACTTCACGGAAGCTATTTCCAGAATATATAAAAAATACTAAGCGCAAGAAGTTCGAGAGGGGGGCACACCCTGGCCATGAGGGCGGGGGCGCGCCCTACCCCCTGGGCGCGCAGCTTGCCTCGTTGGCCCTCCGATGCCCATCTTCTACTATATGGAGTCTTTCGTCGAGAAAAAAATCATAAGCAAGATTTCGGGACGAGACTCCGCCACCACGAGGCGGAACCTTGGCGGAACCAATCTAGGGCTCCGGCGGAGCTGTTCTGCCGGGGAAACTTCCCTCCGGGAGGGGGAAATCATCGCCATCGTCATCACCAACGATCCTCTCATCGGGAGGGGTTCAATCTCCATCAACATCTTCACTAGCACCATCTCATCTCAAACCCTATTTCATCTCTTGTATCCAATCTTTGTATCCAAACCTCAGATTGGTACCTGTGGGTTGCTAGTAGTGTTGATTACTCCTTGTAGTTGATGCTAGTTGGTTTACTTGGTGGAAGATCATATGTTCAGATCCATTATGCATATTAATACCCCTCTGATTATGAACATGAATATGCTTTGTGAGTAGTTACGTTTGTTCCTGAGGACATGGGAGAAGTCTTGCTATTAGTAGTCATGTGAATTTGGTATTCGTTCGATATTTTGATGAGATGTATGTTGTCATCCCTCTAGTGGTGTCATGTGAACGTCGACTACATGACACTTCACCATTGTTTGGGCCTAGAGGGAGGCATTGGGAAGTAATAAGTAGATGATGGGTTGCTAGAGTGACAGAAGCTTAAACCCTAGTTTATGTGTTGCTTCGTAAGGGGCTGATTTGGATCCATATGTTTCATGCTATGGTTAGGTTTACCTTAATACTTCTGTTGTAGTTGCGGATGCTTGCAATAGGGGTTAATCATGATGCTAAAAATAAACATAGACATGTTGTAGGCATGCTTGTTATTTCTGTTAAAATAGGAGATAATTGTTATCATGGCTTATGTGATATGGGTGCTAGTGCTAGTGCAATACCTATTTCCTTATACAAAGAAATTATTCATGATATTGCACCAGCTGAGATAGAAGATATCGATGTTACCATTAAGCTTGCCAATAGAGATACTATTTCACCAGTTGGGATTGTTAGAGATGTTGAAGTCTTGTGTGGGAAGGTTAAATATCCTGTTGATTTTCTTGTTCTTGGTTCCCCACAAGATAGCTTTTGTCCCATTATATTTGGTAGACCCTTCTTGAATACTGTTAATGCTAAGATAGATTGCAAGAAGGATGTTGTTACTATTGGTTTAGGGGATATGTCTCATGAGTTTAATTTTGCTAAATTTCGTAGACAACCCCATGATAAAGAATTTCCTAGTAAAGATGAAATTATTGGTCTTGCTTCTTTTGACGTGCCTCCTACTAATCCCTTAGAACAATATTTGCTAGACCATGAAAATGATATGTTCATGAATGAAAGAAGGGAAATAGATGAAGTATTCTTTAAACAGGGACCTATTCTGAAACACAACTTGCCTGTTGAAATCTTAGGGGATCCTCCTCCACCCAAGGGTGATCCCGTGTATGAACTTAAACCATTACCTGATACTCTTAAATATGCTTATCTTGATGAAAATAAAATATATCATGTTATTATTAGTGCTAACCTTTCAGAGAAGGAGGAAGAGAAATTATTGAAAACTCTGAAGAAGCACCATGGTGCTATTGGATATACTCTTGATGATCTTAAGGGCATTAGTCCCACTCTATGTCAACACAAAATAAATTTGGAGGAATATGCCAAACCAGTTATTGATCACCAACGATGGCTGAATCCTAAGATGAAAGAAGTGGTAAGAAAGGAAATATTAAAGCTCCTTGAGGTAGGTATAATTTATGCCGTTGCTAATAGTCAATGGGTAAGTCATGTCCATTGTGTCCCTAAGAAGGGAGGTATAACTGTTGTTCCTAATGATAAAGATGAATTGATCCCGCAAAGAATTATTATAGGTTATAGGATGGTAATTGATTTCCGCAAATTAAATATGGCTACTAAAAAAGATCATTACCCTTTGCCTTTTATTGATCAAATTCTAGAAAGATTATGCAAACATACACATTTTTGCTTTCTATATGGTTACTCCGGCTTCTCTCAAATACCTCTGTCAGCTGATGATCAATCAAAGACCACTTTTACTTGCCCTTTTGGTACTTTTTCTTATAGACGTATGCATTTTGGTTTATGTAATGCACCTGCTACCTTTCAAAGATACATGATGGCTATATTTTCCGACTTTTGTGAAAAGATTTGTGAGGTATTCATGGATTATTTCTCCGTTTATGCATCTTCTTTTGATGATTGCTCGAGCAACCTTGATCGAGTTTTGCAGAGATGTGAAGAAACTAATCTTGTTCTGAATTGGGAGAAGTGCCACTTTATGGTTAGTGAAGGTATTGTCTTGGGACATAAAATTTCTGAAAGAGGTATTGAAGTTGATAAAGCTAAAGTCGATGCTATTGAAAAGATGCCATGTCCCAAGGACATTAAAGGTATAAGAAGCTTCCTCAATCACGCTGATTTTTATAGGAGGTTCATTAAGGACTTCTCAAAAATTTCCCGACCTCTCACTAATCTATTACAAAAAGATATTCCTTTTGTCTTTGATGATGATTGTGTAGAAGCATTTGAAATACTTAAGAAAGCTTTGATTTCTGCACCTATTGTTCAGCCACCTGATTGGACTTTACCCTATGAAATTATGTGTGATGCTAGCGATTATGCTGTGGGTGCTGTTCTAGGGCAAAGAGTCGATAAGAAATTAAACGTTATTCAATATGCTAGTAAAACTCTAGACAATGCCTAGAGAAATTATGCTACTACTAAAAAGAATATTTAGCAGTTGTTTTTGCTTGTGATAAGTTCAGACCTTATATTGTTGATTCTAAAGTAACTATTCACACTGATCATGCTGCTATTAAATACCTTATGGAAAAGAAAGATGCTAAACCTAGACTTATTAGATGGGTTCTCCTGCTACAAGAATTTGATTTGCATATTATTGATAGAAAGGGAGCTGAGAACCCCGTTGCAGACAACGTGTCTAGGTTAGAAAATGTTCTTGATGACCCACTACCTATTGATGATAGCTTTCCTGATGAACCATTAAATGTCATAAATGCTTCTCGAACTGCTCCATCGTATGCTGATTATTCTAATTATATTGTTGCTAAATTTATACCACCTAGTGTCAGATACCAACAAAAGAAAAAGTTCTTCTATGATTTGAGACATTACTTTTGGGATGACCCACATCTTTATAAAGAAGGAGTAGATGGTATTATTAGACGTTGTGTACTTGAGCATGAACAGGAATAGATCCTACGCAAGTGTCACTCTGAGGCTTATGGAGGACACCATGCTGGAGATAGAACTGCAGATAAGGTATTGCAATCCAATTTTTATTGGCCTGCTCTCTACAAGGATGCTCGTAAGTTTATCTTGTCTTGTGATGAATGTCAAAGAATTGGTAATATTAGTAGACGTCAAGAAATGCCTATGAATTATTCACTTGTTATTGAATCATTTGATGTTTGGGGCTTTGATTATATGGGACCCTTTCCTTCCTCTAACGGGTATACACATATTTTAGTTGATGTTGATTACGTTACTAAGTGGGTAGAAGCTATTCCAACTAGTAGTGCTGATCATAACACCTCTATTAAGATGCTTAAAGAAGTTATTTTTCCGAGGTTTGGAGTCCCTAGATATTTAATGACTGATGGTGGTTCACACTTTATTCATGGTGCCTTTCGTAAAATCCTTGCTAAGTATGACATTAATCATAGAATTGCATCTCCTTATCACCCACAGTCTAGTGGTCAAGTAGAATTGAGTAATAGAGAGCTCAAATTAATTTTGCAAAAGACCGCTAATAGATCTAGAAAGAATTGGTCCAAGAAACTTGATGATGCATTATGGGCCTATAGAACTGCATATAAAAATCCTATGGGTATGTCTCCGTATAAAATGGTTTATGGCAAAGCATGTCACTTACCTCTTGAATTAGAACATAAGGCATATTGGGCTATTAAAGAGCTCAACTATGACTTCAAACTTTCTGGTGAGAAGAGGCTTTTTAACATTAGCTCACTTGATGAATGGAGAACCCAGGCTTATGAAAATGTCAAGTTGTTTAAAGAAAAAGTTAAAAGATGGCATGATAAAAGGATACAAAAGCGTGAGTTCAATGTAGGTGATTATGTATTGCTATACAACTCTAGTTTAAGATTTTTGCAGGCAAACATCTCTCTAAATGGGAAGGTCCTTACGTTATCGAGGAGGTCTATCGTTCCGGTGCCATAAAAATCAACAACTTCGAAGGCACAAATCTGAAGGTGGTGAACGGTCAAAGAATTAAACATTATATCTCAGGTAATCCCATAAATGTTGAAACTACTGTTATTGAAACCGTAACCCCGGAGGAATACATAAGGGACACTTTCCTGAACGTTTCAGACTCCCAAAAGGAATAGGTACGTGGTACGGTAAGTAAACCGACTCCAAAACAGTTCTAATGGCAATATTTCCCCGTTTTGGAATATATAAAAAATAGGAAAATAAGAAGCAGGCCGGGAAGGACATGGGGCCTCCACGAGGGTGGAGGATGCGCCCTACCCCCCTGGGCACGCCCCCTGCCTCGTGGGCACCTCGTGTGCTCTCCGGACTCCGTTTTCTTGCACGATACTTCTTTTGGTCGGTAAAAATTCATTATATAATCTCCCGAAGGTTTTGACCACCGTATCACGCAAAAATCTCTTGTCTTTATTTTGAGTTGTTTCTGCCGCAGATTAGAGCAAGATGTCTTCTCAAGAGTCAGTCTGGGAGAGTCGGGTGTCTCATCCGACACCAGGTCCAGGGGCAAACAGCGATGCCTATCACTTTGGGCCCTCAACGGGGGAAGAGATGGAAGCTGACTTGAAAAGGATAGATGCCATGGAGGAGGATCCAGAAGTTACTTCTCATTTCCGGGCATGATTCACGATGGAACCACAGAGCTCAGCTATTCCAAACTCGGTCATCCCTTCCAATGTTAGACTTCTTTCTTATGAAAATATGAAAAAGTGTGTTACTTGTTCTCCTGCAGCTATGCAACATCTTTGGGTGAAAGGAGCTTTAGCCGTCACTGGCAAGCTCCGTAAGGAAATAATGAACCTCAAGCAGCAAGTCAATAAGCTCGAGGAAGAGAATTGTATCCTGAGGGGCATCATCGCCAAGAATATCACAACACCATCCCCGAAGAAGGAGACATAATCACACGGGTATGGGCACTCCCCTTGGCAACTGCCAAGCTTGGGGGAGTGCCCCGGTATCGTATCTCCATCACTTTTATCTTTACCATTTTTCTTAGTTCAGTCCTTTTGATAATATCTTGATCTAGTAGAATAAAGTTTTAGTACGATTTAGTTGTGAGTTTTGCTTTATGATCCTTCTATGTAATCGAGTCCATGAGCTATATATAATAAAGATTAGTATTGAGTCAAGGGCTTGATTATTTTGCTATGATCTTGAGGGAATAAAATAAAAAGAGAAAGAATAAAAAGAAATAAAGAGATCATATGGATCTTATGGAGAGTAATGAGCTCACATATAAAGAGTATGATGAATAAAAGTTGTTGAGAGTTGACAAACATAGTTTTGTTCATCGTTGCAATTAATAGGAAGTAATAAAGAAAGAGAGGTTCACATATAAATATACTATCTTGGACATCTTTTATGATTGTGAGCACTCATTAAAGTATGACATGCTAAGAGTTGACGTTGGACAAGGAAGACAACGTAATGGGTTATGTTTTCTTTCATCTGAGATAAATTATATTGTCATGGATCATCCAACATGTTGAGCTTGCCTTTCCCTCTCTTGCTAGCCAATTTCTTTGCACCAAGTAGAGATACTACTTGTGCTTCCAAAAATCCCTAAACCCAGTTTTGCCATGAGAGTCCACCATATCTACCTATGGATTGAGTAAGATCCTTCAAGTAAGTTGTCATCGGTGCAAGCAATAAAAATTGATCTCTAAATATGTATGACTTATTAGTGCAGAGAAAATAAGCTTTATACGATCTTTTGATATGGAAGAAATAAAAGTGACAGACTGCATAATAAAGGTCCATATCACAAGTGGCAATATAAAGTGACGTTCTTTTGCATTAAGATTTTGTGCATCCAACCATAAAAGCGCATGACAACCTCTGCTTCCCTCTGCGAAGGGCTTATCTTTTACTTTTATCTTCTACCTTACATAAGAGTCATGGTGATCTTCACCTTTCCTTTTTGCATTTTATCCTTTGGCAATCACAATGTGTTGGAAAGATCCAGATATATATAGCTAATTGGATGTGAGTCTTCATGAACTATTATTGTTGACATTAGCCTTGAGGTAAAACGTTGGGAGGCAAAACCATAAGCCCCTATCTTTCTCTGTGTCCGATTAAAACTTCATACCCATAAATATTGCGTGAGTGTTAGAAATTGTGAAAGACTAAAAGATGGTTGCGTATGTGGACTTGCTGAAAAGCTCTTATATGGACTCTTTCCTATGTTATGATAAATTGCAATTGCCTCAATGACTGAGATTAGAGTTTGTTGGTTCTCAATGAAGTTTATCATTCATACTTGAAATTGTGATTGAATTGTTACTTTAGCATAAGAGATCATATGACAACAATATATATTGCTGCTCTAAGAATGATCACGATGCCCTCATGTTCGTATTTTATCTTTATCGACACCTCTATCTCTAAACATGTGGACATATTTTTCGATTTCGGCTTTCGCTTGAGGACAAGCAAGGTCTAAGCTTGGGGGGAGTTGATACGTCCATTTTGCATCATGCTTTTATATCAATATTTATTGCATTATGGGTTGTTGTTACACATTATGTCACAATACTTATGCCTATTCTCTCTTATTTTACAAGGTTTACATGAAGAGGGGGAATGCCGGCAGCTGGGATTCTGGGCTGGAAAAGGAGCAAATATTAGAGACCTATTCTGCACAGCTCCAAAAGTCCTGAAACTTCACGGAAGCTATTTCCATAATACATAAAAAATACTAAGTGCAAGAAGTTCCAGAGGGGGGCCACACCCTCGCCATGAGGGTGGGGGCGCGCCCCCTGCCTCGTGGGCCCCCTGGTGGCCCTCCGATGCCCATCTTCTGCTATATGGAGTGTTTCATCGGGAACAAAATCATAAGCAAGCTTTCGGGACGAGACTCCGCCGCCACAAGGCAGAACCTTGGCGGAACCAATCTAGGGCTCGGGCGGAGCTATTATGCCGGGGAAACTTCCCTCTAGGAGGGGGAAATCATCACTGTCGTTATCACCAATGATCCTCTGATTGGGAGGGGGTCAATCTCCATCAACATCTTCACCAGCACCATCTCATCTTAAACCCTAGTTCATCTCTTGTATCCAAACGTCAGATTGGTACCTGTGGGTTGCTAGTAGTGTTGATTACTCCTTGTAGTTGATGCTTGTTGGTTTACTTGGTGGAAAATCATATGTTCAGATCCATTATGCATATTAATACCCCTCTGATTATGAACATGAATATTCTTTGTGAGTAGTTACGTTGTTCCTGAGGACATGGGAGAAGTCTTGCTATTAGTAGTCATGTGAATTTGGTATTCGTTCGATATTTTGATGAGATGTATGTTGTCATCCCTCTAGTGGTGTCATGTGAACGTCGACTACATGACACCTCACCATTGTTTGGGCCTAGAGGGAGGCATTGTGAAGTAATAAGTAGATGATGGGTTGCTAGAATGACAGAAGCTTAAACCCTAGTTTATGTGTTGCTTCGTAAGGGGCTGATTTGGATCCATATGTTTCATGCTATGGTTAGGTTTACCTTAATACTTCTGTTGTAGTTGCGGATGCTTGCAATAGGGGTTAATCATGATGCTAAAAATAAACATAGACATGTTGTAGGCATGCCTATTATTTCTGTTAAAATAGGAGATAATTGTTATCATGGCTTATGTGATATGGGTGCTAGTGCTAGTGCAATACCTATTTCCTTATACAAAGAAATTATTCATGATATTGCACCAGCTGAGATAGAAGATATCGATGTTACCATTAAGCTTGCCAATAGAGATACTATTTCACCAGTTGGGATTGTTAGAGATGTTGAAGTCTTGTGTGGGAAGGTTAAATATCCTATTGATTTTCTTGTTCTTGGTTCCCCACAAGATAGCTTTTGTCCCATTATATTTGGTAGACCCTTCTTGAATACTGTTAATGCTAAGATAGATTGCAAGAAGGATGTTGTTACTATTGGTTTAGGGGATATGTCTCATGAGTTTAATTTTGCTAAATTTCGTAGACAACCCCATGATAAAGAATTGCCTAGTAAAGATGAAATTATTGGTCTTGCTTCTTTTGACGTGCCTCCTACTAATCCCGTAGAACAATATTTGCTAGACCATGAAAATGGTATGTTCATGAATGAAAGAAGGGAAATAGATGAAGTATTCTTTAAACAGGGACCTATTCTGAAACACAACTTGCCTGTTGAAATCTTAGGGGATCCTCCTCCACCCAAGGGTGATCCCGTGTATGAACTTAAACCATTACCTGATACTCTTAAATATGCTTATCTTGATGAAAATAAAATATATCATGTTATTATTAGTGCTAACCTTTCAGAGAAGGAGGAAGAGAAATTATTGAAAACTCTGAAGAAGCACCATGGTGCTATTGGATATACTCTTGATGATCTTAAGGGCATTAGTCCCACTCTATGTCAACACAAAATAAATTTGGAGGAAGACGCCAAACCAGTTATTGATCACCAACGACGGCTGAATCCTAAGATGAAAGAAGTGGTAAGAAAGGAAATATTAAAGCTCCTTGAGGTAGGTATAATTTATGCCGTTGCTGATAGTCAATGGGTAAGTCATGTCCATTGTGTCCCTAAGAAGGGAGGTATAACTGTTGTTCCTAATGATAAAGATGAATTGATCCCGCAAAGAATTATTATAGGTTATAGGATGGTAATTGATTTCCGCAAATTAAATATGGCTACTAAAAAAGATCATTACCCTTTGCGGATGCTTGCAATAGGGGTTAATCATAAGTGGGATGCTTGTCCAAGTAAGGATAGTACCCAAGCACCGGTCCACCCACATATCAAATTATCAAAGTATCGAACGTGAATCATATGAACGTGATGAAAACTAGCTTGACGATAATTCCCATGTGTCCTCGGGAGCGCTTTCCTTCATATACGAGTTTTTCCAGGCTTGTCCTTTGCTACAAAAAGGATTGGGCCATCTTGCTGCACCTTATTTACTTTTATTACTTGCTACTCGTTACAAATTACCTTATCACAAAACTATCTGTCACCGATAATTTCAGTGCTTGCAGAGAATACCTTACTGAAAACTGCTTATCATTTCCTTCTGCTCCTTGTTGGGTTCGACACTCTTACTTATCGAAAATCTACGATAGATCCCCTACACTTGTGGGTCATCAGGTCACAGCGGCAATGGACGGTGTTTGTATTGCTAGACCTTTTATCTGGAGTGAACATGCAACTAAATGTGTGTCGTAAAAGAATTGGAATTATTCCAGGTTCGTTTGAACATTTTATACATTAAATTGGTTTTCTAGCCATTTCAGGAGAATAGTTCAAATTTGAACTACATGCACGTGCTCCAGTGCATATAAATTGGTTGAAAAATCAAATATGTGTCCTTGGGTGCATGCTTAGGTCCCATGCAAGAAATGGGAATGAATTTCAAACACCAGGGCACCGTTGATTGCCGGCAAAACATTGAGATGCTTGGTTTTTCTAGTAAATCCAAAACCTGTCTGAAATTCATGAAACTTGGAGTGCTATCATGGAGCGGCATCAACATGTCGTGGTAAATTTTTTATCCCATTTGGGGCAGGTTTGGGTATATGCTTCTCACAAATTGGAGCTTCTCACAACAAGCATGATGGTTTTCGGTAGGGAACGTCCCACCTTTGGGGACGAAACGATATCCATTGGCTCTTATTGCTTTCAAATGTTTTCTCGTGTCAACATCGAACAACTGGAGTGTTGTGTGAATTTGTGTGATTTTGTGGACATTTTTATGCATTAAAGGAGTTTTCAATGCATTTATGTGCATAATTCAAATTTGAACCACATGCACATGCTCCAGTGCATATAAATTGGATGGAAATCAAATATGTGTCCTTGGGTGCATTCTTAGGTCCCATGCAAGAAATGGGAATGAATTTCAAACACCAGGACACCGTTGATTGCCGGCAAAACATTGAGATGCCTGGTTTTAAAATTCTAGTAAATCCAAAACCCTTCTCAAATTCATGAAACTTGGCATGCTATCATGGAGTGGCATCAGTATGCCGTGGTAAAAAATTTGTCCCATTTGGGGCTGGTTTGGGTATATGCTTCTCACAAACCAGAGCTTCTCACAACAAGCATGATGGTTTTCGGAAGGGAACGTCTCACCTTTGGGGACGAAACGATATCCATTGCCTCTTATTGCTTTAAAAAAATTCTCATGTCAACAAAAGATGAGAGGAGTGTTGTGTGAATTTTTGTGATTTTTCGGAGTTCGTTTGGAAATTTTTATGCATTAACTGAGTTTTCAATGCATTTATGTGCATAATTCAAATTTGAACTACATGCACATGCTCCAGTGCATATAAATTGGTTTAAAAATCAAATATGTGTCCTTGGGTGCATGCTTAGGTCTCATGCAAGAAATGGGAATGAATTTCAAACACTAGGGCACCATTGATTGCTGGCAAAACATTGAGATGCCTCGTTTTTAAATTCTAGTAAATCCAAAACTCGTCTGAAATTCATGAAACTTGGCATGCTTTCATGGAGCGGCATCAACATGTCGTGGTAAAAAATTTGTCCCGTTTGGGGCAAGTTTGGTTATATGCTTCTCACAAACCAGAGCTTCTCACAAGAAGCATCATGGTTTCGGTAGGGAACGTCCCACCTTTGGGGACGAAACGATATCCACTACCTCTTATTGCATCCAATTTTTTCTCGAGTCAACATAGAACAACAGGAGTGTTGCGTCAATTTTTTGTGATTTTTCGGGGTTCGTTTGGACATTTTTGTGCATTAACTGTGTTTTCAATGCATTTATGTGCATAATTCAAATTTGAACTACATGTACATGCTCCAGTACATATAAATTGGTTGAAAAATCAAATATGTGTCCTTGGGTGCATGCTTAGTTCCCATGCAAGAAATGGGAATGAATTTCAAACACCAGGGCACCGTTGATTGCCGACAAAACATTGAGATGCTTGGTTTTTAAATTCTAGTAAATCCAAAACCCGTCTGAAATTCATGAAACTTGGCATGCTATCATGGAGCGGCATCAATATGTCGTGGTAAAAAATTTGTCCCATTTGGGGCTGGTTTGGGTATATGCTTCTCACAAACCAGAGCTTCTCACAACAAGCATGATGGTTTTCGGAAGGGAACGTCCCACCTTTGGGGACGAAACGATATCCATTGCCTCTTATTGCTTTAAAAAAATTCTCGTGTCAACAAAAAACAAGAGGAGTGTTGTGTGAATTTTTGTGATTTTTCGGAGTTCGTTTGGAAATTTTTATGCATTAACTGAGTTTTCAATGCATTTATGTGCATAATTCAAATTTGAACTACATGCACATGCTCCAGTGCATATAAATTGGTTTAAAAATCAAATATGTGTCCTTGGGTGCATGCTTAGGTCTCATGCAAGAAATGGGAATGAATTTCAAACACTAGGGCACCATTGATTGCCGGCAAAAAATTGAGATGCCTCATTTTTAAATTCTAGTAAATCCAAAACTCGTCTGAAATTCATGAAACTTGGCATGCTTTCATGGAGCGGCATCAACATGCCGTGGTAAAAAATTTGTCCCGTTTGGGGCAAGTTTGGTTATATGCTTCTCACAACAAGCATCATGGTTTCGGTAGGGAACGTCCCACCTTTGGGGACGAAACGACATCCACTACCTCTTATTGCATCCAAATTTTTTCTCCTGTCAACATAGAACAATAGGAGTGTTGTGTCAATTTTTTGTGATTTTTCGGGGTTCGTTTGGACATTTTTGTGCATTAACTATGTTTTCAATGCATTTATGTGCATAATTCAAATTTGAACTACATGCGCATGCTCTAGTACATATAAATTTGTTGAAAAATCAAAAATGTGTCCTTGGGTGCATGCTTAGTTCCCATGCAAGAAATGGGAATGAATTTCAAACACCAGGACACCGTTGATTGCCGACAAAACATTGAGATGCTTGGTTTTTAAATTCTAGTAAATCCAAAACCCGTCTGAAATTCATGAAACTTGGCATGCTATCATGGAGCAGCATCATCATGTCATGGTAAAAAAAATCCCATTTGGGGCAGGTTTGGGTATATGCTTCTCACAAACTGGAGCTTCTCACAACAAGCATGATGGTTTTCGGTAGGGACCGTCCCACCTTTCGGGACGAAACGATATCCATTGTCTCTTATTGCTTTCAAATTTTTTCTCGTGTCAACATAGAACAACAGGAGTGTTGTGTGAATTTTTGTGATTTTTTAGGGTTTGTTTGGACATTTTTTTGCATTAACTGAGTTTTCAATGCATTTATGTGCACAATTAAAATTTGAACTACATGCACATGCTCCAGTGCATATAAATTGGTTGAAAAATCAAATATGTGTCTTTGGGTGCATGCTTAGGTCCCATGCAAGAAATGGGAATGAATTTCAAACACCAGGGCACCGTTGATTGCTGACAAAACATTGAGATGTCTGGTTTTTAAATTCTAGTAAATCCAAAACTCGTCTGAAATTCATGAAACTTGGCATGCTTTCATGGAGTGTCATCAACATGCGGTGGTAAAATTTTTGTCCCGTTTGGGGCAGGTTTGGGTATATGCTTCTCACAAACCAGAGCTTCTCACAACAAGCATCATGGTTTCGATAGGGAACGTCCCACCTCTGGGGACGAAACAATATCCATTGCCTCTTATTCCTTCCAAAAATTTTCTCGTGTCAACATAGAGCAATAGGAGTGTTGTGTTAATTTTTGTGATTTTTCGGGGTTCGTTTGGACATTTTTATGCATTAACTGAGTTTTCAATGTATTGATGTGCATAATTCAAATTTGAACTACATGCACATGCTCCAGTGCATATAAATTGGTTGAAAAAACAAATCTTT
This sequence comes from Triticum urartu, assembly GCF_056163025.1. Lineage (NCBI taxonomy): Eukaryota > Viridiplantae > Streptophyta > Magnoliopsida > Poales > Poaceae > Triticum > Triticum urartu. The sequence goes on along the minus strand of NC_141877.1, from coordinate 633,124,478 downwards.
GTCCTTGGGTGCATGCTTAGGTCCCATGCAAGAAATGGGAATGAATTTCAAACACCAGAGCACTGTTGATTGCCAGCAAAACATTGAGATGCCTGGTTTTTAAATTCTAGTAAATCCAAAACTTGTATGAAATTCATGGAACTTGGCATGCTATCATGGAATGGTATCCGACATGCTGTGGTATTTTTCGCGTCCATTTTGAGAGAAGGCGCACTCGAATAATGACAACCAAAAAAGGCATATTGAAAAATAGCTGCCACTTTAATATCTCAAAAATGTTTGTGTATTCAAACCGTGTGCGTTCTGTTAACCATTCACGTGACACCACATGTCTTGGTTTTAATGGTTGTAGCCCGTTGGAGGTGCCGTGCGGACAGCTGCTTGACCTTGACTGAACGGGAGGTGTGCGAGTGTCGCCCGGTGCGCAGGCTAACCGAGAGGCGTGCAAGCTGTCCTCAAATGCGCAGGCTCACCGGGAAGCGTGTGAGTTCTACGCTACGCAGGCTCACTGGGAAGCGAGCCCTTTGACTTCCATGGCCGCCCGTCTTGCTCCCATCCTCCCCATTAATGGGCCCTAGCCGCATTTTAATTCGCTTTTTAAATATAAATCAATCATCGCAAACATTTTAGTTAGAACACTCGTATGCAAACTGACAGCTTCCCCAGGAAGCCAAATGAAAATGTGTCGAGCAGGATTTCTGCTGCTCTTGATCGCAAACGTTTTAGATAGAACACCCATACGCAAAGTGAGAGCAGCGCAGGATTTGTGCATCCCTTCAACGCAAACGGTTGTTTTGGATGACCCATGTGCAACCACGTACAAACAATCTGGTAAGATTTGTCAATCCTTGTAACACTGCGATTTGTCAAAATATGAAGCTAAAAATCACTAGTAGTATCTAATTTTTGCAACTAAAATTCAGTAATTAAGCATAGATTGCATTCATAGATTAAGCAGTCCTTCTTAATTTATACAAACAGTTCAACTCGACAGCTGAACCGACCAAACTTTTCCCTAATTGTTGCCAACCACGTACTAAAATAGCTAGTTCAACTATATATACTAGCTAATTTTAAGTAAGTTGTATAGTTCCACCACATCTATAGTCAGATGAACTAAACAAAATAGCCCCTATATACTACTACTATTGTTGCTGCTGCAGAGGGGCTTTGTACTACTTCCGGCTGCCTCTCCTCTGTCAAGCGCGCTCAATAAGAGGCGGAGGAGGAGGAGCCTACCGACGAGCTGGGCAACCGCAATACTTTGCATGCCGTTGTTGCAGCTTCAGCGACGCTCACCTCGAATGCCCTCTGCCGCTCCAGATGACCCCTCTCGAAGCGGTGGTTCTCCTCATAGATCTCCTGATTCCTTGCCTCTGAGGCAGCGTGTGCCGCGGCCACAGCGGCAGTAAGGCTCTTTGCATGCTCGACAAGGCGTTCCTCCTCCTCCCGCGGGAACTCGGTGCCCCCCGGGTGCTCTGCCCTCGTCCCTCCGCGTGCGCTGCCAGTGTTTGGGGCTGGCGCACGATCATGCGCATTCATGTGCAAACAGTTGCGCCGGGCGCGGCGCGATGATGCAGTTACCCGCTGCAAAAACTGCCATGCGAACGCGCCGAGAATCCACGTCGCCCGGCCCCCTTTTATTCCTGCGGCCATTTACCTTCATCTCTCGTCTCACACGACACAATAAGCACACCCATGAGGACACATATAGAGAGGACATCCAGCTGTTCCAATGTCACTCCCCGTGGCTCCAATGGCACTCCCAGCGGCCGACGACGACAACGGCAGGCAATTCACCACGCATCACGTAGTGGACACCCACGTGACGGGGAAGGCCCTCTCGGTGGTTTACACGAACGATCTGGTCCTGGTGGAGATCTCCATCTAGATTATGGAGCAGTTCCTTGCTGAGGACAAGTACCGAGTGGTCGACTTCGACCTCGAGTACACCATCGGTCGTGCCGAGCACGATCAGAAGGTTGTCGTCGCCCAGTTGTGCGTGCGATATGACGTCCTCGTCTACCACAACCACCTAGACACAACGCCTTGCGACCGTTTCTCCAGGTTTATCAACAGCTCCGACTACAGTTTCGCTGCGGTCAACACCACCAACAATCTAAAAGCGCTCGAGGTTTCGTTCTTGAAATGCCCAAATATTGTCAACATCCAAAGCCACTACAAGGTCTAAGGCAGCGACAAAAACAAACTGAACTCCCTGGTTGACCTCGCCTCAGCCATCATCGACCCCTACTACATGAAGATGAAGAATGAGAGCAATAAGGACAGGAACGCCTGGCATAGTGTGTGGCACAAGAGACTGGATGAACAACATGTCAAGTACGCGACCGTGGACGCGTACACAAGCTACGAGATGTACAGGTGAATCGTTGACATGAGGAACTGTCTTCTTCCTGACCGAGACGAGGGATCGAGCCACATAGCAGTGGCGGGAGCGTCACAAGAAGTAGATGACTAGACGATCATTTCTCCTACTTTAGAATGCACGCAATTGTTTATTGAGGTGTGTGTGAATGATCTATATAGTCACTTATGTAATTGGATGTTTATTTCAGTTATATATATATATACATGTTATTCTACTATAGACAGAGCAAATCACACGGCTTATTAGCAGCAATCGTCTGTGTTATTATTGGCCTTCGCACACATTTCTGATTACGGACCTGTTTCCGCGTATCACACACACCTTGATGTGGCTGACCATTTCTTTTGTGTTGCATAATCACAAATAGTTCAACCGAGTGAACCATATGCTCTATATCGCACACGCCTTCATCAGGCTGCCCGTTTCTTTTGTTCCGCCTCATCGCAAATAGTTCATTGAGCTGAATCGTATGCCCTGCATCGCACACACAACTAAAATCTAAACCGTGGTTGATAGCTCTGCCATCGCAAACATTTTGCACCTTTTTTGACGGTTCTTTTACACCACCATTTGCGATTATGGCATCGCACACAGTTTCGTCGAAGGGTCTCTGATTGTACTGTCTGAAGGAAATATGCCCTAGAGGCAATAATAAAGTTGTTATTTATATTTCCTTATATCATGATAAATGTTTATTATTCATGCTAGAATTGTATTAACCGGAAACTTAGTACATGTGTGAATACATAGACAAACAGAGTGTCACTAGTTTGCCTCTACTTGACTAGCTCGTTGAATCAATGATGGTTATGTTTCCTAACCGTAGACATGAGTTGTCATTTGATTAATGGGATCACATCATTAGAGAATGATGTGATTGACTTGACCCATCCGTTAGCTTAGCACGATGATCGTTTAGTTTGTTGCTATTGCTTTCTCCATAACTATACATGTTCCTATAACTATGAGATCATGCAACTCCCGAATACCAGAAGAACACTTTGTGTGCTACCAAACGTCACAACATAACTGGGTGATTATAAAGGTGCTCTACAGGTGTCTCGGATTGTGTTTGTTGAGTTGGCATGGATCAAGACTAGGATTTGTCACTCCGATTGTCGGAGAGGTATCTCTGGGCCCTCTCAGTAATGTACATCACAATAAGACTTGCAAGAAGTGTAGCTAATGAGTTAGTTATGGGATGTAGCATTACGGGATGTAGCAATATATTGGAAGCCTATGTTTGGACATCGGAATGGTTCCAGATGAGTTCAGGCATTTTCCAGAGTACCGGGAGTGCCGGGGTGCTGATCCACGGGCACCTATGGGACCGGCTGGCCGGGTCCCTTTCGGTTCGGCGGGGGCGGAGATTGCGCGAAGAGCAAATCGAGGCGATGCACGTGAGCGATTTACCCAGGTTCGGGCCGCACGGATGCGTAAAACCCTACTCCTGCTTTGTGGTTTGGTATTGATTTCTAGCTCGAGAGCGCGGAGTGCTACAGTACACACCAGCAGCTAGCAAGACCGAGCGTGAGTGTTCGAACTGGCTATCCCCCCCTACCTTGCACACGGGCCTCCTTTTATATGCTCAAGGGGTCACCGACAGGTGGCAACAGAGGTAAAGGGTAAAAATGGAAAGGTGCTGCGGTAGGTACAGCTACCTGCTACAGTGTATCATACCTAACCCTGACGGCAGGGGACAAGGGCAGTAAATGCCCGTCTGTGTCGCCTAAACAGTACCGAAAGGGACCGCTAGGCACGCCACCGTTTGCCATGATGGTTATCTTGTCAGCGCCTACTTGCCACCTCGCACCCCTAGCTGCACGGCCTCCTGCCACGTGTGCTCGGGAGGGTCCTAGAGCGACACGTTGGCGGGTGTGCTGGAGCGCGGGCACGAGGTGGGGGTTTCCCGCGGCAAGCTCCTTGCCGCGGTCGTCGTCTTGTCGTGTTCGGGAGCTTGTCGCTCACCGGGCCTTGCCGGGACGCGTGGCGCGTCGCGGCAAGTTCTTTGAAATGCCTTGGATGGCCTTCCCGGCAAGCTCCTCTTGCCGGGGTCTCGAGATGCTCTTTGATAATCTTCCCGGCAAGCTCCTCTTGTCGGGGTCTTGTCTTCTTGGCTTGGACACTTTGTTCTTGAATGGCTACAAAGGGACCACGGAGGACCTTGGCGGTCACCCGGCAAGCCTTGCCGCGGGATGCTGCGACTGCCCATGCACAAGTTCGGGATACTAGGGTACCCCTACTCTAGTACACCGACAGGAGCCCCCGGGCCTGGGCCAGACACGGTGCCGAGCGCTGTTGGGCCAGGCCCAAAATAGTGCACGGGCACGCGCGGCCTAGGTCACGCCGCATATCTCTCCGCTTCCACCGCGCACGCCCAGAACGGCACGCGTCAAACGCGGCGTCGTGGGTGACGTGGGCGGCGTGCGCGGGGCTAAGCCCCGCGAGCATGCGTCAGGCCATGATGAAGGGGACGGTTCACGCCCTCCTCCCTGAATGGAGGTAGGCGTGGGGGCGTGGTGCATTTACTGGACGGGGCCAGTGCACGGTTTCCGAGGCATCCACTCCCCGCGATCACGGGGTGGGGCGAGGCCGCCTCATTCGTCGCCTCGGTTCTGCATCCCCGCCACGCGGCTCCCATGCGCTTGGAGTCGCGGACGGTGGAAGCGGGAAACTGGGCCGTTGCGAGTAGAGGCAGCGGGTCGGACCCGACTCCCTGCTCTTCCCGTGCCTTGATTCGCTGAGCGGGGCGGCCGAGCCCCCACCTCGCTCCTTTAAAAGGAGCGGGAGGGGAGCACAGAAGCCCGCACTCTCTCATCTCCTTCTTTCTTCAGCTTCTGCTCCCCTTTCTCCCATTCGCCATGGATAAAGGGAACCCTGGCCCTTCATCGGTGGCGGCGAGGGTCGCCGCCAGACAGCGCACCCCTCCCTCTCCCGCGCCCGTGGTGGCAGAGCCAGCCATAAGGGGAAGAGGGAGGGGGCGAGGTCATGGACGAGGTCGAGGACGAGGTCGAGGCGCTCGGGGAAGAGGCGGACGGCGCGGCGTGCCAGCTTCGCCTCCGCCGGCGGTTCCTCTCCCCACGGCGGTCCATATAGGGGACGACCCTTGCGAGTTCTTCGTCAGGCTGCGCCGGGCGCCTCGTCGTCGCCTTCGGCTTCCAGCTCCGTTTGCGAGCGCGACGGAGTTGGACCCGCCCGAGACACTGAGATTGCACATGAGGGGCTGTGGGATCAGCGGCACACGAGTCCGCGTTGTATTCCCAGCCCCTAATGTGATGTATCTTGATCGAGGGTGGAAGACGTTCGCCCGTATCCACAGCCTGATGGAGGGGTTTACCCTCCATTTTAAGTTGATGGAGGGCGATCTCCTCTCCGTCAAGGTCTTCGGGTGCTTCGGCACTCGGGCGAAGTGCTGCGTGGACAGCTCCTCCGATAGTGAAGGCTCCCCCTTGAGCGAGAGTGATGAGGAGGAGAGCGACAGCGATGATGAGGGTAGCGGGCGGCGGGATGGCGGGTCCGACTAGGCGCCGGGCGCCGCTCCGTGCGGCACCGGTGACCCCATCATCCGTGTCGCCGGCTCCTTGAACTCCCCGGGGTCGTCTCCTTGGGCGGCTGGCGTAGGGAGGCTGCGGAAGGGGAAGAGGGCTGGCGACAAGGCCGTCAGGTCGGAGTACGAGGGCGTGGTGCCCTCGACAGCATGCTGACGTCCTGCCGCCCCGTCTTCGAGCTCCGCTTCCGGCGCCGCCATCACCGTCCAGCCTTCGGACGGCCCCCGGGATGTTCTCTTGGTGTCTTCTGGCACCTGTAGCTCGCCTAGGCGCCCCTTTTGCCCTTTTCGCCTCCTTGACCTACCTCCTGAAGAGAGGGACGGGAAAGGGATTACGGGCATCTTATCTTTTTAATTTGTAAGCCTTCGGGCCTTAGCCGCATCTAAAACTTGTAATCCTCTCTTTCATGTTTTTCATCCTCTATGGACTGTACCTGAGTGGGATGTTTTTTAATGAAAAGGGGATGCTTGCCGGGTTATTTGTCTCGCGGGTTGAACCCACGCCAAGGAGCAAATCCTTGGTATCCCTCGAACAGACATTTCATCTCCCGGCAACAGGCCCTGCCGCCTTCCCACGTCGCTCGACCTTTCCCACGCCTTTGACGGAGGCGGGAACGAGGTGGGTGCGGCCTCCTCGTTTCATCCCTTCGCTGCCGCGACTACGACCAAACTTGGCCCCGGGGACGAGCCCCAGGGCCTAGAGTTGAGGGAGCACGGTAGTTTTCGGGAAGAAACGCGGTTTCGCATTCCCCAGTCCATAAGAGGATGCATGATGAGGGACGAAAGACTTATCTGATATCGCAGCCCCCGGCAACTCTGGCTTGCCGTGGATGAATCTTGGCACTCGCAGCCCCCAGCAACACTGGTTTGCCGGGGCCCAGGTGCCGGCGCGCCCTTCTTCTCTTTTTCGTCCTCAAGCGGTCTGGCCAGGATATGCGAGCCCTGCGAACGAAAGAAAAGCAAAGGGACGGACACTCGACCTCTAAGCTAGGGGTTAGCCGCTGTTAGGCACTATCAACCCTAACCAAGGACGAGACTCGACCTAGCATGCATGCTATAACCCCGGGGTGCCAGCGCTTCATTTACTTGTGCTCAGGGTCTGCGCCTGGCTTTGTACAAAGGATTACATGCAACAGCAGCAAGACTTGTACAAAAGGGTGGTTGCCGGACAGGGTCCGACAACCGCGGCTTACGGGTAAAACTTACGAAGATGCTCAATGTTCCAGGAGTTGCTCACCGGAATGCCATCTTCGGTCTCAAGGCGGACAGCGCCAGGCCTAGTGACTCGTTTCACCCGGTAAGGGCCTTCCCACTTCGGCGTCAACTTGTTGGAATTCTTGGCGGACTGAACGCGCCGAAGAACAAGGTCGCCTTCCTCGAGACTTCTGGCATCAACTTTGCGGCTATGGTAGCGGCGCAAAGCCTGCTGGTAGCGAGCAGCTCGCACAACAGCCTGAAGACGGTCTTCCTCAAGGAGCAGCACGTCATCTTGCCGCAGCCGCTCTTGCTCGAGCTCATCATAGGCGAGCACTCGAGGTGACCCGTATACGAGTTCCGTGGAGATAACTGCTTCTGCTCCATAGACTAGAGCAAAAGGTGTCTGTCCAGTGGCTCGATTTGGCGTCGTTCTGATCGACCAAAGAACCACCGGCAGCTCCTCAATCTAGTTTCTTCCGCACTTGTGCAGCCTATCGAAAGTCCTGGTCTTGAGCCCGCGCAGCACTTCAGCATTTGCCCTCTCCGCTTGACCGTTGCTTCTCGGGTGAGCAACAGAAGCGAAGCAGACCTTGGCGCCAAGATCTTGGACGTACTGCGTGAAGGTGCGGCTCATAAATTGCATGCCGTTGTCGGTGATTATCCTGTTAGGGATCCCGAAGCGGCAAACAATCGACCTGAAGAACTTGACTGCTGACTGTGCTGTCACCTTCCTCACTGGGTCCACTTCCGGCCACTTTGTGAACTTGTCGATTGCAACGTACAAGTACTCAAAGCCCCCGACAGCTCAGGGAAAGGGGCCGAGGATGTCGAGCCCCCAGACCGAAAATGGCCAGGATAAAGGGATCGTCTGGAGAGCTTGAGCTGGCTGGTGTATCTGCTTGGAATGGAACTGGCACGCTTCACACTTGGTTACTTGTGCAGTTGCATCCTGGAGGGCGGTTGGCCAGAAGAAACCTTACCGGAATGCTTTGCCGACAAGTGCTCTTGCGCCAATGTGGTGACCACATATGCCTCCGTGTATCTCTGCCAACAGCTTTTGTCCGTCTTCCCAGGGAATACACTTCAATTTCACACCGTTGAGTCTTTTTCTGTACAGTGTCTTGTCGACAAACTGGTACATACTTGACTGCCGGGCTACTCTTTCCGCTTCTTCTTGCTCTTCGGGAAGTTCTCCTGTCTGAAGGAAACGGACAATCTGCCGCGCCCATGCTGGAGCTTGTGGCTCGACAACAAGGACTAAAGGCAACTCTGCTGCTGCGGGAACATCCGCTTCTATGGCAAGAACCTGCGGCTCTGCCGGAGCTTGACGTTCCCCGACAAGCTTGCCGGGGCAAAACTTGTTGGGAGCTTCTGCTTCAATGGAACAAACCCTAGGGCTTGCCAGAGCATCTTGCTCCTCAGCGCTCTTGGTGTTGGTCTCAGCTGCTGCGGGAACATCCGCTTCTACGGCGAGAAGCTGTGTCTCTGCCGGAGCTTGACGTTCCCCGACAAGCTTGCCAGGAGTTTCTGCTTCAACGGAACAAACCCTAGGGCTTTCCGGAGCAGACTGCTCCTCAGCGCCTTCGACGTTGATCTTAGGGACCTTCTTGGCAGCGGCTTCAGGAAGCTCTGCCGGCAAATAGTCACCAGAAATCAACTTCCTTTTCTTGCTCTGTCCAGTTGATGGTGTTACGGACGGTTGAGTCAGCTTGAGCACAAAGATTCCTGGTTCCACAGGTAGCTTAAGCGCGGCGCATTTTGACAGGCCATCAGCAATGGCGTTGTGAGCCCTTGGAACATGTTCCATTTGTAGGCCGTCAAAGTGCTCTTCTAGCTTTCTCACTTCGTCAACGTAAGCTTCCATCAATGGACTTTGATAATTCTTGTTTACTTGGCGGACGACAAGCTGTGAGTCACCCCTGACAATGAGCTTCTTGATCCCAAGGTCTGCCGCGATCCTGAGACCGGCAAGCAATCCCTCATACTCTATAGTATTGTTTGTTGCTTGCTCCTTGGGAAAGTGCATCTGGACTACGTACTTGAGATGCTCTCCGGTGGGTGCGATAAGCAGCACACCAGCGCCGGCGCCTTGCAGCGAAAAGGCACCATCAAAGTACATCAGCCACTCTTTGCTCGCTTCCTCGTCGGGGATGCTTGTTTCTGGAATTTCTTCATCTGGTGTCGGCGTCCATTCTGCTATAAATTCTGCCAATGCTCTGCTCTGGATAGTTGAAGTACTCTCAAACTTGAGGCCAAAGCTTGACAGTTCCAGTGCCCACTCAACAATCCTGCCTGTCGCTTCTGGATTCTGTAATACCCTCTTTAGCGGAAAGCGGGTGACAACTGTGATCTCATGTGCTTGGAAGTAATGGCGCAGCTTTCTCGAGGCCATGAGAAGGCCGAAAAGCAATTTCTGCACACCAGAATACCTTGATCTAGCCCCCTGCAGGAGGGAACTGACAAAGTAAACTGGGCGCTGCACCATTTTCTTCTGTGTCTCCTTGTGTATCTATGCAGATTCATCTTTGTCGGGACCAGAGCTTGCCGGGGAAGCCCCCTGCTTGTCGCTGGATGCGCTTGCCGCGATTGCTGGCTCATCATCTGCCTCCCTCTCTGCTACTAACGCAGCACTAACCACTTGATTGGTTGCCGCTATGTACAGTAGCAACTTCTCTTGTGGCTTAGGTGCGACAAGTATTGGAGGGGAGGACAGGTATCTCTTCAGGTCTTGCAGCGCAGCCTCCGCTTCCGGAGTCCATTTCATTGGACCTGCCTTTTTCAATAATTTGAAAAACGGCAGGGCGCGCTCAGCAGACCGAGAGATAAACCTGCTGAGAGCAGCCACGCAACCGGCAAGTTTTTGTACATCCTTGACGCGCTTTGGCGCTTCAATCTGCTCAATGGCCTTGATCTTGTCGGGATTGGCTTCAATTCCCCGCTGAGACACGAAGAACCCGAGAAGCTTGCCGGAGGGAACTCCAAACACACACTTCTCTGGGTTGAGCTTGAGGCTGATCTTGCGCAGATTTGCAAAGGTCTCGTCTAAATCTTGAATCAGGGTTGCTCTGTCCTTGCTCTTGACCACTATATCATCCATGTAGACTTCCACATTTCTGTGTATTTGTGGCTCAAGAGCAACATGGACTACTCTTGCAAATGTCGAACCAGCATTTTTTAATCCGAAAGGCATCCGTACGAAACAGTACGTGCCACATGGAGTAATAAATGCGGTCCTCTCCTCATCCTCTTCTGCCATGAAGATCTGATGATATCCTGAGTATGCGTCAAGAAATGAAAGCAAATCACATCCGGCTGTGGAGTCAACAATCTGGTCAATGCGTGGCAAAGGAAATGGGTCTTTGGGACAAGCTTTGTTAACATCGGTAAAATCGATGCAAAGTCTCCATTTCCCATTTGCCTTGCGCACGACTACAGGATTGGCCAACCACGTGGGATGGAGCACTCCTCTGACAAGGCCTGCTGCTTCCAATTTCTTGATCTCTTCTGCAATGAATTCTTGGCGCTCCACTGCCTGCTTCCTGACTCTCTGCTTGACGGGCCGCGCATGAGGACAAACGGCAAGGTGGTGCTCAATCACTTTCCTGGGAACACCGGGGATGTCAGACGGTTGCCATGCAAACACGTCGACATTCGCCCGCAGGAAAGTAACGAGCGCGCTTTCCTATTTAGGGTCGAGCGTGGCACTGATGGTGAAGGTACCACCAGTGTCGTCCTCCTTGGCGGATACCTTCTTCATCTCTGGCGGAGCTGCCATCGTCTTCTTGCACTTGCCGGTGGAGCTCGATGGTGCGTCCTCAACGGCAGCGCAGCACTCCGAAGAGGTGCGCTTGCCGGAGTGGGCATCAGAACTCTTGCCGGACTTGGTCTTCTTCCCCCCGGGAGCTTCAGCGGCAAGTGGATTGCGATCTGCCGTGGCTGCTGCTTCCCGGTAGATCTTGTCGGCACAGATAAGAGCATCCTTCTTGTCGCCAGGGACAGAAATGACGCTTATCGGGCCTGGCATCTTCAGCATGTTATATGCGTAGTGGGAGGCTGCCATGAACTTGGCGAGCACTGGACGGCCAAGTATCCCATTGTAGGGCAATGGGATATCGGCAACGTCGAATGTGACCTTCTCGGTCCTGAAGTTTAGCTCGCTGCCAAATGTCACCAGCAGCATGACCTTCCCCTTCGGCGTGCTCCTTCCCGGATTGATTACTTGGAATGTGCCGGTCTCTTCGAGCTCGCTGTCAGGGATTTGGAGTTTCTGGAGTACAGCGGAGGAGATCAGGTTCAAGCCGGCCCCGCCGTCAACTAACATCTTAGTGACCTTGAGGTTGCGGATAGTTGGCGAAACCAACATCGGCAGGCACCCGACTGCAGTTGTGCGGTTAGGGTGGTCCTCAATGTCAAAGATGATAGGCGTGCTAGACCATTTCAGAAGCTTGCGCGATTCGATAGGTGGTTCCGCTGCATTGACTTCCCGCGCCCACTGCTTGAGTTGGCGGTGTGAAGTGTGCAGAGAGGCACCGCCATCAACGCACAAGACCTCTGTGGCTTTCTGAAACTCCTCTTCACTGGTCTCAACATCATCCATGTCTTCGTCGTCGTCGTCGTCTTCATCGTTGTCGCGGCCGCGGGGAGGTCTGTCTCCTTGCCGCTTCTTGGCCTTACCGCGGCGTCCTCCTCGGTCGGCGCGCTTCTTGCCAGATTCGGCAGCGCCACCTTGGGCCCTCTCCTTGTCTCGCCGCTCGTACTCAGCCTTTTGCTGCTGGACAAGCTGCTCGACTTTCTTGCAGCTCTGGAGGTCATGGCCCTTGGTGCGGTGAATCTTAAAGTATTGGTTGTCGGAGCCGTCCTGCTTGTCGGCGGCCGCCACAGCCTGGCAGTTGGTGCATGCGGCAACCTCCTTGCCGGAGCTACTGACCTTGGCTCGCTTGGCGCCGCCGTCGCTGCTGGACTGCTCAACGACCAGCACCTCTTTGTTCTGCTTCTTCCTGTTGTTGCGCCGCCGGTTTTTCTTTGCCGGGGCGGCATCCTCGCTGTCAGATCCCCCTGCTCCAGTGCTTTCTCCGGGGAATTTCCTCCCTTCCTCAGCTCGTGCACACTTGTCGGCCAGGGCATATAGCTCGCTGACGTCCCGAATCTTGCACATCGCCATCTCCTCCCGCATCCTGCGGTTACGCACGTTCTGATGGAATGCGCTGATTACCGCGGCAGGGTGGATATTTGGGATGTTGTGCTGTACACGGCTGAACCTCTGGATATACTTGCGCAGGGGCTCCCCTTCCTTCTGGACGAGCAGGTGAAGGTCACTCTCTTGGCCATGAGGTTTGTGGCCGCCTATGAAGGCGCCAACAAACTGATGGCATAGGTCTGCCCAGGAGGATACGGAGTTGTCCGGCAAGTGCATGAGCCAGGACCTGACGTTGGGCTTAAGCACCAGCGGGAAGTAGTTGGCAAGGATCTTGTCGTCCCGTCCCCCAGCAGCCTGCACCGCGATGGTGTAGATGCTGAGGAACTCCGACGGATGCGACTTGACGTCGTACTTCTCCGGCACGTCCGGCTTGAAATTCTTCGTACTGGGCCACTGGACTTGCCGCAGCTCACGAGTGAACGCAGGGCAACCTACCGCGTACGGCAAGTCGCCTTGTTCCCCCGGCGCATGCATGTCAACAGATGGCACAGCGCGCTGGTCTGATTGACGCCGCGCTTCTCTCCGGCGCTCGATGCGAGTACGAGCGTCTTCTTGTTGTCGTTCTTGAAGAACTTGGCGCTGATCGCGACGAGCTCGCGGATCTGACGACGCGGTGGAGTCGCTGTCGAGGTGGACCCGGCGAGTCAGCGATCTTGGCCTTCGGGGCGGAGAGTGCACAGTAGTTGCACCCCCACCAGTCTTGTCGTCTCCGGCTCGTGCCTGGCTGGCTTGCCGCGGCCGAGACGTGCTCGGCTGTCGTGGAGTGTCGCCGTTGGCAAAGCCGATGAGACTCTGGATAGTGGCCCTCCAGTCGTCGATCTTGTCCGCCGCTGGAGGGTAGTCTAGGAGCAGCTGAGCTCGCGCCAGACCTTCTGCTGCGGTGGCGGGTGGCGGTGGCGAACGGTGCGAGGAGCGGGATATGCTCGAACTCCTAACTACGTTAGAAGGAGCAGTATCTCGTCCAGGCGACCGTGTCTCGCTCGCGCCAGCTGGTTGACGTGCATGGTGGTCCTGAGCGCTCTGAGATCCACCAGCTCGACCTTGATCTAGCGAACGCATGGTACCATGAGTACCATGACGCTGCCGGTCCCGCGCCTCCTGAGATGGGCGCGGTGCATGCACGGACGCCGAGGTCTTGGAGTGCGCCCGGTCATTGTGGGAGCCGGCTACGCCGCCGATGGGCAGCGCAGCCTTGCCCTGGGACCTGGCAGCACCGTGAGTTCCCTCGTCGACGCGTGTCCTTCCGCCGGCGCCTGCCCCACCAACCGTTTGCTCCGGCGGTGGCTGGCTCAGCGCGGACGGAGCAGCTGCCTCCGAAACTTTCTTCTTCGGCGGCATGTTGATGAAGATGATGAAGATCTAGCTCGCGAGAACGCCGGATCTGGTTCACACAACTTCGACGCCCCCTACTTGGCGCGCCAGAGATGCCGGGGTGCTGATCCAGGGGCACCTATGGGACCGGCTGGCCGGGTCCCTTTCGGTTCGGCGGGGGCGGAGATTGCGCGAAGAGCAAATCGAGGCGATGCACGCGAGCGATTTACCCAGGTTCGGGCCGCACGGATGCGTAAAACCCTACTCCTTCTTTGTGGTATGGTATTGATTTCTAGCTCGAGAGCGCGGAGTGCTACAGTACACACCAGCAGCTAGCAAGACCGAGCGTGAGTGTTCGAACTGGCTATCCCCCCCCCTACCTTGCACACGGGCCTCCTTTTATATGCTCAAGGGGTCACCGACAGGTGGCAACAGAGGTAAAGGGTAAAAATGGAAAGGTGCTGCGGTAGGTACAGCTACCTGCTACAGTGTATCATACCTAACCCTGACGGCAGGGGACAAGGGCAGTAAATGCCCGTCTGTGTCGCCTAAACAGTACCGAAAGGGACCGCTAGGGACGCCACCGTTTGCCACGATGGTTATCTTGTCAGCGCCTGCTTGCCACCTCGCACCCCTAGCTGCACGGCCTCCTGCCACGTGTGCTCGGGAGGGTCCTAGAGCGACACGTTGGTGGGTGTGCTGGAGCGCGGGCACGAGGTGGGGGTTTCCCGCGGCAAGCTCCTTGCCGCGGTCGTCGTCTTGTCGTGTTCGGGAGCTTGTCGCTCACCGGGCCTTGCCGGGACGCGTGGCGCGTCGCGGCAAGTTCTTTGAAATGCCTTGGATGGCCTTCCCGGCAAGCTCCTCTTGCCGGGGTCTCGAGATGCTCTTTGATAATCTTCCCGGCAAGCTCCTCTTGCCGGGGTCTTGTCTTCTTGGCTTGGACACTTTGTTCTTGAATGGCTACAAAGGGACCACGGAGGACCTTGGCGGTCACCCGGCAAGCCTTGTCGCGGGATGCTGCGACTGCCCGTGCACAAGTTCGGGATACTAGGGTACCCCTACTCTAGTACACCGACAGGGAGGTTATCGGAACCCCTCGGGGAGTATATGGGCCTTAGTGGAAAAGAGGAGAGGGAAGGAAAAGGTGGGAGGCACGCCCCCCTAGCCCAATCTGAATTGGGAAGCCCCCCCCTTTCCTTTTATCCTCTCCTCCCCTTCCTTCTCTCCTACTCCTACTACATGGAAGGGGGGAATCCTACTCCCGGTGGGAGTAGGACTCCCCTAGGGCGCGCCATAGAGAGGGTCGGCCCCTCCCCTCCTCCACTCCTTTATATACGAGGAGGGAGGCACCCCATAGACACACAAGTCGATCATTGATCTTTAGCCGTGTGCGGTGCCCCCCTCCACCATAATCCATCTCGGTAATATCACAGCGGTGCTTAGGCGAAGCCCTGTTCCGGTAGCAACATCATCACCGTCATCACGCCGTCGTGCTGACGAAACTCTCCCTCGAAGCTCTACTAGATCGTGAGTTCGCAGGACGTCACCGAGCCGAACGTGTGCAGATCGCGGAGGTGTCGTACCTTCGGTGCTAGATCGGTCGATCATGAAGACGTACGACTACATCAACCGCGTTGTCATAACGCTTCCGCTTAAGGTCTACGAGGGTACGTAGACGATACTTTCCCCTCTCATTGCTATGCATCACCATGATCTTGCGTGTGCGTAGGAATTTTTTGAAATTACTGCGTTCCACAATAGTGGCATCCGAGCCAGGTTTATCCATAGATGTTATATGCACGAGTAGAACACAAAGGAGTTGTGGGCGTGGGTATATACATATTGCTTGCCGTCACTAGTTGATTCTTGATTCAGCGACATTGTTGGATGAAGCGGCCCAGACCGACATTACGTATACACTTATGCGAGACTGGTTCTACCGACGTGCTTCGCACACAGGTGGCTAGTGGGTGTCTGTTTCTCCAGCTTTAGTTGAATCGGATTCAATGAATAGGGTTCTTTCTGAAGATCAAAAAGCAATCAGTATACCGCGTTGTGGTTTTTGATGCGTAGGTAAGAACGGTTCTTGCTCAGCCCGTAGCAGCCACGTAAAACTAGCAACAACAAAGTAGAGGACATCTAACTTGTTTTTGTAGGGCATGTTGTGATGTGATATGGTTAAGACATGATGCTAAATTTTATTGTATGAGATGATCATGTTTTGTAACACAGTTATCGGCAACTGGCAGGAGCCATATGGTTGTCGCTTTATTGTATGAAATGCAATCGCCATGTAATTGCTTTACTTTATCACTAAGCGGTAGCGATAGTCATAGAAGCAATAGTTGGCGAGACGACAATGATGCTTTGATGGAGATCAAGGTGTCAAGCTGGTGACGATGGTGATCATGATGGTGCTTTGGAGATGGAGATCAAAGGAACAAGATGATGATGGCCATATCATATCACTTATATTGATTGCATGTGATGTTTATCCTTTATGCATCTTATTTTGCTTAGTTTGGCGGTAGCATTATAAGATGATCTCTCACTAAATTTCAAGGTATAAGTGTTCTCCCTGAGTATGCAGCGTTGCTACAGTTCATCGTGCCGAGACACCACGTGATGATCGGGTGTGATAAGCTCTACATTCACATATAACGGGTGCAAGCCAGTTTTGCACACGCGGAATACTCGGGTTAAACTTGACGAGCCTAGCATATGCAGATATGGCCTCGGAACAATGGAGACCGAAAGGTCGAGCGTGAATCATATAGTAGATATGATCAACATAGTGATGTTCACCATTGAAAACTACTCCATCTCACGTGATGATCGGACATGGTTTAGTTGATATGGATCACGTGATCACTTAGATGATTAGAGAGATGTCTATCTAAGTGGGAGTTCTTAAGTAACTTGATTAATTGAACTTTAATTTATCATGAACTTAGTACCTGATAGTATTTTGCATGTCTATGTTGTTGTAATAGATGGCCCGTGTTGTTGTTCCGTTGAATTTTAATGTGTTCCTAGAGAAAGCTAAGTTGAAAGATGATGGTAGCAACTACACGGACGGGGTCCGTAACTTGAGGATTATCATCATTGTTACACAGAAGAATTACGTCCTGGAAGCACCGCTAGGTGACAAACCCGCTGCAGGAGCAATGCCAGATGTTATGAACACCTTGCAGAGCAAAGCTGATGACTACTCGATAGTTTCATGTGCCATGCCTTGCGGCTTAGAACCGGGACTTCAACGACGTTTTGAGCGTCATGGAGCATATGAGATGTTCCAGGAGTTGAAGTTAATATTTCAAGCAAATGCCCGGATTGAGAGATATGAAGTCTCCAATAAGTCCTACAGCTGCAAGATGGAGGAGAATAGTTCTGTCAGTGAACATATACTTAGAATGTCTGGGTACCACAAACACTTGACTCAACTGGGAGTTAATCTTCCTGATGATAGTGTCATTGACAGAGTTCTTCAGTCACTGCCACCAAGTTACAAGAGCTTCGTGATGAACTATAATATGCAAGGGATGGATAAGACGATTCATGAGCTCTTCGCAATACTAAAGGCTGCGGAGGTAGAAATCAAGAAGGAGCATCAAGTGTTGATGGTCAACAAGACCACCAGTTTCAAAAAAAGGGTAAAGGGAATAAGGGGAACTTCAAGAAGAACAGCAAGCCAGTTGCTGTTCAAGTGAAGAAACCCAAGTCTAGACCTAAGCCTGAGACTGAGTGTTTCTACTGCAAAGGAACTGGTCACTGGAAGCAGAACTGCCCCAAGTATTTGGCGGAGAAGGATGGCGAAGTGAAATGTATATTTGATATACATGTTATTGATGTGTATGTTACTAGTGCTCGCAGTAGTGCCTGGGTATTTGATATTGATTAAGTTGCTAACATTTGCAACTCAAAAGAGGGGCTACGAATTAAGCAAAGATTGGCTAAGGACGAGGTGACGATGCGTGTGGGAAATGGTTCCAAAGTCGATGTGATCACCGTCGACACGCTACCTCTACATCTACCTTCGGGATTAGTATTAGACCTAAATAATTGTTATTTGGTGCCAGCGTTGAGCATGAACATTATATCTGGATCTTGTTTGATGCGAGACGGTTATTCATTTAAATCAGAGAATAATGGTTGTTCTATTTATATGAGTAATATCTTTTATGGTCATGCACCCCTGATGAGTGTTCTATTTTTACTAAATCTTGATAGTGGTGATACACATGCTCATAGCATTGAAGCCAAAAGATGCAGAGTTGATAATGATAGTGCAACTTATTTGTGGCACTACCTTTTAGGTCATATTGATGTAAAGCGCATGAAGAAACTCCATTCTGATGGACTTCTGGAATCACTTGATTATGAATCACTTGGTACTTGTGAACCATGCCTCATGGGCATGATGACTAAAGCTCCGTTCTCCAGAACAATGGAGCGAGCAACAGAGTTATTGGAAATCATACATACTAATGTATGTGGTCCAATGAACATTGAAGCTCACGGCGGATATCGTTATTTTCTCACCTTCACAGATGATTTGAGCAGATATGGGTATATCTACTTAATGAAACATAAGTCTGAAACATTTGAGAAGTTCAAAGAATTTCAGAGTGAAGTGGAAAATCATCGTAACAAGAAAATCAAGTTTCCACGATCGATCGTGGAGGCGAATATTTGAGTTATGAGTTTGGACTTCATTTGAAACAATGCGGAATAGTTTTGCAGCTCATACCACCGGGAACACCACAGCGTATGGTGTGTACGAACGTCGTAATCGTACTTTACTGGATATCACTACTAGGAAAAGGGCTATAGCTAATATGGGCATTAATGACGAACCACATATGTGGTGCACCACTGCTATATAGCAGTGGGGCACCATGTGTAGGTGTGCCATTAGTGTCCATATCACTAATGGCACACCACACCCACGGTGCGCCACTACTAACATTTTTTTTAATTTTTCCAAAACTAATAATAGCGCACCAGGGCATAGTGCGCCATTACTAGTTTTAACTAGTAATGGCGCACCACACACTCTATGCGCCACTACTAACATTTTTTTTTCTTTTTTCCAAAACTAGTAATGGCGCACCACAACCACGATGCGCCACTACTAACAATTTTTTTTTGCAAAACTAGTAATGGCGCACCACCTAACAGGTGCGCCATTAGTAACCAGGATTACTAATGGCGCATTGTTAGGTGGTGCGCCATTGGTAACCTGAGAGCTGCTAGATATTTTGGACAGCCACCTACCACACTCACTTTCCCCACTTCATTCTCTCCACCTCCTCCTCCAAGCTTGTCTCGGCTGCCTCCTCCACCTCACCTCATTTGCACCATAGATTCACCCAAATTAATTGGTTAAAATACCTTTTTTTGATAGGTAAGTAAGGGGAAAGCTTTCTTTATGTTGTAGATCTACCTTTTTCTCCCTCCAACAACGTCACATGCACTTTTTATGGCCTAGATCTACGTATGTTTGTGTTTGCAGGTACCGGTATTTGAAATGCGATAGTTGCCAATATTTTGCCGGAATGTTGATTCATTTCCGTTTCGGTGATAATTTGGCACTATGCATTCTTTTTTGTCCTATTTTTAGGCAAAGTCATGCCAATTTTTTTTGTTCTAAAATATCGTTTTGCTCTACCCCGCAGGCGACCATGGTCCACACGATGACCGAAGGCATCATGAATAGGTTTTTGAGCTCCGCGAAGGCCGAGATGCTTCAAAAGAACGAGACGGAGATAAGATGTCTGTGTCGAAGATGCAAGCTGAAGAGCCTTATGGACCCGGATTCCGTACAGGTGTGGGACCACCTGCTCTTGCGTGGTTTCATGGATGGCTATCGGTGGCAAGGTGATGAAGATGACTATGAAGTCGTCCATGGGTTCCGGGCAAGAAATGAGGAAGGGCAGCAAGACAACCGCGGCGAGGGCGGGCGAGCAGACGAAGAATCTCCAGGACATGATCACGAAGTAGATGCAGTACGCAGTCATCATGTAGAAGATGTCGGACATGATGATGAGGAAGGTCAAGACGAAGGGCATGATCATGAAGATGAAGATGTCAGAGCAGACGAAGATGGACCATCGATGGGCTGGGTGCAGGACCCTCATATTCAAGAGTTGCTTCTTAAGCAGACGGATAACGCAGGAGCTGCCTCCCGAGAGAAAGCCAAGCTGGATCAAATGGAGATAGACGCGGTTACTCCATTGTATGAAGGATGCAAGCCCGAGGATACCCGCCTGAAAGTAACGCTCATGGCTCTAGAGATGAAGGTAAAACACAAAATGACCGACGCATGCTTCGACGAGAACATGTCATTCTGGCATGAACGTCTTCCCAAGGGGAACAAGTGCCTGACCAGTTTCGAGGAGGCGAAGAATATCGTGTGTCCTCTGGATTTACCGCATGGGAAATACCATGTGTGCATGAACAATTGCATCATTTATCGGGACGAGCATGAGGAGTCTACCATATGTCCGGTGTGCGGCGTCACTCGATACAAGAAGAGGAAGAAAGCTCCTCGAAAAGTGGTGTGGTACTTTCCGATCACTCCTCGTCTGCAGCGGTATTTCGTGGACCCTAAGCTAGCAAAGCTCCTGCGTTGGCACATGGATAGGGAGGAGAAGAAGCGAGAAGATGACGGAAATGATCTGGAGATAAATAAAAAAGACAAGATGCTGAGTCACCCTAAGGATGCGAGCCAGTGGCAAGCGTTGAACTTTGAACACCCAGAATTTGCGGACGATCCAAGGAACATCATGCTGGGAGCGAGCACCGATGTAGTCAATCCATTTGGCAGCCCGAGAAGCACACATAGCACCTGGCCTGTGTTTGTGTGGATGTACAACCTTCCCCCTGGTTGTGCATGAAGAATAAGTACATTCACATGAGTATGCTAATTGAAGGGCCGAAACAACCAGGGAACGACATCAATCTGTATCTGGGGCTGCTGAAAGAGGAGCTAGACACGCTGTGGAAAACGCCAGCCAATATGTGGGACGCCGCAGAGAAAGAATATTTCCCTATGAGAGCCGCACTGCTCACGACGGTGCACGACTATCTCGGTTAAAGATATGTCGTGGGGCAGGTGGTCCACGGATTTTCTGCATGCGTCAGGTGCATGGATGACACAATGTATCGCCAGCTAGATAGAGATCCCGGGTCTTAGAAAACCATGTTCATGGGACATCGAAGGTGGCTTCATGACGATGACTATGGAGAAAACGCAAGGATCTGTTCGATGGTGAAACCGAACCCCGAAGATGCCTACGTACGAGGAGCGGCAAGGAAATAGACGAGCTATTGAAAAATTGGAAAGATTGCCCACTGCCGGGAAATAAGCAAAAGGCGCCGGAGCCGGGAAAGAAGCGAAAGGCGCTAGAGCCGCTCCTGAAGGTATGGAAAACGAGGTATGTTTTCTGGGACTTGCCGTACTGGAAGATCCTCCGTGTGCCTCATAGCCTTGATGTCATGCATATCACGAAGAACGTGTGCGAGAGTCTGCTTGGTACCCTGCTCAACATGCCAGAGAGGACCAAAGATGGGCCGAAAGCAAGGGCAGACTTGAAATCAATGGGCATCAGGGAGGAGCTTCACGCTAATGATGATGATGATGATGATGATGAGGCGAAGCGGGACACGGAAAGTCGTCGCAAAGGCAAAAAGGCCAAGAAGATTGGAAATGACTACCCTCTCGCGTGCTTCACTCTAAGTCAAGAGGAGATCGAGCAGTTTTTCACCCGCCTCGTAGCAGTAAAACTTCCTTACGGTTACGCGGGGAAGATAAGCAGATACCTAGACTCAGCGAAGCAGAAGTTCAGCGGGATGAAGTCTCACGACTGTCATGTGCTGATGACGCAGATACTTCCAGTTGCAATCCGTGGATCATGGACGCGCACATTCGTGAAACGCTATTTGGCCTATGCAACTTTTTCGACGTCGTCTCTCAGAAGTCGGTTGGCGTGAGGCAACTCAGAAGGCTACATGAAGAGATCGTGGTGATACTATGCGAGCTTGAGATGTACTTCCCGCCCGCATTCTTCGATGTTATGGTGCATCTGCTGGTCCATATCGTGGAGGATATCATCCAACTCGGGCCAACGTTCCTGCACAGCATGATGCCATTCGAAAGGATGAATGGTGTCATCAAAGGATACATTCGCAACATGTCACGTCCAGAGGGAAGCATAGCCAGGGGCTTTCTGACCGAAGAGTGCATCTCCTACTGCATGAAATATCTAGGCATCGAGAACCCCGTTGGTCTGCCCATCAACAGGCACCTCGGCAGGCTCGCTGGATGGGGTCACCGCGATGGTCGCCGCGAAATGCATGTCGACTTCGAGGGTCGACTCGCCGACTTTGGAAGAGCAAATGTAGTCGCGCTACTACACATAGACGTGGTCGATCCTTGGGTGGTAGAGCACAAAACCTTTATTGAGAAGACGTACAATGACCGAGGCCAATAGAGGACGGACGGAGATATAATCAAAGAGCACAACTCATGTTTCATGCGTTGGTTCAAGGAGAAGCTACTGTCGTACCCTTTACATGAGGATTCTTCCGCGGAAGAAAAACTCATATTCGCCTTGTCACATGGCGCCAAGCACAATCTGATGACCTATGAGGCGTACGATATCAACGGCTACACATTCTACATCGAGGACAAGGACATGAAGAGCGATGGTTATCAGAACTCCGGGGTAACGATGGAATCCTACACCGGTAATGACAAGGACAGATACTACGGAAGGATCGAGGAGATCTGGGAGCTGAGCTACGCTGGAGAGAAGGTCCCGATGTTCCGTATGAGATGGGCCAAGAGCGCCCTAAAAGAAGACCGGTATTTCACCACCATGGTTATACTCGAAGCCAAATCCAAGACTGCGGGCGCAAACATCACCGCGAAAAATGAGCCATGGGTACTGGCTCCCCAAGTGGACCAATGCTTCTTCATTACCGACCCGTCAAAGCCCAGTCATGTTGTCGTGAGGAGAGGCAAAAGGAAGATCATCGGAATGGATGGAGTCGCCAATGAGAAAGACTTCGACAAGTACGGTGACCCGAAGATGGAACATGACGACGATGATGAAGTGCCATACACCACAAGAAGAAGCAGGACCACCCTACCTAAAGGACGTCCGTTCAACAGAAGAACTCCATTTGCGAAAAAGAAGGGCAAGAAGATTGTGAAAAGATAGCTAGCTAAGATCGATTGTATTTAAATTGTAGTCTTCATTTCTCGATTGTATTTCGACATATTGAAATGATATTTATTCTGTTCTTGTCCTCATGAATATTTATTTTATGTTTATTCTGGTATTTATGTTTATTCTGGTATACCAATTTTTATTTATGATTATTCTGGTATTGAATTTTTAACTCACAAAAAGTATTGAATTTGTTAATATTTTTTGAACTCATGAATATTTTTAAATTTCACGGGTACGTTTTGAATTCATGAATATTTTTCAAATTTGATGATATTTTTTCATATTCATAAATGTTTTACCAATTCACAAATGAATGCAATTAAAAATTAAAAAATAAATTTGATGATATTTTTTCAAATATTTTCAAATAACAAATTTGATGATATTTTCTCATATTCATAAATATTTTCAAATAACAAATTTGATGATATTTTTTCACATTCATAAATGTTTTCAAATTTGATTGTCATTTTCTAAAAAATTATTAGATGGAACTAAAAATAATTAAAAATAAGAGTTACTAATGGCGCACCAGGAGAAGGTGCGCCATTGCTATCAATGTACTTATGGCGCACCCCTAGGAGGTGCGCCATTGGTATACCAATTTTTATGATATATTATCAAATATTTTCAAATAACAAATTTGATGATATTTTTTCATATTCATAAATATTTTCAAATAACAAATTTGATGATATTTTTTCACATTCATAAATGTTTTCAAATTTGATCGTCATTTTCTAAAAAAATATTAGATGCAACTAAAAATAAAAAAAAAGTTACTTATGGCGCACCCCTAGGAGGTGCGCCATTGCTAACCTTCCCCCTCTATCCCTCCCTCGCCAGATCCCCCTCCCCCCCCCCCCCGCGCTAGATCCCCCTCCATCTCGCTATCCCCCTCGCGAGATCCCCCTCCCCCCCGCCGCCGACGACCCCCGCGCCCGCTCCGCCGTCGGAGTCGCCGCCGGAGCACTAGGAGGAGGAGGCCCGTGTCCACCAGGAGAGGAGCCCCGAGCACTTCTTCTTCCTCCGCTCGCCATCGCCACCGTTGCTCCCCATCTCGCCGTCGCCACCGCTGCTCTGGTCCATCCCTGCGGCAACCGAGGTGTCCACAAGCCCCGTGGTGAGCTCCTCCCTCGCCCCCTTTCCCCCTTCGATTTAGATGTCGTAGGACGCCGACTCCATCATGCCCGAACCATACTGCTGTTGCGCGGCATACAGCCTCGCCGCGCGTCGGGCTTCCTTCTGCTGCCCCGTCTTGCTGCACGCGCGCCGTGCCCGGCCGCGCCTCTGAAGTCCCTGGCCGCGAGCCCTGCCTCACCTGCCCGGTAGCCTTGCGCCCATGCCCACCTTCCCCTGCTCGCGCTGGCCGCCCTCCGCCTCACGCCCGCTCGTCCACACCGAGTGTTGCTGCTGTCGCTGCTTGTCGAAGCTGCTGCTGCCAGCGCCTGCGGCCGTTCGGGCTGCTCTGCTGCTCCCTGATCCCGCTCTCCTCTGCTACTAACTGCTGCTGCATTCTACTACTGCCACTGCTTACTTTACTTTGTACTAGCTACTAGCTAGCTTTTCTAGTTTTACAATGACTGGCCTTCTAGACAGTCCCTAAACAGTGCTAACCAACTACTAACATGAGAAAAAATAATATGAGTAGAAAGTATACATGACAAACTCCATTTTATCCCACTGGACCAAATCCTTTCGATGCCTGAATTAAATCCTATGAAAATCGCAAAATGCTTTGTTCTGTTAACAGGGAACAAAAGTAACCCCTAGCTATGTGTTCCGTGTGTGTGCGTGTGTGTTTTCTGTGTGTGGCCGGCCCAAATACTAGTTTAGGGACTAGGTTAGTTAGTTAGTCTAATTAGTTAGTTTAGTTTAGGCACTAGTTTTGTTGCCCTGTGTGTCCATTTCAGTGACTGAGATTTTCTTCTAGTCCCCAGGAGAAAAGAATTTGTAAATGCACCATTTACCTGATTAAATGGCCTCCTCCTCTGCTCTGCTGCTTACCCAAATACATGTGCATGGGGTAGTGGTACCTTGAGCAGTGGAGTGTCAAAGGCTTCTTGTATTTTTCTGCTGTGCATTTCTACATATGCTCCTTTCCTTTAAACCTCCTCTGCTGCTTGCTGAAATAGTTTGACAAGTATCAGGTAGAGCATATTTGTTCAAAAAGGAGTTAAGGATGTGCAGGCACCATTACTTATTTCAGATGAACAACTCCTGTAGTGCTAAATGTACTAATTGCTTTCCCTACATGTTTGCAGGTTTAAGTGGAAAAAGAGGAAGAAAGGAGAATCGGGGTAGGGTTTCATGGCTAGAAGATATATTGTTGGGTTTTGTCTCCGACCATCGTGTCGTGATGATATTGGGGGGGTTTTGTCTCTTCTAGTTTCCCGAGAGGTGGGATAATGATTTTGCAGGTACCCCAAGAGGCCCTTGAGTTTGCCGGAATGTCGATTAACTTCCGTTCCGGCAAATTCGGGTACTCCATATGTCCTATTTTCAGCAAAGGTCATGCTGAAATTTTCCGTGAATTTTAGCATGACTTTGCTAAAAATAGGACATATGGGGTACTTGCGACTAATGCATGGGTCGGGGTATCTTAGTACTTAATTTGTAGATTTCCAAAATTGTTCCTTCACAATTATTGGCAACTAGTTGTATTCCTCTATCTGAGATATTCTGTGTACATGCAATATATATCCAATCAGTGGGATAAAAAGCCACGAGAAAGTAGAGCTGGACATGTAAGATGCAATCTACTAATTCTTCATTATCACCCTGTTATGCTCAGCCCAACACTCCCAGTCAAGATTGGTGATAGATAGATATCGTTCCCATCTTTTGTTACAAGCTAAATTGTGTTCCTTGACTCCAAAACCCTTACTTAGACCATCTGCTACTTGATTCCTTGATATTACATGATTTAATTGAATTATACCATCATAGAACTTCCCCTTAATAAATAAAGGATCTATCTCCACATACTTGGTTCTGTCGTGTTGGATCGGGTTACTAGTTATGCTTATAGCTGATTTATTATTACACCACACCTTCGAAGGACCTTTTCCGAGCACCTTCATTCTGATAGAGGATTTCTACCCATAATATTTCACTAAGTCCTAGTGACATAGCTCTATACTCTACTTTGGCTGTTGATTTGGACACAACTAATTGTTTCTTGCTTCGCCATGACACATGTTTCCCTCCAACCAATGCACAATAGCCTAAAGCAGATCTTCTATCATCACGACAAGTCGCCCAATCAGCATCGCAATAACCATTCGTATTAAGATGGCCATTCTTCTTAAACCCCTTCCCAGGACTGCATCTTAGATACGGCAAAATAGGCTATACTGCATCCATATGTCCACTCCTAGGATCAAGCATGTATCTGTCTACCACACTTGCGGCATAAGCAATGCCAGGTCTTATATGCCTTAAGTATAGGAGTCCCCCAACAAATCTGGCATCTCTTAGTACATTCTAAAAGATTTGTAGATTCCAAGGTAGATTCTATAGTTCCAAACAAGTAAGCATGAAATAGGAATGTAAATATGTGCACCTGATTCAAGTAAAAGAAGATTAATGTTGCATATTCCAATAAAAATGTGATAAAGTGAGCACCACCTATATATATATATTGAGTATTGATTCAGCATCACATGCTTTTTTGGAGATTGATATAGCAAAAATATTTGTAGAAGAAGATCAGGGGTACCTAGGCAATATCACAAAACATCTCTCAATTGATCCCAAAACACCTAGGCAATATCACAAACATCTCTCAATTGTTCCTTGACAATAACCAACTTTTGGCGACATTCCTCGAGAATTAGGTTATTTGGTCAACTTAGAGATCTTGTTCCTTGACAATAACCAACTTTTTGACCAAACTTTTTTCCTATTTAGAGTGAACATGGCCAACAATAATGAGGCCGGCGGTTCGGGCAAGCAATTCTGGGAGCTGTCCCAGGAGATGGAGGAAGAACCTCACCGTTATGAGGACGCCGCGGAAGACACCGATCCCGACTACACAACCCCTAGTGGCATCGGGGATGACACCACTGATGATGTCAGCGCACGCACAGATGGCAGCCAACCAAAGAGGCAACGGAAGGACCGGCGCCCAAACATGCTCGGCACCGTCAAGGAGGAATTTACTGAAGTGTCCTCTAGTGGGCAGCCAACGGCGCCCCCAGAATTAGTCAAGGGGTATGCGGGACAGCTCGGGTGCATTCTCCGGAGCACCGTCTCTATCAACACCGAGAACCTAAGGCATCGTGACCGAGGGAATTTGCGCAACCTCCTCTTCACGAAGCTGCACGAACGATACAAGTTCCCCGGTGACTTCGCAAACACACGCCTCTCAGGGAATAAAGTGAACAGTGCCGCCCTCACGAAGATGAGCACGGCCCTGGCTACTTGGAGAGCCGCGGTGAAGAGAAGAATTGAAAAAGGTGATAGTTATGAGAAGATCAAGGAGACAAATCCTTCGATCAGTGAAGCTGACTACCTGGAGTTCAAGATCAAGTGCGAGAGCAACGCAACTGCGGAATCAAGTCAGTGGGGGAAAGATATGCGGGACTTGAACTTAGGGATCCACAAACTCGGTCCCGACGGTTACAGAGTGGCAAAACCTATATGGGACAAGGAGGACGAGGAGCGTGTCAAGCAAGGCCTACCGCCCCTCTTCGATAAATACCGTGACAAGCAGACGAGGAACTATGTCAGGGCCCGGTACAAGATTGACCCGGTAACCAAGGAGCTTACCATGGATCCGAAGACCAAGGCGCTTGATCTTGTTCTGGTAAGGAATACACCCCCGCGTAATTAGCTCCATATGGTTGCATTCTAATCAATAAAGCCAATTTTCTAAATGGTTCACGTTCCTTCCGCAGGAAACTGAAAGCAGTAGCGCGGGGTCGTCTCAGAGCTCCCCTTGGGACACCACTTTAAATAGGACATTGAATATAATGGAACACAAGGATAAGCTCAGTAAACCGACATCAGCTGGTCGTGTGGCCAGCAAAGGCTTGTCCACGAAATGGTCAGAATACTATACCGCTGGGCGAAAGGAGAGAAAGACCAGCTCGGAAAGCCAGGAGTGCGAGGTTCAAGAACTCAAGGCACAAGTGGCGCGGATTCCGGAGATGGTCGAAGAGCAAGTGCGAGACCAACTGGGAGTGACGATCACCGTCATTATGCCTACCTTGCTTGAGGGGCTGCAGGCATGGATTGCGGGCGACCAACAGGGGCCGCTCCCGATTCCCAGCTTCACGGGCAGCAACTCGCACAATGCGCCGGCGGCGCCATTGGTGTCTCCTGCGGAGGCGGCATGGTGTCTCTGGCGTCGGTGTCGGCATTGGAGCTTAATGCACTCGGGTGTGGGAAGAATACGTCAGCCGGCACCTCGGCAGCAAGCGGCCCCTCCGTCACTTGCACGCCCGCCGTTGGCGGTGCCTCGACATTAGCCGAGCTCGACGCCATCACGGTAACTAAGCCTCAAGGTCGATGACTTCATCTCCTTGCCTTTGACTGGGCATCCCTGACGCCCTTCATGTTTTCGCAGGGCGCCACCGACGTTCCATGCACTCTCCTGCACTTCGTGAACGGCGAGTTGATCGATGTCGCCAAGGCCAGAATCGTTCAACCGGGCAACCGCCTGTTCCACGGTAATCCGATGCCACCCAACGTGTATAGGGTTCAACTGGTTCGGGTGCTGCGGGGCTGCGACGACTTGTTACCTCCGTATCGACCCCCTGGGGCCGACGAAGATGATGTGATGACCCTCAGCGCCTGCATAGGCTGGTCCATGCTTTGGCCGAAGAGCCAGATTCATTTGGGGGCGGGGGACACCACCCCACAGACAACACCGCCAGTCGTGCCGGTGCCAAGCCATGGCAAGACCGCCGCAACGCTACCGGACGACGACGACGAACATATGGCCGATCCGGACATGCATATGGCACAGGATTCGGACGACGATGACGGCACATTACTAGGGTCGATAAGTACTTCAATGAACATGGGTACGGTGACGAATTCTTGGGGCCTCCTTCTCAAGAACCCAACCCTGCAAAAGACGGTCGTGATCTAGCTGGTACCGCAGAGAAACCCAATTGCAACAGGTGTCGTCTAGCGTTCAGTTCTCAGGAGACACCTCCAGCTGCCGCCTTCACCGAGCCTCAAATAGCCAAGGTGCGAAATATTATCAGCCCCAACATACTCAAGAAGGCTGTCTCTGAGAAGATCTCGATCCCATTACAACAGAAGAAGAAGGGACGGAAAAGAAAGAATAACAAGGGTGCGAGCCAGCCGGCACCGAGTACGATCCGTGCTCAGGACGGGCCATCTTCATCTAAGGATATCTCGAGGAGGGTGCATGTGGCGGGTAGGCCGATGCTACCGACTAATCTGCTCAATGCTGCAACCGGTGCTATGCGGAGTCTGCATGACAGTGTTCTTTCTTTGGAGAAGTGGCGTCTCTCCGAGAATGATGTGGCATACCCGGTTTTCGTGGCCAAGGTGCCAGAGGGCAAGGGCTTTGTCGATAGCGCCATCGGGGGTATGATCGTCCTGCGGTTTGATGACATCTTCGCTATGTTTAACCTTCATCCGCTGCACTACACCTTCATTCGGCTATTTTCGCTAAGTATGGAGATGCGGATCATTAGAGACAAGACCCCAGACATCGTGATAGTCGACCCATTCTACATGCGTGCCAAGCTCTTGGGCAGTGCTAGGGACCGGCAAGTCGCGAGTTCATACCTCAAAGGCGTCATTCTGGCGAACCCAGATAAGGATAACTTCCTCGTGCCTTACTTTCCCGAGTAAGTCATCCCCTCACCGCCCCGTAACATATGATTTCTTAGATTTCGATCATTCTTTTTTTCTCTAACATTCCGTGTTTTGTGCAGTGACACACGTTGCACACTCATCCTATTAAGCCCGAACTATTCCATGGCCACGTATTTTGACTCGGACCGTCAGTCGAATAAAGACTACACAAATATCAAGAAATTTCTTGATGATGTTCTCCCCAGCTACGCCAAATCTGGAGGCACCTTCAGGAGGCCATTTTTTAAGTACGGCAAGCACGTGTTTACCCACGTAACGATGTTCCCCTGCGTCAAGCAGCCGCCTGGCAGTCAGAAGGATGCCTACTAAGCCCTCCATCACATGCGGGCGATCGTATGGGACCATAATCACCTTCTGCTACCAAATAGTCTCAAAGATTGGGCCGCACGCTTGTCGGCAATCCAGGACGCGGACCACAGACAAGAATTCTTTTGCATCCAGTCGGAGTTTGTGGAAATCATCCATCAAGATGTCCTTCATACCTCGGGGCAGCTCTATCTCAGATAGCAACCGTCCAACAGTGAAATAGAAACAACGCTACAAATGCAGGCTGACAACGATCGCGATTTCATGACCATCACGAAAGACGGCGGCTTCATCCATGCTCCGGTCCCTGAGTCGAGTCGAAAGTAGTGATGCTATGTAGTTCTGAAATATCGATTAGCTCATGTTGTAATTAAACTTTAATGAACTTTTATGTCTCTTTGGTTTGGACAGTCGTTCAACTTATATGTAATCGATGCTATTTATTAGTAGGACCATGAATCGTGCTATTAATGTGTTGCTTTTCTCTTCTGATCCTTTTGTTGCATACTCATATATTGCTTATGTATTGTCTGTGAATTGCTACTAACGTTTTGTTTGTCTAGTGCATAGAGATGTCGTCGTATGTCGTGTACAAGGGTAAGGTTCCCAGAGTCTACGACGACTGGGAGGAGTGTCAGAGACAGGTTCACCGTTTCAGCGGTAATAGTTACAAAGGGTACACCACTAGGGCGGAGGCGGAAGCTAGATACACGCGCTATCTAGCGGGAGAGAGGAGGGAGCGGAGGAGGAACTGGATGAAGACCAGTTTCATCGCGATGATGCTCATCGTGATGACCGCAGCTCTCTTCTATGTGATGGTAGTTTAGATGATCGGTATCGACTTGTAATGTGAAGACAAACTCCCTACTTGCGGTATCGAGACTTGTAATGTTCTAACTTTGTTCGGTCTTCTGAATTCGGAGACTAATATGATGAATTGTATTCCGAGACTAATCCTCTATTGTATTCGATAAATCTGTTGTTTATATGTTGTGTTGTCTATATTCTATGCAGTAATATATTTTGTAACCTGTGCAAATATCAGAAAAGAAAAAAATCCTAATATTCATACTAGTGGCGCACCATACTACACTTTAGTGGTGCACTGCAATAAACATACTAGTGGTGCATTATCTAGAAGTGCGTCATTAGTAACCCAGAGCACAAGGTAAATATGGCCCCCTGGGAGGCATAGTAATGGCGCACCCGGGGACATATTAATGGCGCACTGCCAGGTGCGCCACTATTATCTGGGATACTAGTGGCGCACCAGGGGTGCGCCATTAGTACTTGTTACTAGTGGCGTGTTAATAGTGGTGCACCTATAGTGTGCCATTAATGGCCAAAACAGGTGCGCCACTAATTAGCCTTTTCCTAGTAGTGTATGGTGCGATCTATGATGTCTCTCACTGATTTACCGCTATCATTTTGGGGTTACGCTTTAGAGACGGCTGCATTCACGTTAAATAGGGCACCATCTAAATCTGTCGAGACGATACCTTATGAACTGTGGTTTGGCAAGAAACCCAAGTTGTCGTTTCTTAAAGTTTGGGGCTGCGATGCTTATGTGAAAAAGTTTCAACCTGATAAGCTCGAACCTAAATCGGAGAAATGTGTCTTCATAGGATACCCGAAGGAGACTATTGGGTACACCTTCTATCACAGATCCGAAGGCAAGATATTCATTGCTAAGGATGGATCCTTTCTAGAGAAGGAGTTTCTCTCGAAAGAAGTGAGTGGGAGGAAAGTAGAACTTGACGAGGTAATTGTACTTCTCCCTTATTGGAAAGTAGTTTGTCACTAAAATCAGTTCCAGTGATTCCTACTCCAGTAAGTGAGGAAGCTAATGATGATGATCATGAAACTTCTGATCAAGTTACTACTGAACCTCGTAGGTCAATCAGAGTAAGATCTGCACCAGAGTGGTACGGTAATCCTATTCTGGAAATCATGTTACTTGACCATGACGAACCTACGAACTATGAGGAAGCGATGATGAGCCCAGATTCCGCAAAATTGCTTGAAGCCATGAAATCTGAGATGGGATCCATGTATGAGAACAAAGTGTGGACTTTGGTTGACTTGCCCGATGATCGGCAGGCCATAGAGAATAAATGGATCTTCAAGAAGAAGACTAACGCTGGCGGTAATGTTACTGTCTACAAAGCTCGACTTGTTGCGAAAGGTTTTCAACAAGTTCAAGGAGTTGACTATGATGAGACCTTCTCACCCGTAGCGATGCTTAAGTCCATCCGAATCATGTTAGCAATTGTTGCATGATGTCTACTACACAACCTTCTTCTTATAGATGTTGTTGGGCCTCCAAGTGCAGAGGTTTGTAGGAATATCAATCCATGGGAGGCGTAGGGTGAAGATGGTCTCTCTCAAGCAACCCTGCAACCAAATAACAAAGAGTCTCTTGTGTCCCCAACACACCCAATACAATGGTAAATTGTATAGGTGCACTAGTTCGGCGAAGACATGGTGATACAAGTGCAATATGGATAGTAGATATGGGTTTTTGTAATCTGAAAATATAAAAACAGCAAGGTAACTAATGATAAAAGTGAGCACAAACGGTATTGCAATGCGTTGAAACAAGGCCTAGGGTTCATACTTTCACTAGTGCAAGTCCTCTCAACAATAATAACATAATTGGATCACATAACTATCCCTCAACATGCAACAAAGAGTCACTCCAAAGTTACTAGAACAAACGAAGAGATTATGGTAGGGTACGAAACCACCTCAAAGTTATCCTTTCTGATCGATCTATTCAAGAGTCCGTAGTAAAATAACATGAAGCTATTCTTTCCATTCAATCTATCCTAGAGTTCGTACTAGAATAACACCTTAAGACACAAATCAATCAAAATCCTAATGTCACCTAGATACTCCAAT
This sequence comes from Triticum urartu, assembly GCF_056163025.1. Lineage (NCBI taxonomy): Eukaryota > Viridiplantae > Streptophyta > Magnoliopsida > Poales > Poaceae > Triticum > Triticum urartu. The sequence continues at coordinate 633,091,530 of NC_141877.1, read as the reverse complement.
GTCACCTCAAGTATCCGTGGGTATGATTATACGATATGCATCACACAATCTCAGATTCGTCTATTCAAACCAACACAAAGTACTTCAAAGAGTGCCCCAAAGTTTCTACTAGAGAATCAAGATGAAAACGTGTGCCAACCCCTATGCATAGGTTCATGGGCGGAACCCGCAAGTTGATCACCAAAACATACATCAAGTGGATCAATAGAATACCCCATTGTCACCACGGGTATCCCACGCAAGACATACATCAAGTGTTCTCAAATCCTTAAAGACTCAATTCGATAAGATAACTTCAAAGGGAAAACTCAATCCATTACAAGAGAGTAGAGGGGGAGAAACATCATAAGATCCAACTATAATAGCAAAGCTCACGATACATCAAGATTGTATCACCTCAAGAACACGAGAGAGAGAGAGATCAAACACATAGCTACTGGTACATACCCTCAGCCCCGAGGGTGAACTACTCCCTCCTTGTCATGGAGAGCACCGGGATGATGAAGATGGCCATCGGAGAGGGATTCCCCCCTCCGGCAGGGTGCCGGCACGGGTCTAGATTGGTTTTGGTGGCTACGGAGGCTTCTGGCGACGGAACTCCCGATCTATTGTGTTCCCTGAAGTTTTTACGGTATATGGGTATATATGGGAGGAAGAAGTACGTCGGTGGACCTCCGGGCTGTCCACGAGGCAGGGGCGCGCCCCCCACCCTCGTGGGCAACCCGGGACTCTCCTGGTCCAACTCCGATACTCCCTGGGCTTCTTCTGGTCCAAAAATAAGTTCCGTGAAGTTTCAGGTCAATTGGACTCTGTTTGATTTTCCTTTTCTGCGATACTCTAAATCAAGGAAAAAACAGAAACTGGCACTGGGCTCTAGGTTAATAGGTTAGTCCCAAAAATCATATAAAATAGCATATAAATGCATATAAAACATCCAAGGTTGATAATATAATAGCACGGAACAATCAAAAATTATAGATACGTTGGAGACGTATCACCGCATTTTATGATTATGAAATTTGGCAAATGGATGTCAAAACTGCATTCCTTAATGGATACCTTAAAGAAGAGTAGTATATGATGCAACCAGAACGTTTTGTCGATCCAAAAGGTGCTAACGAAGTGTGCAAGCTCTAGCGATCCATTTATGGACTGGTGCAAGCCTCTCGGAGTTGGAATATACGCTTTGATAGTGTGATCAAAGCATATGGTTTTATACAGACTTTTGGAGAAGCCTGTATTTAGAAGAAAGTGAGTGGGAGATCCGTAGCATTTCTAATATTATATGTATATGACATATTGTTGATCGGCAATGATACTGAATTTCTGAATAACATAAAAGGATACTTGAATAAGAATTTTTTTTCAATGAAAGACCTCGGTGAAGCTGCTTATATATTAGGCATCAAGATCTATAGAGATAGATCAAGACGCTTGATTGGACATTCACAAAGCACATACCTTGATAAAGTTTTGAAGAAGTTCAAAATGGATCAGGCAAAGAAAGGGTTCCTGCCTGTATTACAAGGTGTGAACTTGAGTCAGACTCAATGCCCGACCACTTCAGAAGGTAGAGAGAAAATGAAAGGTGTTCCCTATGCATCAACCATAGGATCTATCATGTATGCAATGTTGTGTACCAGACCTGATGTGTGCCTTGCTATAAGTTTAGCAGGGAGGTACCAAAGTAATGCAGGAGTGGATCACTGGTCAGCGGTCAATAACATTCTGAAATACCTGAAAAGGACTAAGGATATGTTTCTTGTATATGGAGGTGACAAAGAGCTCGTCGTAAAAGGTTACGTCGATGCAAGCTTTGACACTGATCCAGATGACTCTAAGTCACAAACCGGATACATGTTTATATTAAATAGTGGCGTTGTCAGTTGGTGCAGTTCCAAGCAGAGCGTCGTGGCAAGATCTACGTGTGAAGCGGAATACATAGCTGCTTCAGAAGCAACAAATGAAGGAGTCTGGATGAAGGAGTTCATATCCGATCTAGGTGTCATACCTAGTGCATCGGGTCCAATGAAAATCTTTTGTGACAATACTGGTGCAATTGCCTTGGCAAAGGAATCTAGATTTCACAAGAGAACCAAGCACATCAAGAGACGCTTCAATTCCATCCGCGATCAAGTCAAGGACGGATACATAGAGATTTGCAAGATACATACGGATCTGAATGTTGTAGACCCGTTGGCTAAGCCTCTCTCACGAGCAAAACATGAACAGCACCAAGACTCCATGGGTGTTAGAATCATTACAATGCAATCTAGATTACTGACTCTAGTGCAAGTGGGAGACTGAAGGAAATATGCCCTAGAGGCAATAATAAATTTGTTATTTATATTTCCTTATATCATGATAAATGTTTATTATTCATGCTAGAATTGTATTAACCGGAAACTTAGTACATGTGTGAATACATAGACAAACAGAGTGTCACTAGTTTGCCTCTACTTGACTAGCTCGTTGAATCAATAATGGTTATCTTTCCTAACCATAGACATGAGTTGTCATTTGATTAACGGGATCACATCATTAGAGAATGATGTGATTGACTTGACCCATCCGTTAGCTTAGCACGATGATCGTTTAGTTCATTGCTATTGCTTTCTCCATAACTATACATGTTCCTATGACTATGAGATCATGCAACTCCCAAATACCGGAAGAACACTTTGTGTGCTACCAAACGTCACAACGTAACTGGGTGATTATAAAGGTGCGCTACATGTGTCTTCGATGGTGTTTGTTGAGTTGGCATGGATCAAGGTTAGGATTTGTCACTCCGATTGTCGGAGAGGTATCTCTGGGCCCTCCTGATAATGTACATCACAATAAGCCTTGCAAGCAATGTAGCTAATGAGTTAGTTACGGGATGTAGCATTAAAAAACGAGTAAAGAGACTTGCCGGTAATGAGATTGAACTAGGTATTGAGATACCGATGATCGAATCTCGGGTAAGTAACATACCGATAACAAAGGGAACAACGTATACCGTTATGCGGTTTGATCGATAAAGATCTTTGTAGAATATGTAGGAGACAATATGAGCATCCAGGTTCCGCTATTGGTTATTGACCAGAGACATGTCTCGGTCATGTCTACATAGTTCTCAAACCCGTAGGGTCCGCACGCTTTATGTTCGGTGATGATCGGTATTACGAGTTTATGTGTTTTGATGTACCGAATGTAGTTCGGAGTCCCGGATTTTATCACGGACATGACGAGGAGTCTCTAAATGGTCGAGACATAAAGATCGATGTATTGGAAGCCTATGTTTGGACATCGGAATGGTTCCGGATGAGTTCGGGCATTTTCTGGAGTACCGAGAGGTTACCGGAACCCCCCGGGGAGTATATGGGCCTTATTGGGCCTTAGTGGAAAAGAGGAGAGGCAAGGAAAAGGTGGGAGGCGCGCCCCCCTAGCCCAATCTGAATTGGGAAGCCCCCCCCCCTTTCCTTTCTCCTCTCCTCCCCTTCCTTCTCTCCTACTCCTACTACATGGAAGGGGGGAATCCTACTCACGGTGGGAGTAGGACTCCCCTAGGGCGCGCCATAGAGAGGGTTGGCCCCTCCCCTCCTCCACTCCTTTATATACGGGGAGGGGGCACCCCATAGACACACAAGTTGATAATTGATCTTTAGCCGTGTGCGGTGCCCCCTCCACCATAATCCACCTCGGTAATATCATAGCGGTGCTTAGGCGAAGCCCTGTTCCGGTAGCAACATTATCATCGTCATCACGCTGTCGTGCTGACGAAACTCTCCCTCGAAGCTCTACTGGATCGTGAGTTTGCGGGACGTCACCGAGCCGAACGTGTGCATATCGCGGAGGTGTCATACCTTCGGTGCTAGATCGGTCAATCGTGAAGATGTACAACTACATCAACTGCGTTGTCATAACGCCTCCGCTTACGGTCTATGAGGGTACATAGACGATAGTCTCCCCTCTCGTTTCTATGCATCACCATGATCTTGTGTGTGCGTAGGAATTTTTTTGAAATTACTGTGTTCCACAACAGTGTCACGTTTGGACCATCCTGCAGTAGTGACCAGAGGGGACCCACCAGGTAGCCACAAGGGTGGGGGCGCGCCCCTGGCTTGTGGGCCCCCTGGCAGGCCACCGGTGCCCATCTTTTGCTATATGAAGGGTTTTGACTTGGAAAAAATCAAGAGGAAGCTTTCGGGACAAAGCGCCGCCGTCTCGAGGTGGAACTTGGGCAGAACCAATCTAGGGCTCCGGCGGAGTTGTTCTGCCGGGGAAACTTCCCTCCCGGAGGGGGAAATCATTGCCATCGTCATCACCAACGATCCTCTCATCAAGAGGGGGTCAATCTTCATCAACATCTTCACTAGCACCATCTCCCCTCAAACCCTAGTTCACCTCTTGCATCCGATCCTTGTCTCAAAACCTGAGATTGCTACCTGTGGGTTGCTAGTAGTGTTAATTACTCCTTGTAGTTGATGCTAGTTGGTTTATTCGGTGGAAGATCATATGTTTAGATCCTTAATGATAATTAATACTCCTCTGATTATGAACATGGATATGCTTTGTGAGTACTTACGTTTGTTCCTGAGGACATGGGAGAAGTCTTGTTATAAGTAATCATGTGAATTTGGTATTTGTTCGATATTTTGATGAGATGTATGTTCTCTCTCCTCTAGTGGTGTTATGTGAACATCGACTACATTACACTTCACCATTATTTGGGCCTAGGGGAAGGAATTGGGAAGTAATAAGTAGATGATGGGTTGCTAGAGTGATAGAAGCCAAAACCCTAGTTTATGCGTTGCTTCGTAAGGGGCTGATTTGGATCCACATGTTTCATGCGATGGTTAGATTTATCTTAATTCTTATTTCGTAGTTGCGGATGCTTGCGAGAGGGGTTAATCCTAAGTGGGAGGCTTGTCCAAGTAAGGACAGCACCCAAGCACCGGTCGACCGACATATCAAATTATCAAAGTAACAAACGCGAATCATATGAGCATGATGAAAACTAGCTTGACAATAATTCCCATGTGTCCTCGGGAGCGCTTTGCTTTATATAAGAGTTCGTCCAGGCTTGTCCTTTGCTACAAAAATAATTGAGCCAACTTGCTGCACCTTTGTTACACTTGTTACTTGTTACCCGTTACGAATTATCTTATCACACAACTATCCGTTACCGATAATTTTAGTGCTTGCAGAGAATACCTTGCTAAAAACCGCTTGTCATTTCCTTCTGCTCCTCGTTGGGTTCGACACTCTTACTTATCGAAAGGACTACGATAGATCCCCTATATTTGTGGGTCATCAATGCCCTCTTGATCTCTAGGTTCAAATTTAGACAAATAAATACCTTTCTTTAGAATGAAACACTTACAACCAAACACCCTGAAGTACTTGAGGTTGGGCTTGTTACCGATAAGAATCTCATATGGAGTTTTGTTCAAGCCTTTGCAGAGGTAGAGCCGATTGGATGCATTACATGCGGTGTTGATGGATTCGGCCCAAAAGTTGTATGGAGATTTAAACTCCGCCATTATGGTCCTTGCTGCATCCATCAACGTCCGGTTCTTCCTCTCCGCAACACCATTTTTTGGGGGGTATATGGTGCGGAATATTGATGCTTGATCCCCTCATCACTAAGAAACTCATCCAAGGTGTAGTTCTTGAACTTGGTGTCGTTGTCGCTACGGATCATCAAAATCTTTGATTCATATTGACGTTGAGCTTCATTTGCAATGTCAATGACGGTTTGTTGAGTCGCACTCTTCCTCTTGAAGAAGTATACCCATGTATATCTTGAGTAATCATCTACAATCACCAAGCAATACTTTGTTCCCCAAGACTATCGAAGGATGGAGTACCAAAGAGATCCATGTGAAGGAGCTCCAAGGGCCTCATCGAGTAGATGATAGTTGTGGGTCGGTGAGCCGACTCATGAAGCTTTCCTTCGATACAAGCACTGCAAGCATGGTCTTTGGCAAGACTCACATTTGTTAGTCCACGAACGCGATCCCCTTTGAGGAGACTTTGCAAAGATCTCATATTGACATGGGCTAATCGGCGATGCCAAAGCCATCCCACATCAACTTTAGCCATTAGGCATGTCGCGGTCTTAGTGGGTCGCTCCAAAAAGTTAACCACATAGAGACCGTTCTTGACATGCCAAACAAAGGCTACCATAAGAGTCTTGCTCCACAAAAGGGCCACGGTATCAAGATCAAAGAATGTTCCAAAGCCCATGAATGCAACTTGATGAACGAAAAGTAAATTGCATGCAAGGGACTCAACAAGCATCCTTCTCAATAGATAAATCATGTGAGATGACCACCTCGCCAAGTCCCAATACCTTAGATGTTGAAGCATCACCGAATTGGACATGGGTGGGCATAGATGGGATTTCTTGCACGTCCACCACTAAGTCCTTGCTCCCGGTAATATGATTTCTTGCTCCATTATCAAGCAACCATGACACCCCAGCGGAAGCAAACTCCTACAAGATATTAATGCTTGGATTTAGGTACCCATTTTTGAATGGGCCCTTTGATGTTGGCAACAAGGGTCTTAGGAACCCAAATAGATCATTCATTGTACTCATAAGAAGAACCAACAAATTTGGCATCAACATGCCCATCACAAGCACGGCATAAAACATATGAGGGGTTAAAGTCACCGGCTTTGTATGGAGGAGAGGTCTTGCCCTTCTTTGCATTAGAACCCACTTCCTTGTCCTTCTTATTCTCATGAGCACCCTCCCTCACCTTGACAAAGGCCTCCTTATGCGGGAGAGGTTGCGTGGTCTTGTTTTTCTTCTTCTTCTCTGACTTGGGTACGAACCCAAGCCCTTCCTTTGCCACAACTTCCTTTTGATTACTCAAAAGGTCATTTAGGTTCTTCTCTCTTTTATGCAAGTCACAAGGCCCTTCTCAAGTTTCTCTTTCAACTTGAAATTCTCCTCCACGAGATGCACATGCTCACAACAAGGGTGAGTAGCATGGTCATTATGAATTAAAACAAAAGGAGGACACTTGGAAATTTCCTTGGTTAGCTTCACTTGGAGTTGATCATGAGACTCCTTGAGAGAGGCATGAACACCCTTAAAAACCTTATGGACCTTGCCAAGAATGTCGAGCTCTTCCTTGAGTCTATCATGGCCAACCCCAAGGGCAACCTTCTCGGATTTAAGCAAATGAGTAAGAAGATCAACGTTTGTGTGACTCCTCAAGAGCCAAATGAAGACCTCGCTCTTTCTCAAGAGCAATGGAAAGATCCGCAATCTCATCGGCATAGTCACGACTATGCCCTTCTAACTTAGAGATGGTATCCTCATGAGACTCAATGATATCATTGGCCTCACCAAGTTGTTCCAAGAGAGCAAAAAAGTGCCTCTTCGTCTCACCTCTTATCTTCTCAAGAACTTATCAAATCCGTTCTCATCCACTTTTGCATCCACATGAACATCCACACTATCCAACAAAGGAGTAGTAGTGATGGAAGTTTTGATGTTGAAGGTTTCCTTGTTGGTACCTTTGCTCATGAGGCACTTGGCAATGAGGTTCTTGTTGGGGGCATCACAAAGAGAGACACCTTGGTTGGGGAAGAGGTGGCAATGGCCACGGTGGCTGTTTCCATTCCTTTACCACTTGTATCTTCATCATCATCATCGGAGAGGTACTCTTCTTGTGCCACCAACCCATTTTGAGGCACTTTCTTGGTGAAGTTGTTCTTGCTTGGGAAGGACTTTTGGCCTTGTCCTTGCAGACAAGTTTGCCATCATTGTCTTCCCTCTTCTCATAGGGGCAATCCACCATAAAGTGACTCGCATTGCCACAATTTAGCAAGTTTTCACATGTTGCTTGCCCTTTGAGGCACTTGAGTTGTTCTTGGAGATGTTAGGCTTTGAGTTCCTCTTGTTACCCCAAAATTGCCTTGAAGCAAGAGTCATGTGCTCGTGGTAAGCATATTTGGTGTCTTCGGGTCAACTCTATTCTTCCTCATCTTCTTCTTCTTCCAAAATTGCCTTGGCCTTCGAAGCAAGGTTGGGTTAGGCCTTCCTTGATCGTTGGGCACGAGCTAGAGCATTGTCAGCGGTCTTATTCATGATGTTCATGGCAATAAACTCATCCAACACCTCACTTGAAGACAAGGTATGGAAGTCCAACCTTTGACGGATCACGGAGGACATGGCCTTATTGAATGGCATGATGGCCTTGAGAAACTTCCGTTTGATCCAATTGTCATTCGTATCCTTGCTCCCATGATCTTGAAGAGCAGCCACAAGAGTTGTCAATCTTCCATAGAGATCACGAGGACCCTCATCTTCAATCATCACAAACTCATCGGCCTCATCAAGAACCACCTCAAAGTTGGACCGTTGAATGCTTGAGCTCCCCTTGTACAAAGATATGATATGTTCCCAACAATCCTTTACACGGAAGAAGGAACACAAGTGAGATAGATCTTTGGGAGGCACCGCAGATTGAAGGATGAATAATGCGGAGTGATTGTATTGATTTTCCACCTCTTCTCTTGGAGTGAGGTTGTTTGGATCATGCAGGTAGAAGCCTTGCTCGATGATTCTCCAAAGATTAGTTGAGTTGTGATTCAAATGAGACTTGATACGGAAAATCCAATTAGCAAAATCACCCTTCACAAGTTTAGGAGGAGGACCAAGGTTGTTAATATGCGGTGTAGGGACCGGTCCTCTGTAGACCCGGGGAGGGGGAACCAAGGCATAGGTTCCTGTCCCATTCTTACCATGATGGGAACAAGTATGAGTACCTTTAGCCGCTTCCTTGTCGGAATTGACCTCCGACTCCGATGTGGTGGGATTAACCACAAGCAACGGACCAGGAATAGTTTTCAGCCCCTCAAGTAATTCTTTAAACATGGACTTGCTCCCGGCTGTCATAGACGTCTTAAGTGAAGCCATAGCTTCATTTAAGTCATCTCGAGTGATCGAGTTCAACTCCATGGCCTCGTGCACTTCCTCATCCCCGTCAACCATACTCTTCGGGTGGTGAAACCCTTAAAAAGAGACGAGGCTCTGATATCAATTGAAATGATCGATATGGTTGACTAGAGGGGCGTGAATAGGCAACTACCAATTTTTAACTTTTGTTAACAAATAAGGGTTAACAACAAATAGGTTGTTTAGATGTGCAACTAGGTGAGCAACCTATATGATGCTAGCAACAACAACAAGCAAGCAAGCAAGCAAGCAAGGATACAAGACAAGTAAAGCTTGCACAAAGCAAAGGTAAGAAATAACCACAAGTGGAGCCGGTGGAGACGAGCATGTGTTACCAAAGTTCCTTTCCTTTGAGAGGAAGTGCGTCTTCATTGAAGCGGTGTGGAGGCACAATGCTCCCAAAGAATCCACTAGGGCCACTGTATTCTCCTCATGCCCTCACACAATGCGAGATATCGTGATTCCACTAGTGGTGCCCTTGAAGGCGGCAACCAAACCTTTACAAACAAGGTTGAGGCTCTCTCCACAACCGAATTGAAGGCTCCCGATACCACCAGAAGCTTCACCACAATGGAATGTGGCTCCGAGGTGACCTCAACCGTCTAGGATGCTCAAACACCCAAGAGTAACAAGATCCGCAAGCGATTAGTGGGGGAATCAAATTGCCCTTTGTGGAAGTGTAGATCTAGGCCTTCTCAAGCAATCCCTAAAGAATCAACAAGTTTGATTAGCTAGGGAGAGAGATCGGGCAAGAATGAGCTTATGAACAACAATGGAGCTAAGGGGAGAAAGAGGTAAGTCAACTTGGGGAAGATGACTCCCTCATGTAGTGGGGAAAAGAATCCAACCGTTATGCACCCACAGCTCATGCACAAGCGGTAGTACCACTCAAGAGCGGTACTTCCGCTAGCACGAAAGATTCAGCCACAGCGTACAAATGAGCAGATCAAGGAGCCGGTAGTGCCGCCGGAGCGGTACTACCACTCCCACCAACGGTACTACCTCTCCCACCAGCGGTACTTTCGCTTGGTATTGAACTGCAGTTGCGCTCCCACCAGCGGTACTACCTCTCCCACCAGCGGTACTCTCGCTTGGTATTGAACTACAGCTGAACCCAGCTGTAGTAGACGAAGGCAGGGCAGTAGTGCCACCCTGGGTGGTACTACTGCTCTACTTAAGCTCGAGGGACTGAGCATTTCAGAACGCAATAAACAAGCGGTACTCCATGCAGTAGAGGACAGCCGCGGAGCGGTACTTCCGCTCAGCTTTAGTGTGCCCAGTAAACCTACGATAGTGGGGCGGTAGTTAGAGTCGCAGTACCGCTAGAGCGGTACTACCGTGCTCAACTACTGCCCATTTATGGAATGCAGAAAATAAGCGGAAGTAAGGACAACACTGAATTGCGGTAGTACTGCTGGAGCGGTACTACCGCTTAAGTTGGTCTGGAAAAGTCAAGCACAAGGGATGAACAAGCTCAATTGCCAGGAGGACAGCCGTGGAGCGGTACTTCCGCTTAGCTTTAGTGTGCCCAGTAAACCTGCGGTAGTGGGGTGGCAGTTAGAGCCGCAATACCGCTAGAGCGGTACTACCGCGCTGAACTGCCGCTCAACTACCGCCCATTTACAGAATGCAGAAAACAAGCGGAAGTAAGAAACAACACTGAACTGCGGCAGTACCGCTAGAGCGGTACTACCGTTGAGCAGAGCAGTACTACTGCTTAAGTTGGTTTGAAAAGCTGAAGCACAAGGGATGAACAAGCTCAATTGCCGGGAAAGAACGAGGGTGCAAAGAGACTGTGTGCATGATGATTCCACCCAAACATTTCCGAAGCGGACCCCCCTCTTAATAGTACAGTGTTCCTACGACTCAAGTCCATCAAAAATTAAACGAAGGAAAAACACCGTCTTCGCAAAAGCTCCGAGGGGCACGAATCGTCTTGTGCCATATAATAGATTATCAGAAATGCTCAATGCACATGATTAATCCGCAAAAACATTATAATAAATCACCAAAACCATTAAGGAAGAAATATGCCCTAACACCTTTCCCCTTACCCCGGAAGCCACACATCGGAGGCACATATTCCCAAGGAAGCACATTATTGCAAATCGGAAGAAGGTACCCATGCAAACCATATCTGCCACAGATTGCTCTAGGACAGCACACAAGCATATGCCCAAGTTATTTGCAAGTAACGCAAACTTCAGCGCCGTCCACTAGTGGGGAGGCGTTCCTCTTGCATGGAGTTTGCTGGACGGCGATCTTGTTGTGGGTGAGATTCTTGTTGCGGGCGAAAGTCTTGTTGTTGACGAAGACAGGAGGAGCTCCCCGCGCCCAGCTTGCCCTGGTTGTTGTCGGCCCATCTCTCAGTGCGGCGGCCATCGCTCTGCATCTCCATGGCCGCAGCATCCCATCTCGCCCTGTCAGACGGCCTGCGCCAGAGAGGGCGAGCGGACTCACAGTGGAGAAGCAGCAACTTGCACGAAGGATCTGTGGTCGCCCCCCACTTTCCCCTCCCACCAGTCAAACGAAGGAGAAACCCTAGGCGCTGCCTAGAAAATGGTGGAGCAGACCGGCTATGTTTACTTTGTGTGGGTGTGTCTAGGGCACATCTAGATGTGCTCTAGTTATTGCACATCTAAGTGAGTGAATCAAGCATACAAAGAGGAAAAGGAAAAAAAGTTCACACGAATCTCAACGTAAGATCAATGACACAGGACTTAGATGTGCAATACTTATGGCACATCTCAATATGCTTTAGCAAAACTGTTTATTTATTTATTTATTGACCCGACTCTGCCTTTTGTTTCTCTATTTACCGATAGCGATGGAACTGGACTGTGCAGATGCAGCCTCCATGATTAATCAAGGCGCCATCGGGCAACCGATCCAAGTACTATATGGCGCTGGTTGGTGACATTAAGACGTTGACGCATGGCGGAAGGGTGATTGTAGTTAGTCTTGTTAGGTGTTGACAGAGGAATAAGGCTGGTCATAATGGGCAGGAATTTAGGAGTAACATCACACGTTCCAATGTAATTTTACTTAGACCTTCTTGTGGTAACTAGCTAAGTTACCGGAACATCACACAATCCAAGAAACAATGAGTCTATGACCTAATAAATACATCGTTACATGATACTACATACATATTTCTACCCACTATGAAGGTAGTAACATAGTCTAGGAAAGTGTGTAGGTTACTAGTTTATGTTCCTGTCCATTGTGACCAGCCTAAATCACTGTAAACATGGGTAATAGTACAGTCTTCCGTATCCCCGGGAAAACAAAGGTAGGATTAAGTTCGAAGGCCCTAGGTCAACAGCCTAAGCACTTGCATCGTTATGTAAAATTAAAAAAAGTGCACTTGCAGCGTCGTTTTTCCGTTGCTTGAATAATAAAGTAGAGTGTGAAAATAACCCGGGCTCGATCGAAGGAAACGACGGCGCGTCAACTAGCTGGGCACATGCATGCGGCAGCGCAGGGCATGGGCGCGCTACGAGGAAGGTCGCTGTTAAAAAATTGACAACTTCCTGCCACAGGGTGTTAAACTGCGTTAAACATCACATGCTGATGCAACGATCGAATTGACCAGGAGCGCTGCTGGCAATGCAATATACTATACTACTACACTAGTACAATTTGTAAGATAGGAGTATGTAGTAGAAGTATGTACGATCAGTGTGAGCATGACCTTTGAAGTTTGAACTGGCAAGTGACAATTCTTAGATTTATTTCAGTATTTTTGGCGATGCACATTCAATGAGAGAAGACGTTTCTATCGACGACAAGGCGCCTACGATGACTTCGTAAATTTAAAAATGATATGCCTACTCAGTCTTTCGAATGTGCTCATAAGGATAGAATGTGCGTGTGTATTCATAAAGTAGAGTGTATGTGCGTGTATATGAGTACTTGCGTCTGTACCGTGTTAAAAAAAGTGACAATCATCAGATTCTACCGAGACTGTAAAAAAAATTTAACCAACCGGCTACCAGTACCTTTTTAATCGCCGGGGAAACTTTCACCGGAACTGTGGAGTGGCATGGCCCGTGCGCTGTACAAACGGCAGAGTGGCAGGCAGGCAGGCAGGCGAAGTTCCTTCCATCCATCCGTCCGTCCGTCCGTCCATCCGTCCAGGGAATAAAAAGGACCTGTCCAACTTTATCACCGTCATCATCGTGCTAGCGCAGCGTAGCGTGGCGCCGCAGGTCGATGCCAAGTCCCCTCCTAGGCTCCTAGCCGTCGCGTGTCGCGCTCCGCGGACGCCCATCCACCCGGCCCCCGCGCGACAGACAGCACGTCCGCGTGCGTGCGTGCGCGCTCGCGCCACCCTACCGCCTACGCACGGCCGCACGAACGCGAGCACGCCGCACGGGGGACACGGCGCTCGAGACAGCAGAGCGAGGGGCGAGGGCAAGGCTAGCTAGCTAGCCTTTTCCTTTCCCCGTGCACGGGCGGCGACAGGACAGCGAAATCTTTTGCCACCTTCCCTGCCCTGCCCTGCTCTGCCCTGCCCTGTCCTGCCCTGCAGAGGACCGATGGACGTGGACAGCGGCACCGGTGCTCGGCTCGGCCGACGTCGACCTCGCGACGTGACCGGCGGGAGGCGTGAATGTCAATCCCCGTCCGCTCACGTGCACGCCGCCCCGTACGTGCGCACACCTCCACGGCGGGCGGGCGGGCGCGCGCGCACGGGATGGACATGAACTCCGCCGTGGCAGTGGCACCACCATGCCGTCTCCGTGCCCCCCCTTCAATTCGTGTGCGTGACCCGTCGCATCCGTAGGCACGAGTTAATGCCCAATTGCGTGCACCCCTCCTCACGTTCTGTCTGTCCCACGGGCCACGGCCGTCTCACGCGACGCCATTTCGTGCACTCCGTACTAGTACCCCATACTGTGGCACAGCAAACAGTAGTAGTACTGCTGCTGTGCTGGGCAGTGATCATCGATCGGCCGAGGTAGGTGGCCGGTGTCCTCGGGAGCCGGCGAAATCCGCTCGCTCCGAGAACCCGGCCGCTGCGCACTCGACCGACCGAGCCGGCCACCGAGGTGATTGTTGGGTCTTGGGCGCGGTGGCAAACCGGCTGGCAATGATGGCGGTGACGGCCGCGGCCCGTGGGAAAGCGAGCGAGCGAGCGCCTACTCGTAGTAGGAGTACCATGCAATGCACTGGCGTGTCGCCGAGGCCGAGGCCTGCTCTGCTCTGGATATTCCCCTTTGTCCGAGGCCTGCCGCTGCCGGGGAGCAGCATATTTTATTTGATTTTATTTTGCTCGGCATGATGTGGCTGCTGTAGAGGCTACCAGGGCAGTGATGATGTTGGACGGTCCTGCTCGTGATCTGGATCTGGCTACCTCTGCTGTTGGATCGAAAGATCTGATTCTTCCGCTCGTGCATCCTAGGAACGAGTAGGAGGCTTGATCAGTACTATGGCGCACGGTGCAGACGTGCAACAAGCTACTACTGTCACTGTTCTTTCTTTCTTTCTTTCTAGCGCCACCGCCGCACCGCACGACGGGCTAGTCGTCCCTAGCCGATGTGTAGGGGCGCAGCCGCACATCATTGCTCACACGCAAACCCCCGCTTCAACAGCATAGAAGGAAAACTTTCATGAAAAAAGAAGAAGATTCAAATGAAACAAAACACTTTTTTTACCAAATCATTGGGTTTTAAAAAATATATACTAACTCGGCGTTCCCGCGATTAGGATTTAGCATGTTATGGCTTTCATCTAATTTCTATATTTTTCGTGTTTTGCAAATCCTGCGAACCAAAGAGGCCCGAGAACAATTTTATCCTGTCACCGGGACGAGAATATCTTTGCGTGATTCTTTTTTGTGTATAAAAAAACATTCGATTTATTCATTAGACATCATGGAAGTTCAAAAAACATGAGAAGTAACAAAAATTACATTAACGCTGAAGGCGTGTTGTCGTCTTCGCCAATCCCTCACCCTCACGAAGACGATCGAACCTTGTTTTGGTAGATAGTCAGTAAATCATCGTGCTAAGACCCCAAATAACCAGCGCACCATACCAGAACGGCAACTATTGCCGACGACAATAATATATGAAGTATAAGGTACGGAATAAGATTGAAGGCCGGAAGGAAAAAAATACTATCTAAAGCGGCAACAAAGAGTTTGACTAAAGTAGCAGCACAAACCATCATTGTCTACTCTATGACATGCTTTGATACCACGAAATCTGTGTGTGATGAGCTCAGCTCAATGGTTAGTAGATTCTGGTGAAGTTAGATGGATAAAGAGAATAAAATTCGTTGGACTTAATGAAGTCTACCTCTCCCTTCTCTTTAAAAAAAGTTTGCCCGCTGTTTGTCTCAATTAATACCCAATTTTTGAAGCTCTGTTGGCGAGTTCTATTTCTGCCTCTGGAGCGCCCTCTTTTTTTGAGTGGGATGCAAAGGAAGGGTAAGATAATAAGGGATACGGCACTAGACTAACACCTAATTAATACTTAATTTAATATAAGTAGTTAAACAGTTAACTAGACTAAACTTTTTATCATAGTACTTTGATAAATTAAGCGGGCGAGCGGCGGGAATCGAACCCATATCTTCTCCTTGGCAAGGAGATATTTTACCATTGAACTACGCTCGCTATGGTATATATTTTATAGCGTATATCCGCCTGGGTCGACCTTCTATGTCTGGGTTGACCGTTTCATTTCATTTTCTATTATATTAGAGTTTTCCTTTTTTTATTATCTGTCAATGAATATTCTAATGGGAATGGAATTTCATAATACTGAAAGAGAAGAGCTAGCAATTCGGAACGCAAATTGCGTTTTAATACATCTCACTATTCTAATTTTTTTAGAAGAAATGACCTTTATTATTTCTTTTTTATGGGGTTAATAAATATTAACCAAATTTTATTTAAGAAATGAGAGAATTCAGAATAGCTACGAGAAAGACTAGTCCAATCCATAATGATGTACCGGAAAATACAACATTTTTATTATTTGACCAACCATCAGGAGAAGCAAATACAAGGGGTACACTAATTACTAAGACTGAGGAAGTCGCAATTAATGCAAAAACAACTAATTGGAAAGCAATAGTCATATTTCTAATCCTCCAAACTACCATCAAATAAAGTTGACTACATATTTGATCCCTCACTTAAACCAAAATTGTAAAAAAATACAAGAAGTAAGAGGGGTTTAATCATGAATCCATTGATTCTTCTCTTTAATTCAAATTTATTACTTAAACCGCTTTTTTATTTGGATATGGGGGTGAGAAGAAATTATTTACTCTTAATTTCACAAGCGGGTATAGCGGATCCTGTATCCATGTATACAGTATACAGAGATATATCAAAAAGGAACTTGTATCTGATATCTTTCTAGAGGCTAATAAATCTTTTTATTTTTTGTATGGCTATGTTCTATTTGTTGGAGTAACATAAGGATTAGGCTGTGATGAGATGGCTGAGTGGTTGATAGCTCCGGTCTTGAAAACCGGTATAGTTCTAGGAACTATCGAGGGTTCAAATCCCTCTCTCTCCTTTTGCTTATTGAATACGTTTGTTTCTTTCATTTTTTTCTGTCCCTTATCTTTCTTTCATAAAAAGGAATGAATGGCTCGGCTAGATGGAATAACCGAGCCAAAACAGAAAAAAAAAGTGGAATAGGTTTAAATAAGAAAATCTTAGTTAAGAGGGTTCATGTAAAGAACAGGTTCCAAATCACGATCGATTCCCTTTTCAAAACCTGCTGCAGCAGCTCGGGCTCTTCCTGCATGCCATAAATGGCCCACAAAAAAGAAGAATCCTAGAACAAAATGAGAAGTTGATAACCAACTTCTAGGAGAGACATAATTAACTGCATTGATCTCGGTAGCTACGCCACCCACGGAATTTAAAGAGTCTAAAGGAGCGTGGGTCATATATTCTGCTGAGCGTCGTTCTTGCCAAGGTTGCATGTCTTTTTTCAACCTACTCAAGTCCAAACCGTTGGGGCCCCTTAGAGGTTCTAACCATGGAGCACGAAGGTCCCCAAAACGCATAGTTTCCCCTCCAAAGATAACCTCCCCAGTTGGGGAACGCGTTAGATATTTACCTAAACCTGTGGGTCCTTGAGCAGATCCCACATTAGCTCCAAGACGCTGGTGTCTAACAAGAAAAGTAAATGCTTGAGCTTGAGAAGCTTCTGGCCCGGTGGGTCCATAAAACTCACTCGGATAAGCTGTATTATTGAACTATACAAAACAACAAGCGATAAAACCAAAGACAGATAAAGCAGCTAAACTATAAGACAAGTAAGCTTCTCCAGACCATAGAAATGCACGACGAGCCCATGCGAAGGGTTTGGTTAAAATATACCAAATTCCGCCAAATACACAAATAAAACCCAACCATACATGCCCACCAATTATATCTTCTAAATCATCTACACTAACAATCCACCCTTCTCCACCAAAAGGAGATTTTAGTAAATAACCAAATATAACACTGGGACTAAGGGTCAAATTGGTAATTTTTCTTACATCTTCCCCCCCCCCCCCCCCGGGGGCCAGGTATCATATACACCGCCAAAAAAAAGAGCCTTGAGTACTAGAAGAAAAGGCACCTAGACCTAACAAAATTAAGTGAATACCCAAAATTGTAGTCATTTTATTTCTATCTTTCCAGACATAACTGAAAGTGCATCTATCCCTAGGTGGTTTTGGTAATTCCTAACAACATATAGCTCATTGAGCTAATGCTATTCCAAGATTAATATTTCAGGAAAAGCTCAATGAATGGCATGGCATGGATGAGGAAAGTGGACCCCTCAAAATACTAGGGACAAAAAGATTGGCTCAAGCTCAAAGCTCAAGACTCTACATTTTATATTTTAGTGATCCAAGATCACATTGAGTCTATAGGAAAAGCCAATACTATCAAGGAGGGATGAGGTGTTGCTTGATGAGGTTCTTGCTTCATAGTGCTTAGTGATATGCTCCAAAACCCTCAACTACCTTCCCACATCCACATATGACCTAAACTAAAAGTCAAACTCGGCCCCACCGATTCTTTCTATCCGGCGCCACCGAATTCAGATGTCATAGCCACTGCTACAAACCCTAGGCAAATCGGTCTCACCGATAGGGATTTCGGTCACACCGAGATGGGGTTGCAATCTCTCTGTTTCCCATCGTAACGTTTCGGTCCTACCGAGAAGAGCGATCGGTCCCACCGAGATTGCAATGTAAACTCTATGTTTCTCTTTTGTAACATTTCGGTCCCACCGAAATGAGCGATCGGTCCCACCGAGTTTACCTGACCAACTCTCTAGTTATCTTATTACCAAAAGCGGTCCCACCGAGTTTGTGTAATCGGTCACACCGAGATTACGTTATGCCCTAACCCTAATCATATCGGTCCTACCGAGTTGCATCTCAGTCCCACCGAAAATCCTAACGGTCACTAGGTTTGCTAAATCGGTCCGACTGAGTTTCTCCATTCGGTTTCACCGAGATTGGTAAATTGTGTGTAACGGTTAGTTTTTGTGTGGAGGCTATATATACCCCTCCACCCACTCTTCATTCGGGAAGAGAGCCATCAGAACATACCTACACTTTCAATACACATTTTCTGAGAGAGAACCACCTACTCATGTGTTGAGGCCAAGATATTCCATTCCCACCATATGAATCTTGATCTCTAGCCTTCCCCAAGTTGCTTTCCACTCAAATCCTCTTTCCACCAAATCCAAATCCTGTGAGAGAGAGTTGAGTGTTGGGGAGACTATCATTTGAAGCACAAGAGCAAGGAGTTCATCATAAACACACCATTTGTTACTTCTTGGAGAGTGGTGTCTCCTAGATTGGCTAGGTGTCACTTGGGAGCCTCCGACAAAGATTGTGGAGTTGAACCAAGGAGTTTGTAAGGGCAAGGAGATCGCCTACTTCGTGAAGATCTACCGCTAGTGAGGTAAGTCCTTCGTGGGCGATGGCCATGATGGGATAGACAAGGTTGCTTCTTCGTGGACCCTTCATGGGTGGAGCCCTTCGTGGACTCGCGCAACCGTTACCCTTCATGGGTTGAAGTTTCCATCAACGTGGATGTACGATAGCACCACCTATCCGAACCACGACAAAAACATCCGTGTCTCCAATTGCGTTTGAATTCTCCAAACCCTTCCCTTTACATTCTTGCAAGTTGCATGCTTTACTTTCCGCTGCTCATAGACTCTTTGCATGCTTGCTTGAATTGTGTTAAGATTGCTTGACTTGTGCTAAGATAGCTAAAATCTGCCAAAGACTAAAATTGGGAAAAAGATAGATTTTTAATTGGTCAAGTAGTCTAATCACCCCCCCCCCTCTAGACATACTTTCGATCCTACAAGTGGTATCAGAGCTTTGGTCTCCATTTGCTTTGATTTCCATAGCTTTTGGTGGTCATAGCCTTGGTTTCACAACCTAGGAGAGTATGGCGTCTAGCGAGGGAAATTACCACCGTAGAGGTCCTTACTTTGATGGTACTAATTTTGCTAGTTGGAAGCATAAGATGAAAATGCATATTCTTGGACATAATCCCGCCGTTTGGGCTATTGTGTGTGTTGGCTTGCAAGGTGAATTCTTTGATGGGAGAGAACCGAATCGTGAAGCTACCGCGGATGAGTTGAAGATGCTACAATACAATGCTCAAGCTTGTGATATCCTCTTTCCTCTTCAACGGATTGTGCCCCGAAGAATTCAACAAAATCAGCCGTCTTGAGAATGCAAAGGAAATTTGGGATACTTTGATTGATATGCACGAAGGTACCGACTCCGTCAAGGAATCCAAGTTGGATGTGCTTCAAAGTCAACTTGACAAGTTCAAAATGAAGGATGGTGAAGGTGTCGCTGAGATGTACTCTAGGCTTGCTCTTATCACAAATGAGATTGTCGGCTTAGGAAGTGAAGAGATGACCGACAAATTCATCATCAAGAAGATCCTAAGAGCCTTGGATGGAAAATACGATACCGTATGCACATTGATCCAAATGATGCCAAATTACAAAGATCTCAAGCCAACAGAAGTCATTGGAAGAATTGTTGCTCATGAGATGTCACTCAGGGATAAGGAGGAGCTCCATAACAAGTCAAGTGGTGCTTACAAAGCCTCATGTGAAGCTCCCACATCATCAAGTGAGAAACAAACCTTCAGTGAAGAATTGAGCCTAATGGTGAAGAACTTCAACAAGTTCTACAAGAATAGAAGCAAGGAGAGAAGTTCCAAGTCAAGGTCCTACAATGACAAAAGATCTTCTAGTCGAGAGCGAAACTGTTACAATTGTGGAAGACCCGGACACTACTCCAATGAGTGTACGGCTCCCCACAAGAGAAGAGAAGATTCTCCCAAAAGAAGAAGTAGAAGAGAAGAATCACCATCAAGGGAGAGAAGGAGTAGGGATGATCGATATGAACGAAGACCCTCTCGGAGAAGCAAGGATTCGGAAAGGAAGGACAAGTCATCAAGGAGCTACATAAAATGAAGGCATCAAGCTCATGTTGGTGAATGGGTATCCGGCTCCAACTCCGACAATGACTCCGAGAGAAGCTATCACTCCGACTCCGAATATACTCAAGATGAAGGTGTTGCTGGACTAGCACTTGTGTCAACCAACTCCTACGACATATTTGATTCACCAAATAAAGGAATTGGAAGATGCTTCATGGCCAAAGGTCCAAAGGTATCACACCCCGAGTATGTTGATTTCAATAGTGATGAAGATGACTTGTTAGGTGATGATGATTTACTTATTGACAACTATAGTGATGAATACTATGATGAAACGAATGACAATGATAAGGAGAAGATTGAGTCTCTAACTAAAGAACTAAACACTCTTAAGTTAGCTCATGAAACTATCTTGGGAGATCATCGAGAACTTTTAAGGACTCATGAGAAATTACGTTTTGAGAAGCTCAATCTTGAGCAAGAGCATGAGTTCTTAAAGGTAATCAATGATGATCTTCACAAGAAAAGTTCTTATTACATTGCCAAGCGTTTAATCTTATCCACTTACATGCCTCAAGTCAAGTCTAGTAACAAGAACAAGAATGATTCTTCCTCTAGTAGTAACAATAATCATGCTAAATCCAATGTTGTTGCTTCTAGTAGTTCTCTTGATTCCACTAATGATTCTCTTAGCCAAGTTACACTTGAGCAAGAAAATAGCTTATTGAAGGGAATTATAGAGAAAGGTGTTTACAAGAGCCTTGCCGGGAGTAAGCAATTCGAGGAAATTGTACGCAAGCAAGGAAGGCACCGGAAGAGTCAAGGTATTGGTTTTGAACGAAAGTTCAATGCCAATGGAGTTGAGTGGGAAGAAGATCAATACCCCAAGACGAAGTTTGTTCCTCAACAAGAGAAGTATGATCCTACTTCTTTCCAAGGGACACAAGCTCAAGATGATCTTCCACCACAAGACCACAAGCAAAAAGGTAAGGACAAGCTTCAAGAGGAAATTGATGCATTTGAAGAAGCTCCTAAGGCCTTGGTCAAGTGGGTTCCCAAGACTACATCAAGTTCCACTTCATCAAGTACAACTACAACTCCGAGGATTCCCATCAAGATGGTGTGGATCCCTAAGAAGAAGAACTAGAGAGTTCTTGAGGGTGACTCCGCCAACATACTTCACTCTTATCATTTTGGCAAGAACAAGTGCAATCAACTTCCACATTTTGCACTAGTTCAAGGAGTCACAAACCCTCTTGTTGGTAAGACAAGGGACAAGGTAACCTAAAGCTTTCATAGACATCATCTTGTGTGTGCATGACTCTATGTCTATGGATATCCTTGTTTGTTCCTTGTGGGACTAACCCGTGTAGGTATTGAAAGTGCAACTCACTCCAAAGGATAGCTCCAAATGATCTACATCAACATAGAGCATCCACATCTTCAACACCTACATGAAGTCATCATCAACAAAACCCAAGGTTAGTTCATTCCTCTTAGAGGAGATCTCACATCTAGGAGGAGCTTTACTCTAACAATTGAGTTAAAGAAACTCTGATGGTGTGAACACAACAACACTTTATGTAAAAGTGGTAACCCCATTTGTGCTTAAACGATGAGTATGACCTATGATCAAATGTTCTCATTTGACTCCTAAGTCAATATACTCATATATAGATGACCTAGTCATCGCCAATTGCTTGATAGATGCTAGAATTGTTTGTGCATGCTTTGCCATATATTTCATTTGTCATTTTATTGTGTGAGCATGTTGGTTGCATAATTTACTCATTCGAGGACATCCACTTGTTGTTTTGATTGTTTGGTTTCCTTTTCTTTTGGCCAAGTGGATGGACAAGAATGCCTAAGAACCTTCTCTAGCTATCTATGCTTTTATCGTCTCAAACTCTATTCATGCTGCATCACAAAATTTGATCAAGTCAGATTCGAACCACTC
This sequence comes from Triticum urartu, assembly GCF_056163025.1. Lineage (NCBI taxonomy): Eukaryota > Viridiplantae > Streptophyta > Magnoliopsida > Poales > Poaceae > Triticum > Triticum urartu. The sequence goes on along the minus strand of NC_141877.1, from coordinate 633,069,153 downwards.
TATGTGAGGAGCACTCGGAGTCACCGATTCGTCATAGACTTAAACTTCCAAAACTTCTTTGTGTGTTTCGGTCTGACCGATTCACCCATTTCGGTCATACCGAGATCACTAAGTCGATCTAGGTTTTCAACCTCGGTGCAACCGATTCGAACTTTTCGGTCACACCGACAGGGTCGGGCTATATATATCCACGGGTCAAATTTTGGAAAACTTTCCGAACCTCCTCGACCCGCGCTTAGCCTGCTCTGCCTCCAGGGTCTCCGGATCGTCCTCCTCGTCGCCAGCCGCCTCCTGCCGCTGGTCTCCGCCACCGTCAACAGGAATCATCCCCGCCGTTGCTGCCGTAGCGAGTTCATCGCTGAACTAGGGTATGAACTTGATCACTGTGCTATCCTTATCTGATTCCTAGCACATTGTGTTCGCCATGTATCTTGCCATGATTGAGATCATTCTATCCATCGAAAACACTCCGTAGTTTAGTCGTGAATTGAGAATTTAGGGTTAGGTTTCCGCCGAAACCATCTCGTACCCACCGAGTTGTGGAACTCGGTACCACCGATTCGGCTCAAGCCATTGCACATGTGATTCTCAGTCTGACCAAGAATTGCAAATTGGTGTGACCGAGTTCAGGACTTTGTGAAACCCTAGCAGTCTCGGTGCCACCGAACTGTGACTCGGTCTGACCGAGTTCACTAGTTTAGGTTCCAATAGCTGCTTCGGTATCACCGAGTTTACAAATCGGTTGATCCGAAATGCTTTCTGTGGAAAACTAAAACTAAGTTTTTGACTCATTCTTTTGCAAAAACCTATGCATTTTGTGATGCTCATCCACTCTATCTCATCTATATCTATTCACGAGGTCTGTTGTTAGTGTTTGCAATATGTCTGATCAGAGTGACAGCCAGAACAAGTCAGAGGAGCAGGTTCACTTGAGTGAGGGCACTAGTCCCTCTAGCAGCTCTGATGATGGTAGCAGAGCACCCCAAGCAACTTACCCAAAGCTACCACCAGGGCCAGAAAGAAGAAAACGTCTAAATCTGAGGATGAAGACTATGTGGCAGTTGAGGATGAGGCCACTTCCAAGAAGAAAGTGGTTAAGAAGGAATATAGCACTTCTGCTGCCACTAAGCCTGGTATGAAAACCAAAGTGCCTGCAAAGAGAACTCCCATGTCTAAAGCTAGAGCCTCTACTCAAGTACCTTTGAAATCTGAACCCAAAGAAGCTGCTGCAGAAGGGAAGAAGAGGAAAGAGAGGGTCAAAAAGACCACTGCTAGAGTGCTTGGAAGATCCTCAATCATGAGAGATTCTGAAGAGGAAAACGAGGATCACTATCCAGGTGTATATGAAAGTTTCAAGGCTTGTGGAGTTGATGAGTTTGTGGCTCAGAAGCTCACAAAATGGAATGATGAGCTTATCATGCAGTTCTACTCCACATCTCACTTCTACCCAGATGGAAGGATTGTCTGGATGTCTGAAGGTACTAGGTACTAGTCCACGGTTGCTGAATGGGCGAAGTTGATCAATGCTCCAAAAGAGAGTGAAGATGACTTGGATGTCTATGCCAACAAGAAGAAGGATCACAACTCCATGGCACACATGTACAAGGATATCCCAGATGCTGCTCTTGAGACACACAAGTTTGGATCTGTACATTACCTTCCGTCAGGCTTGCCAACCATCAACTGGATCCTCAGGCACACTCTCTTGCCAAAGTCAGGTGATCACAAGATGATCAGAGCTCATGCAATAAACTTGCTTCATATCTTTGATGTCCCACAGAAGTTCAAAGTCATGAGCCTTATAGTTGAAACTATCAATAGGACAGCTGCAGATCAGAAGAGGAGTTGTGGGTATGCCCCACAGATCCAGGAGCTGATCAACTCCAAGATGGGCACTGGTACATATCTGCTGGACAAGGAGCACATGCCTATCTACCCAGAATTTGAGGACAACACTGTGGTGACGAATGAGGATGAACCATTTTCTGTGCACGCACAAGCCAAGAAGGAGAAGGCAAAGGCTGAAAAGGCTGCAAGGATGCCAACTACTGAAGAAGCATCTCAGTATCTTCTGAAGAGCAAGCAAGATCAGCTTGGCTACTTGATTGCATCAACTCTAAGGATTGAGAAAGGGCTGGCCACCCTGACTCAAAACCGGGAGAGCCCGGAAAGGATCGTAGAGCAGAAGTTCTATGACTTGGATGTGAAGGTAATTGAGATCCAGTCTGTTGTGGAGCAACTTCAGGATGATATGCGGGAGAGGAAGGGCAAGACAAGCACTGATGCATTTGCCAGAGTGCTTAGAGCTCAGAGATCTGCTGCAGTGCCTGTTCCAGACACCAGAGCCACTTCATCTGCACCAGCTACAGCTTCAGTGCCACCAGCTCCAGCACCTACTCCATCAGCTCCATCCACATCGACTGAAGCCTTCGTTCTTGGAGTTATCCGGACACCACCACCTAAAGACCAAGCCTGAGAGACGATTTAGTGCTATGCATTTTCTAGGAACTTTTTGGTAACTTGTTGCCAAAGGGGGAGAAAAATGTATAGATCATAGGTTTCGAGAGAGAGCGTTGCTTTTTATTCTCTCTTGCTTTGGTGGTTGAACTTTATTTGCTTTGCTTGTTTGAGATACTTTTTGTCTATGTGATACTTGGATGATCATGTGTTTGATCATATGCTACATTAATGCTTGTTGGATGACATTATCCTTTTATCCCTATATGATCATTCACTTTGCTTGGTGATGAGTGCATGTATTTAATTATTATCATTTTGAGTGCTCCACCAAGATGTATGTGACATGGAAGAGTAACCCATGAGCCTAATTCTCTGTGCATTTGCAGTCCAAAGCAAATCATAAACTATGCACACATTTAGGGGGAGCTCTTGCTTTTCACATACTTCTTAAAGCGACAATGTTTTTCACTCTTATTATCATTTGTCGAAGCTTTGATCTATATGTTGTCATCAATTACCAAAAAGGGGGAGATTGAAAGTGCATCTATCCCGAGGTGGTTTTGGTAATTCCTAACAACATATAGCTCATTGAGCTAATGCTATTCCAAGATTAATATTTCAGGAAAAACTCAATGAATGGCATGGCATGGATGAGGAAAGTGGACCCCTCAAAATACTAGGGACAAAAAGATTGGCTCAAGCTCAAAGCTCAAGACTCTACATTTTATATTTTAGTGATCCAAGATCACATTGAGTCTATAGGAAAAGCCAATACAATCAAGGAGGGATGAGGTGTTGCTTGATGAGGTTCTTGCTTCATAGTGCTTAGTGATATGCTCCAAAATCCTCAACTACCTTCCCACATCCACATATGACCTAAACTAAAAGTCAAACTCGGCCCCACCGATTCTTTCTATTCGGCGCCACCGAGTTCAGATGTCATAGCCACTGCCACAAACCGTAGGCAAATCGGTCTCACCGATAGGGATTTCGGTCACACCGAGATGGGGTTGTAATCTCTCTGTTTCCCTTCGTAACGTTTCGGTTCTACCGAGATGAGCGATCGGTCCCACCGAGATTGCAATGTAAACTCTCTGTTTCTCTTTGTAACATTTTGGTCCCACCGAAATGAGCGATCGGTCCCACCGAGTTTACCTGACCAACTCTCTGGTTAGCTTATTACCAAAACCGGTCCCACCGAGTTTGTGTAATCAGTCACACCGAGATTACGTTATGCCCTAACCCTAACCATATCGGTCCTACTGAGTTGCATCTCAGTCCCACCGAAAATCCTAACAGTCACTAGGTTTGCTAAATCGGTCCGACCGAGTTTCTCCATTCGGTCTCACCGAGATTGGTAAATTGTGTGTAACGGTTAGTTTTTGTGTGGAGGCTATATATACCCCTCCACCCACTCTTCATTCGGGGAGAGAGCCATCAGAACATACCTACACTTCCAATACACATTTTCTGAGAGAGAACCACCTACTCATGTGTTGAGGCCAAGATATTCCATTCCCACCATATGAATCCTGATCTCTAGCCTTCCCCAAGTTGCTTTCCACTCAAATCCTCTTTCCACCAAATCCAAATCATGTGAGAGAGAGAGTTGAGTGTTGGGGAGACTATCATTTGAAGCACAAGAGCAAGGATTCATCATCAACACACCATTTGTTACTTCTTGGAGAGTGGTGTCTCCTAGATTGGCTAGGTGTCACTTGGGAGCCTCCGACAAAGATTGTGGAGTTGAACCAAGGAGTTTGTAAGGGCAAGGAGATCGCCTACTTCGTGAATATCTACCGCTAGTGTGGCAAGTCCTTTATGGGCGATGGACATGATGGGATAGACAAGGTTGCTTCTTCGTGGACCCTTCGTGGGTGGAGCCCTCCGTGGACTCGCGCAACCGTTATCCTCCGTGGGTTGAAGTCTCCATCAACGTGGATGTACGATAGCACCACCTATCTGAACCACGACAAAAACATCCGTGTCTCCAATTGCGTTTGAATTCTCCAAACCCTTCCCTTTACATTCTTGCAAGTTGCATGCTTTACTTTCCGCTGCTCATAGACTCTTTTGCATGCTTGCTTGAATTGTGTTAAGATTGCTTGACTTGTGCTAAGATAGCTAAAATCTGCCAAAGACTAAAATTGGGAAAATGATAGATTTTTAATTGGTCAAATAGTCTAATCACCCCCTCTAGACATACTTTCGATCCTACAATAACCAAAGAATGAAAAAGATTCCTCAAGAGTCTCGGGTCCCAGAAGCGCATGATAAATGCCACCGAAGCCTAAGACTGCTGAGGAAATTAGGCGAAGTACGCCAGATACAAAGTACGAAAAAGTATCTAGAACTTCCCCCCTGGCCCTACTCCCCAACCTAGAGTAGCTAAATGTGGAAGTAAAATCAACCCTTGTTCATACATGGGCTTTTCTTGTACGAAATGGGCCACTTCAAATAGGTTCATTGCTCTGGCCCAGAATACGATTAATCTGGCATGAGCTACATGAGCTCCAAGCAGTTTACCGGACAAATTGATAAGTCTGGCATTCCCAGCCCACCAAGCAAAGCCGGTGGTTTCTTGGTCACAACCAGCTAAAACGAAAGTTCCATTAAAGAGCGTTTCCACGTGGTAGAACCTCCTCAGGGAATATAAGATTTTCATGAGGCTGATCCTGAGCTGCCATCCACGCACGAATACCCTCATTTAAAAGAATATTTTTGGTCTAGGAAGTCTCAAATTCAGGATCTTCCGCTGCACGGATTTCCTGGGAAACAAAGTCATAGGCATGTAAGTTCAGAGCCAAGCCAACTACGCCGATAGCACTCATCCATAAACCGGTGACAAGTACAAATAGCATAAAGAAATGTAACCAACGTTTATTGGAAAAAGCAACACCAAAGATTTGGGACCAAAAGCGGTTAGCAGTGACCATTGAATAAGTTTCTTCAGCTTGAGTTGGGTTAAAAGCACGGAAGGTGTCGGGGATGTACCCCGCGGTATGACCAGGCCGGAAGTATGACCCGGCCGGACTTGGCGCTTCACCGATGACCCGCCGGAGGACTGGCGACTCACGGGTCTGGCGGCTCACTGGTCAGACGACTCACAGATGACCCCGACGGCGTGTCACATAGAAGACTAGGCCCAAGGCCCAGTAGGCCGGCTCATATTATGGTGGGCCGGCTTAAGACAGAAGGCATGAGGAATATTTCCTTTACGAGGAAGCAAGACCCGTACTTGTATCCGACTTGTAATAGAGAATAAGTTAGTTCTAATCCTAATAGGATTCTACATGTAAGCCGCCCCTTCAACTTATATAAGGAGGGGCAGGGCTCCCCAAAGAGGGACAAGGAACAAGAAACAATATCTAGGTCTAGACACAAAGAGGAGAGCCGGCTTACGGCGACTCCCTCATGATCATAATGAGACCTAGCCACAAACAGCACGTAGGGTTATTACCGGATGATGTTTCCCGGGGCCCAAAGCTATCTAAATCTTCGTCTTGTGTGTTGCGTCTCTCGATTCCGCTCAACCCCTTCAAGCTACCACATAGATGCGTTGGCCTCGCGACTAAGTCCTTACACTAGGACATCTGCCGTGACAATTCCACGACAGAAGGTATTTGCACCATCACCGTCCTCAAATAGAGTGTTTTCTACGGTCGCTCCATGAATAGCGCATAGCAGAGCCGCACCTAATACTCCGACAACTCCCATCATATGAAATGGGTTCAACGTCCAATTATGAAATCCTTGGAAGAGAAGGATGAATCGAAATATCGCTGCTACGCCAAAACTCGGCGCAAAGAACCAACCAGATTGCCCCAGTGGATAAATAAGGAATACAGAAACAAAAACAGCAATTGGACCAGAGAATGAGATTGCATTATAAGGCCGTAATTGAACAGGCCGAGCAAGTTCAAATTGGCATAACATGAAACCTATTAGTGCAAAAGCCCCATGGAGAGCTACAAAAGTCCATAGACCGCCTAATTGACACCAACGAGTAAAATCTCCTTGTGCTTCGGGCCCCCATAGTAGCAACAAAGAGTGTGCTAAACTATTGGCAGGGGTAGAAACTGATGCGGTTAAGAAATTACAACCTTCCAAATAGGAACTAGCCAATCCATGGGTATACCAAGAAGTTATAAAAGTTGTCCATGTAAACCAACCCCCTAAAGCGAAATAAGCACAAAGAAAGAGCAATAGGCCAGACCATCCTACAAAAACGAAACGGTCCCTTTGTAACCAGTCATCCATAGTATCAAATAGATCATTTTCTTCTTTAGGAATTCTACCAAGGGCTATAGTCATAGTGATCCTCCTATTCAATTACTTCAACCATTTCCGAGCACCTCATATCACTTTCCAAGGCATATGATAGTTTTATTATCTGTGGACGATTTCTTTCTTGTTCAATGCCCTTTTTCAATGGTCTCGAAGAGAGAAATTTCCCATTTTTATCTATGGAGTCACAGTCACAACCGAGGTCGTGGTAAATCCATGAATTTGATTCGATTTGTTTTTCTTATACTATTTCTTTTTCTTATACTATAGAAATAGAAATAAATTGTTTTTCTTATACTATAGAAAGAAATAAACCTTTGAATTCAGCATTATTCCAAGACTCCTATTTCAAAGTCTATCTTTTAAGGAAAAAATGCAAATAAAAGTAACCCTTCTTTTCCCATTCCCTCTCTATTGCATGGGTGGAAGAACTAAAATAATAGAGGATTCTGAAAAAATGGGACCTTCGAAATCCAATTAGATGAAGACGAAGGACACTGCTCTCTCAAATGAAAAAAGGTGGAAAAGATATGGAGAATGGCTCAACTGGAACAAATTAGGATGAAGCTTGTTCAATGCCCAGATCCTCTCAACCTATTAGAAGATGTGCTCAAACTAGATGAAGAAGAACGAGTGAAAGTATGCATCTTACCATGGACATGGTGGCACGAAAGAAATAAAACAAATGTAGGCGATGAAATGAGGGCTCCTGAAGCTTTCTTATCCTCTATCACCTACCATGTGGTTGAAGCAAGTAACGGACAAAATCATTTACCTTTTTCTCTTTCCATAATAATGGCAAGAGCATCAGCAACTAAGTCAAACGGCAGGGGGGCAGCACATCTTCCTGCCTCAAGCCTTTGTGGGTTTGAAATATGATCATATAATATCATTGACTTTCATACCAACATGGCCACACCTCATAGTTTTCATCACCCATTCATACCATTGATCAGGAAAGTTCTTTAAGTTCATCATTTGATAAACAAAAGGCCATTTAATTTTGCCATATGCATTTTCAAAATAAATCTTGAAAAGTAGAGCACTTTGTTCATTGTGATGTATGGAATTCAAACCTTCATGCGGCATAACAACACTTCATTATGTAGCTACCTTTCATAAAGCCAATCTGATTTGGAGAGATAATGGTATTAACTATCTTCCTAAGTTTGTTCATCTAAAGCTAACATTAAGTAAACGAATGGGGCTAAATTTCTCGATTTGTTTGGCATCCTTGGTTTTAGGCACTAAAGTAATGATCTCATAATTCAACCTATTAATATCTAAAGTTCTTTTATGAAAATCATCTAATCGATCTTTTAGATCCCACTTGACCACATCCCAAAAATGCTGATAAAAATCCACAGAGACACCATTAGGCCCATGGCTTTTATTTTTCTCCGTATGGAAAACCATAGAATGCAATTCCTCCATGAAAAAGGGTTTAGTAAGTTTCTCAACATCATCATCAGGAGTTGTCGAAGCACCCTGGATATTTAAATAAATCGTAGACTCATTAGCCCTACCAAAAAGATTCTTATAAAATTCGATGAAATATTCGAGAAGAAATCCTCTCCGTCAATCACCCCTGCCTCTTGTTCAAGGGAAATAATTCTACCTTTTCTTCCTCTCCCATTCACCTTGGCATGATAGTATCTAGTGTTATATTTCGTTCCTTAATCTCTTTTTCATTGTATCTCTACAGGCATTTTAACTCTTCTTGTTTCAGTAGATCCCCTAATTTATCTGTTAGTTCTTTATGATCATTTCTATCATGTGTAGTTAAGCCATTAATCTCAACATTCTTAATAATACTATATATCTAGTTTTCCTACTAGCTTAGCTTTATTCTTTCTGTACCAAGCATCAACATTTCTATTCAACCCCTTAAGTTCCCTTCTCGAAGTTATAAGTTTTTGCAACCATTTTTCAATGGCAGAACCATCAAATTTTTCACAGCCAGACTTTAGTGACAAAATATTTAAAAGCTTCTCTGCACAACCGTGAATTCTCAAACATAAAAATAGGTTGTGTAACACTGTGAGATCCAATGACAAGAATCAAAGAAGTATGATCTGGCACTTCTCTTGCTAAATCTTGAAGAAAAGCAAGGGGGGTATTATTCTTCCCATTCAGGGCATATTAAAACCATATCTATTCTCTCATAGGTTGAATCCACTTGGTTATTAGCCCAAGTAAAATTTCTACCATTTAATGGCAATTCTCTCAACCCTATTTCCACTTCAATTGGAATTTGGCAATTTTGTGCATCTTCATAAACAATAATGAAGTTCCATTGGAATTTGGCAATTTTGTCAAACACCAAAATTCTTACAAAATACACCCCTATTTCCACTTGAACCACATCTAGCATATCACTATAAACCCCAACTAAAATTCCACCATATTTTCCCCTAGGAGGGGCCAAATTGCACACGTAATTTTTTTCTCCACACAAATTGTGGGGCTCATTTTTGGAGAAACGAGTTTTAGTTGTCTCCTGCAAACCAACAAAGTCCAGCTTCTTCTCAAAATCATTTCTCTAACAATCCTGACCAATACCTCTCACATTCCAAAACTTACCTATCATTTTCACAAGAGAACTATTTGATTTCCTTTTTGTGTCTTTTCGGTAATCCTGGTTGTTTTTAACCACGAAGTCATTTTAGGTGACATAGCAGAGAGGAGGCCGGGCTTGTTGACCGTGCCGCATGTCACCTCCTCTCCACCACCAATAGGGGTCGCGGGTTATAACTGTTCGCTTGGTTGTGAACCAGTCTATGGTTGGATGGTTAGAAGGACAGTGGTATCCCCAGCCCACCAGGATTCAACCCAGGTGTTCTCATTATCCTTAATTTATTTCCGAATTTTCGACGAGACGCGTTTAGTGAGAGACTGGGAGCAGACATTCTCGTTGACTACGAGGTGCCTGTGGTGGCTCCATCAATCTCAAGATGATATGTCGGCTCAGTCTCTCCGAGATGCTCATAAAGTTAGGATATGCGTGTGTATTCATAAGGGTGAGTGTATGCCGGCCCAGTCTCTCCGAAGGCTTGCGTTTGTACTACGTTCTAAAGAAACAGTTAGCGTTGTTTATAAAAACCCTACAAAATTCCCTATAATGGTACAAACCTTTGATCCAAAGAGGCAAAGCCTTCGGTGCACGCGACCGGAGCCAGTCGACACCCACACCGAAGAGCAGCTGTCCAGCTCACATCCCTCCCCCTTTGCACGCTCGATCGATCGACCAGCCGATGAAGCCATCGCATGCAGCGCACAAAACCAAACCAAACCTACAAATAACCTACTATTACTACAACCTGTCCCTTACGCAGCTAGAAAGCGACAGATTCCCCCGTGTTTAATTATGTTAAAACTCGTAGTATAGCGGAAAGGCCAAAAGGTTAGATGCTTCCTGGCCGGATTGGACTTAACAAAGTCGACGTGTGTCACGTACACGAGGGACAGGGGTGGGGCGGACGACGGGGAAAGGTGGTGGCGCGTCGCGGGCCGGGGGAGCACGGCGGCGGCAGCGCAACGTGTGCGCCCCTCGCCCCCGCGCCCACACGCTGTCGCCCCGGCCGCCTCCGCTTTTCGAGCTGTAAAACCCAGCCGTCTGCGTCGCCAGCATCGGCCAGCGGTCGACCGTCGTCCGGTGCGTACGTGCGTGCGCGCCGTCGCTGTTCGCCCCTGGCTCCGCTCATGGGAGGGTTCAGCGTACAGGGTCGGTGGTTACCACAGATGATAGGCTTTTTTTTGGCTTTGGAGCCGTGCACACGTGTGGTGTGCTGCTTTTTGTTCCTCGAAGCATCTACGGCTAGACTTAACAAATCGGCTCTCTATATGCTCGCAACCGTCCTCGTCATTTTGTATTTTCTACGGTTGTTGATCTCCTTCTTCTTATTTGCAAGCCACTTCTTCGCATGTTCATTCAAGAGAGTTTTGTTCGCCAACATGATCTTCGCATCCACGGGTCTCGTGTGAGTTGCAACCTCCCATTCTCAAGCTCTATCTTGCCAAATGTCTTGGCTTTCTCGAGTTCTCATTTGATCGGCGCATCTTACTTCTCCAACTCGATCTTTTCTCTCTCAATTTTAAGTTTCTTCTTCGTCCTCTTTCGGTCTCACTCCATACTCTCCTTTTGCATATCAACCATGAGCTTGTACCTCTCCTCCTTGTTCTCCCTAGCCAAAAAAATTCTGTCCATGTGGATGACATTTTTGTAGCCGCGGCGTCACGGGAGGCCCGTGCCTTCTCCCGCTATTTTTCCATGACTTGGCGGTTATCTTTTGGCACGATGGATCTTCCATTTGTGACGACAACATCGTCCTCTTCATCGCCATTGATTTGTGGGCGCTTGAGACATCTTTCCTCTTCTTGCAGGACTTGAGATTGGCCACGAGTTAGTTTCACTTCGATTTGCCATTCAATATGATCCAACAATGGCTAAAAGCAAACAACTTTTTCTCCACCTCGTGATACAAAATGGACGCCACCGCCATCTAGCAAACAACATATGTATGAGCACGAGAATGCAAACACAAGAATCATACACAAATGATGACAAGATGAAACAATTGAGCTTACGTGAGTTGCCACTCCCATCCCATTTTGAGGGGTGTTTGGTCACTTGTGAGTAGTCGCCGATATACTTGTCCACTTCCCCTTGAATGACCCCCCAGCGATGTTTGAGAGATGCCACATTGCGGGTGGTCACGATAGGATGCTAGTCCACATACTCCTTTTGTTCACGATACTCCTTCCAAATTTTCTCTCAATACATATTCCCCTTTTGCTTTGTGCCGCATATTGGATCCGTCGTAGTGACCAACCAAGCTTTGACCAACAAGATGTCCTCAAATCTTGAGAATGCCGACCCTCTTGCCTTCGCCGTCTTGGTCTTCTTCTTCTTGTTGTTGCTCGGATTGGGGTCGGATGTTGTCCCAACTTCAAATGCGGTGGTGCCCGCCAATTCATACTCCATTCCAGTCGGATCGTCATTGCCATTGATCATGTTCAACAAGAACGCCTCCTACATGATACTGGTTTGTAAGCATTCATCATGTGCGAAATGAACTAGTGGTCTATGCAAAAGTTTGATCGGACAAGAGCAAAGAAAATGTGACGACCCTTGTTCTGTCATTCCGTCAAACATGTCGAGGGCAGTATGGGTGCCGTTGGTGCCCGTGCTTATCCGCGCCCGAACGAGCTGTGGCGAGTCACATATGTCAATCGTCGGAATCTGCATGGGCGAAAAGCTCTCGGAATGGCCCAGCCGACCGTCGAATCCTCCTCTATCCCAACGGAGTCGGACAGCGTAATCCGCGTTGGCGCTCGGATAAGGGGAGCGGGGTTCCAGGCGTGGCAGAGGAGACAACTGCTCCACCATCACTGGTAGAAAAAGGGCCTGTTGTCCCGGTTCATAAGGGCCTTTTGTCCCGGTTCTGGAACCGGGACTAAAGGGTCGGTACTAATGCCCTGTCCCTTTAGTCCCGGTTCAATCCAGAACTGGGACAGATGGGCCTGCACGTGGCTTGTGCGCGGAGCCCAGGCAGGAGACCCTTTGGTCCCGGCTGGTGGCACCAACCGGGACCAATAGGCATCCACGCGTCAGCATTTCTGTGGCTGGAGTTTTTGTTTTTTTAAAGGGGTGGGGGGTTTGGGGGGTTAATTTAGGTGTTTCATATATTGTGTTAGCTAGCTATAATTAATAGAGAGAAGTGTCCTCTCTTATGTCCGTGCTTGGTCGACGCTACGTACTATACATACGTATAGAGAGGACTAGACACGCTAGCTAGCTAGTAAGCAAACGAAGAAAACAGAAGATCGTCATGAACATATATGCATACAGAGAGAAGTGATATCGACCACCTCTCCTTCTCCGAGAGATTGGTCGAACAACAAGTTCTCGTATATCTATCCGACACTACCGGCTACATATATACAATAATTATCTCTTACAAATATAATCATACGGACTCAGGGTCCACATAGAATTCTCCGTCTTCAGGGATCACGTGGTCAAGAAAGAATGCCGCCAATTCCTCTTGAATTGCTCGCATGCGAGCTAGTGCTAGGAGTTCATCCCGCTTCCGAAACATCTAATTTAAAGAAGGGGGTCAATACATATATATATATATATATATGAATGAATGAAACTCAACACAAATGATGGTAATAAAATAAAATTGTGAATGTTGTTATTTACGTACTTCATATTGTTCGTCAGTGTAGCCCCGCTCACAGGTTGTGTGGCGGATGGACTCGCAAACGTAGTATCCACAGAAATCATTCCCTTGTTCCTGCCACAACCACTTTACAAGAAATAGAGGTCAATCAAACTGATAAGCAAGAATGCCAAATGGTATTGATGAAACTAGCGCTTGAATGACTAGTAGATGCGCGGAACATGCTACTATAGTACTTACTTTCGGGTGTCTAAATTGCAGCTCCTTCGGTAGTCCCGGAGCTTTTCTGGTGAATTTTCTCCAAACCCTGCCGGACAAACAAAACAATTACTTGATATATCAGGATATGAACAAAATTGTTGATATGGTGGATAATGATCGATTTGACTTACTTCTCGAGTATTTGAGTCATGTCTGCATAGTCCTGGGGATCTTTTCGTCTTGAGTCTAAGACGGTTACTAGTCCCTGCTCAAGCTTAATCTCTAGGAGAATATAGTGGAAACTGCACACGCATGCATAACTCATCAATTACATTACTATAACCTTGACTAATATATAAGGGAAACCGAATACGCACAAGACAGTAACACTCACTTGAAGTTGTAAGGAAAGAGTATTATATCTTTGTTTTAATTTATTATGAACGATCGTAGCAAGTTGGCCTCGGTAGCTGCGGCATGAAATTTAACCTGAGTTGCATCTATGAGATATGTGTTAATGAACCCAATATCACCGACTTGTCTTTTTTTCAATTCGGCGATCTTCAATCTGCATAATATAGTGAGGATAATTATAAATACATGCAATGAAAGAGCTGAGCTATATAGAGAGACTTAATGACAGAATTAGTACTACTTACATACAGTAGCAGGCGACCGTTGTTTTATCGAGGGCCAATTGATTGAAAAACTGATAGAACTTCTCAAATGGAACATGCAACAGTTCAATTCCAACGAGGTCATGCTCCTTTTTAACTTTCACATACAAAGTACTCCTCCCCCCAGAGTCTCTGCAGATTTTCAAGTACCAATCATGCAATCTTCGCATCATCATTGATAGAAATCTTTCATCTTTGACGAGAGGCTTCCCGTACTCGTATCTTTGTATCTGCATGTTCATGGGTTCATAATGTACATCGTCGGGCAGGTAATCTGCAAGATTGCTATAACCGGGCACCATCCTCGGATCATTAGCGACGTTGTGGCTAGGCACCTTGAGCGGGGGGCACGATTGCTTCGCTTGTTCGCCGAGCTGGGCAATTTGTTTCCCAGCTCGTCGTTCTTTCAGCCTTTGATCACTGACAGTACTTCCCGACCGCTCAGCTTCGGTAAATTCCTTTCTAATAATGCGCTCATAGTTTCCTTTCGGCGGAGACTTCGGTGGTTTTGTCAGGGCAGCCAGAGTGCGCTTCGCTTTCACCGGATCTACCTTCTCCTCCGGAAGTGGATGTCTCTTTGCTTTCAACCCTTGAAACCAGTCATCCACTTCGGTTCGTGTGATCTCGGCGTTCTCCTCTGGGGTCCTCTCGTATGGTAACTTCTCTGGAGTCTTCAGAGAAGGACCGAATCTGTATGTCCTCCCGCCTCTGGTTGTACTGCTAGACGCCGACCGAGCAGCCGGAGCGGCGGCAGGTCTCTTCCGCCCTTGGTGATGAGGCGGAGAAGGAGGAGGCTGGCTGCTCGGGCGCGTCGGCGCAGGCGGAGAAGGAGGCGGAGTGCCGCGACGCGCTGGAGAAGGAGCCGGTCGAGTGCCCTGATCATCACTCGCCGGAGGAGGAGGCGGTGGAGGAGGCGGAGTGCCCTGACTTGCCGGGGGAGGAGGAGGAGGCGGAGGCGTCCAGTTCGGAAGGTTAATGAGCTCCTTCCGCCATAGGCATGGAGTCTTCAGAGCAGACCCTAGCCTAGTCTCCCCTTCACCGGTAGGGTGGTCAAGCTGGAGGTCCTCAAATCCCTCCGTTATTTCATCCATCATCACCCTAGCATATCCTTCTGGAATCGGCCGGCAGTGAAAAGTTGCGTCGGGTTCAGTAGGATAAACAGAGCCAACAGCCGCCTTGACCTTCAAATTCATCCATTGCGTCATAAGGTGACAATTTTGAGACTCCGTGATAGCATCCACGGGATAGCTGGCAGGAGCCGTCAAGGCATGCTCCGGCTGAAGCAGCTCGGTGGAAGCCACGCTGCTTCTGCGCTGAGATGGCGGGGTAGCTTCGGGGGAAGCTTCGGCAGTACGTTTGCTGCGATTTGCTTCTCGTTCCTCTATCGCGTCTACCCTTGCTTGCAGCGCCTGCATTTGGGTCTGCTGCACTTTTTTCCTCCTCTCATGGGATTTGTAACCGCCTGCGTCCGGAAACCCAACCTTCAACAGAATGGAGCCTGGCGTGCCTCGTGTCCGTCCAGGGTGCTCAGGATTCCCGAGGGCCATTGTGAGCTCGTCGTTCTCTCTGTCTGGAAAGAACGTCCCTTGCTGCGCTGCTTCGATATACTGCTTAAGCTTCCTGACTGGTATGTCCATTTGATCGTTCGTCCAAATGCACTTCCCTGTTACAGGGTCCAAGGTTCCGCCAGCCCCGAAGAACCAAGTCCGGCAACAGTCTGGCCAGTTAATTGTCTCTGGTTCGATCCCTTTATCAACCAGATCATTCTCAGTCTTGGCCCACTTAGGCCGGGCTACGAGGTAGCCACCTGACCCCGTGCGATGGTAATGCTTCTTATTCACAGCATTTTGCTTGTTTGTCGCCGACATCTTCTTACTCTTTTCCGATGTCTTGTGGGCCACAAATGCGGGCTAGTGATCTCTGATCTTCTCATATCTGCCCTTGAATTCTGGTGTCTCATCATTTTCGACAAACTTATTCAGCTCTTTCTTCCACCTCCTGGATAGTTCTGCCATCCTCTTAAGAGCAAAAGACTTGATTAATGGCTCTTTAACTGGGTTCTCTGGATTATCCTCTAGCGGTAGGGTGAAATTTGACTTCAGCTCAGTCCAAAGATCATTTTTCTGCATATCATTGACATAAGACACCTCAGGGTCTTCTGTAGCCGGCTTAAACCATTGCTGGATGCTGATCGGGATCTTGTCCCTAACTAGAACCCCGCACCGAGCAACAAATGCGTTCTTTGTTCGGATGGGTTCAATCGGTTGGCCGTCGGGCGCGATTGCTATGATCTCAAACCTTTCATCCGAGCTCAACTTTTTCTTCGGGCCTCGTCTCTTTACCGAAGTTG
The DNA here is from genome assembly GCF_056163025.1 of Triticum urartu. Taxonomy (NCBI): domain Eukaryota; kingdom Viridiplantae; phylum Streptophyta; class Magnoliopsida; order Poales; family Poaceae; genus Triticum; species Triticum urartu. Next base: position 633,052,990 of record NC_141877.1, on the reverse strand, counting down.
TGCTCAATCCGGAGGGCTAGAAAAAAGAACAAAGACTTAATTAATATGTGTACATACCAAAACAATGAATGCATCAATTAGCTAGTCAGCACAGGCTTAACTAATATATATACCTGGCCAGACTCGGTTCGGTCACCGGAGCTGTCATCACGGTCTCCTTCTTGCACCGGCATTGGGTCACCGGAGCCGTCCTCATGTTCTTCTTCTTGCACCGGCATTAGGTCACCGTAGCCAGCTTCTTCACCCTCTCCTTCCAGACCATCGGTGTCGTTGAGAAACAACAAGACGGCATCACTTCCTTCTGCGATTATGCCCCTCAACAACGCTTCTTTTGCTTCGCCTCGGGCGGTGTCCATAGTTTCTACAAATATTTACAACATGGCAATTATTATTCAAACATTACAGATGGATATATTAGTGGCAAACGTAGAACTAGCTACCTAATAATAGTAAGGAATCATATATATTAATTAGTGGCCTCGACGCTGCTTCTCTAGGGTTTGGGGTGGCCTCGACAACGCTTCAAGGGTTTGGGGTGGCCTCGAGAACGCTTCAAGGAGGGGGTAATATTGACCCCCCCCCCCACGTGTTGAAGCTATCGAGAGGGGGTATATATCGACAACGACGACACTACATCTATGTCCCTCGACGACCCTCGTTCCCGATAAAAAAAGAGGAAGAAGAAGAAAAAAAGAGGAGAAGAAAGAATAGAGGAGATCTCCTCTATTCTTTCTTCTCCTCTTTTTTTCTTCTTCCTCTTCTTTTTTTATCCTCTTCTTCCTCTCATGTTCGAGAGGATCGCCGAGGGTCGGGAGGTTGCCTAGTGTCAAAGGATTCAACAAAATCATGTCTTCATCATTAGGAGAAAGTAACAGGTGCATGATGGTACGAAGCTCTCCAAAGTTATTTTGGAACGGAGTCCTAGATAGGATAATTCGCTTTTTGGTACAAAGTTCAGCAAGAACCTTCCAAATATCGTTATTTGGAAGGCCTTTGCTGAAATTCATACAAAAAGGCAAATTATCCTATCCGGGACACCATTCCAAAATAACTTCGTCATGCCCTGGTTACTTCCGGCTAATGATGAAGCCATGGATTTCTTCAATACTTTGACACTAGGAAACCTCTCATATATATCCATCTCTAGCCACATACATATATAAATGGAAAAAATGCTATGAACAAAAATACATATATATCAATGCATATATCCATGGATCATCATTGCTCATATATCCATAGTCATATATAAAAACTTTCTGCCTATGAACAAAAAACTTTCTATGAACAAAAAACTTTGTATGAACAAAAAAACATTTTTGACATATTTAGCACATTCTAAATTTTCCTAACTCTTTTACAACCACAAAAATTACTCCAACTTCATGACAGTACCCACACTCCATTTCACCAAAAACCTTCTGATCCATAGTTTAAATTTTTTAAATTTCATTCAAATGAAATTTGAACCAGATTCAAATTCCTTGCTGAAAACCTATTCTAAACCAATCAAAAAATTCTGAAATTTTGCCATATACACAGAGAACATACATACATATATACATTTTTATAAAAATGCAAACAACAAAAAATCTAAAAAAGGACATATACACGCTCCTTCTTTTCCTTCTTCTTCCTTCTTCCTCTTTTCTTCTCCAACACAACACTTTTTTTCTTAAATGTTACATATGAACATATAAAGAGCATTATACAGCATATACAGAGCATTATATATACAGTGAACATACATACATACATACATACATCTTAACAAAAAAAATGAAAAATAGGCCGCGGTGGTCGGCGACGGCGACGATGGTTGGCGGTGGAGCTTACGGATGGCATGCGGGGACGGCAATGAGAAGGAAAGGGGGGAGGCAGGGGCTCACAGCGCGGGGAGATGTCGAGGTCGCGCGCCGGAATCGGTGTGGCGGCGGACGAACGGCCTCGGGGATGAACGGGTCGCGGGAGCCGGCATGGTGCTTCCCCGGAGCGACAGCAACAACGGGCACGGGGAGGGGTCGGGGCCGGCCTAAGGCAGAGGCGGTGGCGCGTGGGGCAGGGACGGCGTGAGGGTGACGCGGGGCAGCGGTGGCGTCGAGGCGGCGAGGTCGGGGCAGCGGTGGAGCGGGGCGGCGACGGCGTCGGGGCGGCGCGGTGAGGCGGACAGCGACGGCGCGGGGTGGCGCACGGCGACGGGGGCGGCGACGATGGGCGTGGGCGACGACGGCGGCGGCGACGGGCACGAGCGACGGGGCAGAGGGCGGCGGGGCAGCGGGAGAATGAGGAACTGAATGAAAATTTCACAAGTGTTTTCTTATATACTGAGACCATTGGTCCTGGTTCGTGGAACCAACCGTGACCAATGGTCCCCTTTAGTCCCGGTTGGTGGCACCAACCGGGACCAAAGGTCTCTTTTCAGCAGCCCAAAGGGTGGGGAGCGGAGGCCTTTGGTCCCGGTTGGTGGCACCAACCGGGACTAAAGGGGGGCATTGGTCACGGTTGGTGCCACGAACCGTGAACAATGCCCCCTTTAGTCCCGGTTGGTGCCACTAACCGGGTCCAATGGCCTTGTGCTGCCCCGCGTCAAAAGTTTAGTACCACCTCGCTAGCTGAGAGAGCTCGAGAGTGGTTTATAAGCGCTGTTGCGCCCACCCTCCCGAGCTCCTCTCAACTGCAGGCTTTCGGGCCTAATCTGTCACTGCAATGCCTGTGGGCCTACTGGGCCTGCTGCGGGCCTGAATCCTGGCCCATGGTAGGGTTTCTAATCGTATTCAGGCCGTGGTGGCCCAGTAGGTGGCATTTTTTTTGTTTTTTTGTTGCTTTATTTATTTTCTTTTGTTTTTTGCTTTATTTTTTAATTCTTTATGCTTTTAGTTTTAGAAAAATTATAAACTTTTTGTTAATGCCATTAGTTTTCAAATTTGAAAACACTTTTTTAGTTTTTTTGTTTTCTTTGTTGCTTTATTTATTTTATTTTATGATTAACTTTACTATAAAAATAGTTTTTTCCTGTTTTTTTGATTTGTTTTTTGCATTATTTATTTTCTTTTGCTTTTTGCTTTAATTTTTAATTCTGTTTGCTTTTAGGTTAGCAAAATTATAAACTTTCTATTAGTGCCATTAGTTTTAGAAAAATTATAAACTTTCTGTTAGTGCCATTAGTTTTCAAATTTGAAAACACTTTTTTAGTTTTTTAGTTTTCTTTGTTGCTTTATTTATTTTATTTTGTGATTAACTTTACTATAAAAATAGTTTTTTCCTGTTTTTTTATTTGTTTTTCGCATTATTTATTTTCTTTTGTTTTTTGCTTTAATTTTTAATTCTGTTTGCTTTTAGGTTAGCAAAATTATAAACTTTCTGTTAGTGCCATTAGTTTTAGAAAAATTATAAACTTTCTGTTAGTGCCATTAGTTTTCAAATTTGAATAGTTAAAATTTGAATTCTTCGAAAATTGTTTGAATCACAAGTTTGTGATTAACTTACTAAAAAAATGAGAATAGATGCGCTTATAGAGAAAATTCAACCTAAATTCCTAGTAAATTTCTATGAATTTCAGAGAAATTCACTATGAATTTAGGTTAAACTTTTCTCTATTAGGGCATCTATTTTCACTTCGAGAGGAGCTCAACAAGGCAGAGAGGGAAGGGCTTATAAACCGGTGTGAGCCCCCTTCGGTTGGCGAGGTGGGACTAAACTCTGCCCGCAACGAGGACCAACCCTTTAGTCCCGGTTTGTGGCACAAACCGGGACTAATGGTCATGGGCCAGGGGCGAGGAGCAAAATTATAAACTTTCTGTTAGTGCCATTAGTTTTAGAAAGTTGAAAGTTGAAAGTTGGCATGGGCCGGGACTAATGGTCATGGTATTACGAGGGCCGAACCATAAGACATGAAAGCATTTCAAATGAACTCTGAAAAAGTTGAAAGTTGGGATGGTATCATAATTTCACCCACATAGCATGTGCATGTACAAAACGGACAATGGTAGCATGTTCGTGTGTTACAAAGTTGGCATGGTATCATCATAATAGTTGCGGGAGAAAATCTTCACTTTTTCTTCGCTTGTGTCATTTGCTTATTGCGCCGTAATCATGGATAATCTTCATTGTTTATCAGGATGCTTGGGTCAGCCTTGACATTGAAGGGAGGAATTTCATGAAACTTTTCATAATGTTCAGACATGTCTGTCTTGCCGTCCACTCCCAGGATGTCCCTTTTTCCCGAAAGAACTATGTGGCGCTTTGGCTCATCGTATGATGTATTCGCTTCCTTATCTTTTCTTTTTCTTGGTTTTGTAGACATGTCCTTCACATAGATAACCTCTGCCACATCATTGGCTAGGACGAACGGTTCGTCAGTGTACCCAAGATTTTTCAGATCCACTGTTGTCATTCCGTACTGTGGGTCTACTTGTACCCCGCCGCCTAACAAATTGACCCATTTGCACTTAAACAAAGGGACCTTAAAATCAGGTCCGTAGTCAAGTTCCCATATGTCCACTATGTAACCATAATATGTGTCCTTTCCGCTCTCGGTTGCTGCATCAAAGCGGACACCACTGTTTTGGTTGGTGCTCTTTTGATCTTGGGCGATCGTGTAAAATGTATTCCCATTTATCTCGTATCCTTTGTAAGTCAATACAGTCAAAGATGGTCCCCTGAACAACAAGTACAACTCATCACAAACAGTGTTGTCACCTCTGAGACGTGTTTCCAACCAACTGCTGAAAGTCCTGATGTGTTCACATGTAATCCAGTCGTCGCACTGCTCCGGGTGTTTGGAGCGCAGACTGTTCTTGTGTTCATCGACATACGGGTTCACCAAGGTAGAGTTCTGTAGAACTGTGTAGTTTGCTTGAGACCAAGAATATCCGTCCCTGCATATTATTGAGTCTCTTCCAAGAGTGCCTTTTCCAGTCAGTCTCCCCTCATACCGCGATTTAGGGAGACCTATCTTCTTAAGGCCAGGAATGAAGTCAACACAAAACCCGATAACATCCTCTGTTTGATGGCCCATGGAGATGCTTCCTTCTGGCCTAGCGCGGTTACGGACATATTTCTTTAGGACTCCCATGAACCTCTCAAAGGGGAACATATTGTGTAGAAATACGGGCCCCAGGATGACAATCTCGTCGACTAGATGAACTAGGACGTGCGTCATGATATTGAAGAAAGATGGTGGGAACACCAGTTCGAAACTGACAAGACATTGCGCCACATCACTCCTTATCCTTGGTACGATTTCTGGACCGATCACCTTCTGAGAGATTGCATTGAGGAATGCACATAGATTCACAATGGCTAATCAGACGTTTTCCGGTAGAAGCCCCCTCAATGCAACCGGAAGCAGTTGCGTCATAATCACGTGGCAGTCATGAGACTTTAGGTTCTGAAACTTTTTCTCTGGCATATTTATTATTCCCTTTATATTCGACGAGAAGCCAGTCGTGACCTTCATACTGAGCAGGCATTCAAAGAAGATTTCTTTCTCTTCTTTCATAAGAGTGTAGCTGGCAGGACCTTTATACTGCTTCGGAGGCATGCCATCTTTTTCGTGCAAACGTTGCAGGTCCTCCCGTGCCTCAGGTGTATCTTTTGTCTTCCCATACACGCCCAAGAAGCCTAGTAGGTTCACGCAAAGATTCTTCGTCACGTGCATCACGTCGATTGAGGAGCGGACCTCTAGGTCTTTCCAGTAGGGTAGGTCCCAAAATATAGATTTCTTCTTCCACATGGGTGCGTGTCCCTCAGCGTCATTCGGAACAGCTAGTCCACCGGGACCCTTTCCAAAGATTACGTAGTGTAAATCATTGACCATAGCAAGCATGTGATCACCGGTGCGCATGGCGGGCTTCTTCCGGTGATCTGCCTCGCCTTTGAAATGCTTGCCTTTCTTTCGACATTGATGGTTGGTCGGAAGAAATCGACGATGGCCCAGGTACACATTCTTCCTGCATTTGTCCAGGTATATACTTTCAGTGTCATCTAAACAGTGCGTGCATGCGTGGTATCCTTTGTTTGTCTGTCCTGAAAGGTTACTGAGAGCGGGCCAATCGTTGATGGTCACGAACAGCAACGCCTTAAGGTTAAATTCCTCCTGTCTATGCTCATCCCACGTACGTACACCGTTTTCATTCCACAGCTGTAAAAGTTCTTCAACTAATGGCCTTAGGTACACATCAATTTCGTTGCCGGGTTGCTTAGGGCCTTGGATGAGAACTGGCATCATAATGAACTTCCACTTCATGCACATCCAAGGAGGAAGGTTATACATAGAGTCACAGGCCAGGTGCTGTGATTGCTGCTCTGCTCCCCGAAAGGATTAATGCCATCCGTGCTTAAAGCAAACCATACATTCCTTGGGTCCTTTGCAAACTCATCCCAGTACTTTCTCTCGATTTTTCTCCACTGCGACCCGTCAGCGGGTGCTCTCAACTTCCCATCTTTCTTTCAGTTCTCACTGTGCCATCACATCAACTTGGCATGCTCTTCGTTTCTGAACAGACGTTTCAACCATGGTATTATAGGAGCATACCACATCACCTTCGCAGGAACCCTCTTCCCGAGGGGCTCGCCGTCAACATCACCAGGGTCATCTCGTCTGATCTTATACCGCAATGCACCGCATACCGGGCATGCGTTCATATCCTTGTATGCACCGCGGTAGAGGATGCAGTCATTAGAGCATGCATGTATCTTCTCCACCTCCAATCCTAGAGGGCATACGACCTTCTTTGCTGCATATGTACTGTCGGGCAATTCGTTATCCTTTGGAAGCTTCTTCTTCAATATTTTCAGTAGCTTCTCAAATCCTTTGTCAGCCACAGCATTCTCCGTCTTTCACTGCAGCAATTCCAGTACGGCACCGAGTTTTGTGTTGCCATCTTCGCAATTGGGGTATAACCCTTTTTTGTGATCCTCTAACATGCGATTGAACTTCAGCTTCTCCTTTTGACTTTCGCATTGCGTCCTTGCATCGACAATGACCCGGCAGAGATCATCATCATCGGGCACATCGTCTGGTTCCTCTTGATCTTCAGCAGCTTCACCCGTTGCAGCATCATTGGGCACATCGTCTGGTTCCTCTTGATCTTCACCAGCTCCACCCGTTGCAGCATCACCGTATTCAGGGGGCACATAGTTGTCATCGTACTCTTCTTCTTCGCCGTCTTCCATCATAACCCCTATTTCTCCGTGCCTCGTCCAAACATTATAGTGTGGCATGAAACCCTCGTAAAGCAGGTGGGAGTGAAGGATTTTCCGGTTAGAGTAAGACCTCGTATTCCCACATTGAGTGCATGGACAACACATAAAACCATTCTTCTTGTTTGCCTCAGCCGCATCGAGAAACTCATGCACGCCCTTAATGTACTCGCGGGTGTGTCTGTCACCGTACATCCATTGCCGGTTCATCTGCGTGCATTATATATAATTAAGTGTCCAAATTAATAGAAGTTCATCATCACATTAAAACCAAAGTGCATACATAGTTCTCATCTAACAACATATAGTTCTCGAGAGCATCTAATTAATTAAACCATACATTGAAACTATGTAAAACATTTCAATGCGAAAACAAATGCGATCATAATCGCAACCAAGGTAAAAATTGATCCAACGGCATAATGATACCAAGCCTCGGTATGAATGGCATATTTTCTAATCTTTCTAATCTTCAAGCGCATTGCATCCATCTTGATCTTGTGATCATCGACGACATCCGCAACATGCAACTCCAATATCATCTTCTCCTCCTCATTTTTTTTATTTTTTCCTTCAACAAATTGTTTTCTTCTTCAACTAAATTTAACCTCTCGACAATAGGGTCGGTTGGCATTTCCGATTCACATACATCCTACATAAATAAAATCCATGTCACGTTGGTCGGCATAATTTTCATAAACAATAAATGAACCAATAGTTATAAAGATAATATATATACCACATCCGAATCATAGACAGGACGAGGGCCGACGGGGGCGGATACCAAAACCATCGCACTATATAAGATGCAATAATAAAAGTAAGAAAATAATACAAGTATTTATGTAAACATACAAGTAAGAATATTTTTCCTTTCAGAAAGAAGATAAGAACAAGAGGCTCACCACGGTGGTGCCGGCGATGAGCTCGGCGCGGGTGATCGACGGCGGTGAAGACGGGGACGGGGCGTGACGGACCGCTAAACCTAGACAAATATTATGGAAAATGGAGCTTGGAGGTCGAGCTTGGAGAGGAGAAAGCTTAAGTAGTGTGGCTCGGGCATTCCATCGAACACCTTGTGTGCATAGGAGGTGAGCTAGAGCACCACCAAGCCCTCTCCCCCTCGGCCAGAGAAAAACAGAGCACTGGGGTGCTCTGCTCGCGAGCGAGGGGTATATATAGGCACCTCATTGGTCCCGGTTGGTGACATGAGCCGAGACTAAAGGGGAGCCTTTTGTCCCGGTTCAAGCCACCAACCGGGACCAATGGTGGTGGGCCAGAAGCGAGGCCCATTGGTCCCGGTTCATCCCACCAACCGGGACCAAAAGGTCCAGATGAACCGGGACCAATGGCCCACGTGGCCCGGCCGCCCTCCTGGGCTCACGGATCGGGACCAATGCCCCCATTGGTCCCGGTTCTGGACTGAGCCGGGACTAATGGGCTGACCCGGCCTGGACCAAAGCCCTGTTTCCTACTAGTGCATGTCTGAACCACCCTGCGCCGCCGTCTTCTACCTCTCTCGCTGCCGGCGTCACCGCAACTTTCGGGCGACGTTCTCCGCCTTTCAAGACAGATCCGACGAAGGGACGCTAACGGATGAGGCGGACCGCGTCACCGTCGTGACGGTCAGGGAAAGGCTGGACGACATCTCCGGCGGTGGATCGGGTGGTGAGGATGGGGAGCAAGGGTGGAGAACGGCGAGGGCTCGGACACATGAAAGGTTGGAGGGCGACGGGAGGAGGAGGAAGGGTTTGGTAGATTTGATGCAATTTACGGTTGGATCGGGCTGTCGGGTCTGATGTGTCGGGCGTGTCAGGCACCCCATATCTGCCCTATATTTGGCTGGATGTGAGGAATGCCGGTCAACCCGGGCATTTGAAGCTTGTTTAAGGAATCCGTCTAGGTTGAAATTTTATGACTGATTAGTGACCGGGCGGTCCGTCTAGACATATGAGGCTGGTTTAAGACGCCCGACTGTAGATGCCATCGTAGTAATAGCTCGGGCGCACAGATTGGTTACCCTGGAAACAAAATGGGTGTTCATTCCCAGCGTTGTACGTGTCCAATGCACTGGTATGAAATAACGGAGGTGGTGGATATGTCGCTGTACCAGTTGCACAAGCTGCAATGAACAACTCCAATCTGCTTTTACTCGATAGAAGTTCCCTATTTGACCAAAATATTTTTCTTTGACGTCGCTATTTTTAACCTAAAAGTTGTAACAGAAGCTCCTACACGGGCCTGCCACGCCCATGTAGTATATAGTGAACTGTATCATTTCCAAACGGGTTGGAATTGCATTGCTGGACAGGCGTCCATTCAACAAGCCCATTAAGGACCATGTCCGGAAGCCTATAGGTTTCACCTACAGCACGTGTAGCTGCGCGCGAGTTTTTCTTTCTTTCTTTCTGACATGTCTTTAATCGATTTGTTTTCACAATTTTGCATCGGCTTTCTTTGGCTTTTCTCTGATTTCTCCTCTTTGCTCTTTCTTTTGCTTTTTTCCTTCGATTTTCCTTGTGTCATTCTTCAGTTTTCACCAATTTGGTTTTCTCCTTTACTCTTTTTAATGTATCTCTACTTTCTTCATACACATTCTGCATTTTTTGTATACATTATATATGTTAAGTTTTTTTATAATACAGGATCAACATTTTTTAAATACGTGTTTTGAACTTTTCTTAGAACACATTAAACATTTTTCAAATTTATGTCAAAATATTTTCTTGAATGATATGATTTAAAAAGAACTATGGAAAAGAATTTACATTGTATATTTTATTTAATATGTCATGAATGTATTTTTGAAACACGAGAGTTTCCTAAATGTCTTCTACATTTGTTTGAAACATTTTTTTAAAATGTCAAATTTGAATGATACTAACATTTTCCAAAAAATTGAGCAATATATTTTTATAGTACATGATTTTTTATGTGCGATGAGCACTTTTTAAAAGTTAACTAAAATATTTTTTTCATATTATATGTATTTAGTATTTTAAAAAATATAAAAAAGTAAAAAATATATGTGTTTGACATTTTCATGACACCAACATGACAAAATCGATGCCTACTGGGCCGGCCCACTACCGGCTTCTTGTAAGCAAGTCGAGCTATTGTCTCGCATTAAGCGAGATATAGTCACACCCGAGATGGGCTGGTATTGCTGCGTGTACAGTATGATTGGGCTCTTGGCCCTCCCCTTAAAAAAGATGTTCTTGACCCCTCAAATAAAAAAAACTATATGATTTAGCCTTGTTTAAAAATGCTAAATGAATGGAAGACCGTATGTCGTGAGGCGGAAAGAGTGGAGACAGTAAACCCAAACCATGAAGGCAGGGAAGCTCCATCTTCTAGCTCGTGGTTTCGCCGGTTCCCCTCATTTTTGTGACCACTTCGGAACCTGGAGTTGGTGGAACCATGTGTCAACGTGAGAGAGTAGTCTAAGGGCCTATTTGATTTGCAAGATCCAAAGGCGCAGGAATAAAAAAATGTGTTCCAATGTTATGCTCACTTAAATCATATAAGATTTTAGTTTGTTTGATTGTATCACAGAAAAAACCAAGGCATTCTTTCTAGGAATTTTGAGTCGATGAAAATTCTTATGGAGGGACAAACCTGCATAACCTAGCCGCCGCCACCTCCTCCTCCACAAAAAGCCAGGGTTTCTGCCTCCTGCCGGCGCCGCGGTAGGTCCGCCTCCTCTCCGGTGGCCCTAGGGCCATGGGGGCGCGGTGGATCTCGGCAAGGGCCGGCGGGAGGGATCCGTTTTTAGTTGTTTCGTTCAGTTTTGCTAGGGTTTGTGTCCTACTCAGGAAGACGAGACAACGGCGGCTCTCTGAAGATGGAATAAAGGTCTCCCCGCCTAGCCCCCGTTCCGGCGGTGCGTCTAGCACCGTTGGTGGGCGTGTGGAGGTGTGTCTCCGACGGATCTCTTTGGTGTATTTGCTCGGATCTCGTCGTTGTTCATATGTCTTCGGATTGGATCCTTCCGATCTCCGTTATTCTTCATCTCCGGCGGTTGCTGTTCTGGTGCGCTGGCCCTACGGGGCCTTAACACCATGAGTTCCCGACTGTCTACTACAACAAGTTGTGCCCGACTCCGGCGATGGAGGGGCGATGACGGCGGCGCGCCTTCGGCTCGCTTCAGTGCTTGTAGTCGTCGCTAGGTGGTATATGGATCTGGTTGTAATTTTTATTATTTCTGGTATTCGTTGTACTGCCATGTTTGAAGATGAATAGATCGAAAATTTTCTCGCAATTTTTTTTTGATGGAATGTAGTATAAATGAGTCATGGGGTAAAGGATTCAATGTTACGAGTCAAACAATCAATATAGGGAAAACTCATGAGGATTCCAATCTATCAAAATGCCCATGGAATTTCTTGAATCGAAGTGGCCCTGATAATTTTATATGCCAAAGGTTGTGGCATCTTGACAGTGAAGGCCATGTCACACAAAATACAAGTCCGACGGCTATATCCATCCCGATCTGATTATTGAGATCGACGCGGTAAACATCGAGGAGCATGTGGCATTGTCTCCTTCCTGGTGTGATTGTCTCCTTCATCATGGGGTCTAGATTCGGTGGGTTATCGGCCGACGCTTCAGCCTGTCAAGACGGCAAGTGTGGCGTCAAGTTTGGTTTTATCGTCGGTTCTTCTGTTTTTCATGTTTTTCTGTTCCTTATCTTCTTCCATGATATATAGTACAACATCAAAGCCATTGTAAGGCAACCTGCCTTGTATGGGGTGTGCCCCGACCATAGTGTGTTCGACAATCTTAGGTTATCATCTATTGGGGGTGGACGGCACATGCGGCTTTTCAGAAGCTACAAGGTTAGTTCAGTTTGTGCATGTTTGGTCTTCTGCGACTTTGTTTCACGGGAAGGCTCGAGGAAAAGCGATAGTACAAAAGATGATGCTAGAGGCAATGATGTCAAAGAATTTAGATGTACTTTTGGTTGTGGCCATACTGCATGTGGTTCGGCTTCTCTTATACGATGTCATTTGTTTTGTGAATGAATAACGTTTGATTATTTTAAAAAGGAAATGTCTTAGTTCGTTCAAAGACTAGTCCCCCGGGATATATCGTAACATTTCGGGCATATCAGTTAACTAAAACTAACATGTCCCAAATAAAGCATACCCAAGTTGATTTTCATTTCGTAAGGGAACGCGTTGAGCAGAAGCTATTACAGATCAAGTCCATCTCGTCTAAAGATCAACTTGCGGATGTTTTTACCAAGCCACTGCCACTTCCGTTGTTTGAAGTCTGTAGGCGCAATCTCAACCTTGTTGACACCGTTTAAGATTGAAGGAGGGTGTTAGGCTTAGTATTGTATACGGATTGGATTCTTAAGCAATGTATATGCCTTGTAGTATATGTATTGACCCTCTGATATAAAGAGCTAACGCCGCACCGAAATCCTAAACTTTACAAAGTGTATGCGCATGTATCTAAACATCTCAGTCTATGTTGTATTTTCTATAAAAAAAATGTCGCGGGATCGATCCCTTTTTCTTTTAACACAACGGCGTGATTAATCTGGCATCGAGTAGGACAGCTAAAAAAGACGAAGAGGAGCACACCTAAAGGTGACACACGGCGGAGGTGCGTCACGCGCGCACCCATTTACGACGCGTACGTGACTGCGAGGTGCGATGCACGCACGCTGCACTTGCGCCGTCAATGCGTGCATGCGACGCGACCACCTCAATCAATCGCCGGAGACGTCGTTAGCTCGAGATGGACGTCGTTGGCTGGCTCGTGGCAAACTGGCGAGTTAACGCTCAATGGAGGTCCCCGTCAGGCCTCAGCCAGCATGAGTACCGAGTACGTACGTACCCCGCGTACGTACAGACCGGTGAGCGGCCTGGCCGTATGGACCTCGCACCTCAGTCTATGGAGGTCGATCGAGTGATGAGTGATCAATATCGCTGTGTCACTCAGTCAAGTCGGTCGGTCAGGGTCACCCCACCAGCGTGACCTAATTGAAGTCACCAATCGCGGCCTTTGTCCTTTCCTCAACTAGTTATGGGCGATCTTTCCCGTTTGTGGGATACAACTAGGTCCGCCGTAAATGGCCCGTCCAATTTGAATCCTACTTTTTTCAGCTTTGGTGCAGAATCCACTTGCAACGGCGCGTCTGCCTCCCGCCGTGACTCTACGTAACTCAGATTGTCACATTCTTTATCAAATACTCTCTACTCTGTTTTCCTTCATCGAGTGTTTCCTTTCTTCAACAGGACTTTCTCTGAGGGCGTGTTTGATTGCCTGCAGGATGTGATTCAAACTACTCATCAAGTTGTGCGTACATGCTCTGGTGAGAGAGCATTCGATTGTTTGCTTGTCTGCATGCTTGGTTATGCCTGTATGATATGAACCTCAAAGCACCCTTGGCAAAATCGTCCGTTTCCTCAGATGCAGGCCTGTTATAGTGTAATTTACACTAGGGAGGGAGAATGTATGCTGGGTTTTTGCAGACAAGCAAACATGGTGCAGAATATGACCCAAAGCCTGCATTACCTCAAACATGCTACACTGCCCGGGCTTTGAGGAAACACAAAAAGGGGGCAGGAAACCAAACGCACCATGTAATTCGCTTGCATACATGAGAGAGTGACCCTTCAACCTTTACGTGCAAACAGACGTATGGAAGTAAACTTCCATGAAACTCTGCACTGCGTAACAAGTGGTTTCGATCTTTCATCTTGTTCAACTGTCCCTCGACATCTACACAAAATTACTACTTCCTCTTTAAATTTGGATCACACGCCGTAGCCAATTGTGACAGACCATCTCTAGGAAGTTACTACTCACTTTGCGGAAATTTAAGTGGAGATAGACTTTTAGGTCTTCGGTTTGATTAGCGAAAATAAGTTGTATAAACATATTTGTAGATTCGTCTCAATGAAGTATTTTACATATATATTCTTAATGACATACATTATGTTTGTTTTGCTAATTAAATTGACAAGCAAAGTTTCCGTGCTAGACTTATATTCTCATATAGAGGGAGTAGGTCGACTCAAACTGAGCTTGCTCGCCTTCTTACTATGAGAGATTAGTCTAGTTTGCGTAAACGTGACACCTCTGCTACCTTATCTACGTCCAAAGACTTGACCGTGCGATACACGTTTGTGCGACGTGTATGTTTGCAATTATTCACTTCATTATGTTATGTACGAGCGCTATTATTTAAAATTTTACATGCAAAGAGACATATAGAAGTAGATGACCATGAAAAATTTACATGCCATGACAAATAGATTATGGATCAGAAAGTCTCAATCTTTTATATAGCTCGGAAGTGGCTCAAGATTAGTCAAAATCATTGCATGCCTAGGATAAGCCAACTGCGCAACTCGATCTCTAGGTCCTACGGTATACCCACGTAGCCATGCGCTAGGCAACAAGAGCCGTAGCAACGTGTTCCTTCATTGAAGGTGACTACAATAGCACTGATTGGCACAATAGCTATGAGTTTGTAGTGGTGGATCTAGTTGGGATACTACGGGTGCGATGACACCCCCTCTAAAGTGCTATCTAATTCTTAATACTTGACACTAATCACACAAGTATTTAATGCTATCGAGGAGTAGTATTTGCTAGGATTAAGATGATATTTATATCAAATTGCACTATTTGGCGCCTCAGTGCTACGATTCTAGGTCTGCCACTACGAGGTTTCACCGGAGCGTGTCTCCAACTTGATTGTCGGGTCCATTCCTCCCCTTCATAATAGTGTCAAAAGCACTCTTATATTATGGAACGAAGGAAGTACATCTAAGTATTTGTGACACCCTTATTTCACACAGGATGAGATATACGGCGAGTTGTATATATGACCACCGTGTCATTTTATTTCCGCTAGTAGGTCTGCTGCCTCCGTCTACGTCTAAGTCAAGTTGCGCTCACTGTCCTGTTTATCTCACTTGAACCTGACTCGTTTGGATGCGGGCCAAGCCTCTAGAAGACGTAGATATATTTATAAAAAAAGACCAGAAGACTTGACCGCGTGTATGCAATCATGCATGCACAGAGCCTATCGGCTTCAAGGTCGGAGGTACTATAGCCACTACGGACCAGCTAGCTAGGGTTTGACGTGTTCGAAGCCCTCATCCGAACGGCACCACCATCCCGTGGCCTCGCCGGGTACGGCACGCTGTAAATGCAGACACGATCACGTCATTCTGGAACGCCCGACCGCGTGCGCGTGCGTGAGCATCACTCTGTGCCCGATATATATTGCAAATAAGGATGAGGGCTTTTGCTGGGTTCGTTGCCGCACGTCTGCACCAGGAAGTTAAGGATAAGATCATGATCCCTGCAATGAGAAAGGGATAGGATCATGATCGCGCCTTCGGTATGGCACGTCCTGGTTGTTCATGCATGCGTGATCCATCACCCCTGTTCAAAGTTGTTGCCAACTTGAGGTCTTGAGGTGGATGAACACAAGTGTCCTTCCATGCCATGGGCAATAGCTAATTGTAATATATATATTTTCAGTCGGCAATAGCTAATCAGTCTTGCTAAATCTCAGTCGACTAGGACTTGATTTTGTCTCATTCGTTACTACATTCGTGAGATCTTACATTGACATCCATGCAAAATTTTCTTTTCAGTTTCTTCTCTTTTATTTCTTATATGTTATGATACTAGACAAAGACTCGGTTAATTCGTCTGAGACCTAACTGCACCCATAGCTAATCCTATTTTTATTTTGAGTTGGCAATAGCTAATTTGAGACCTAACGCTTGATTGAAATGTCACACACATTCAAATCCCACAAGAATTTTGGTGTTTTGATTGCTTCATGGGAAAAACCAAATCATTATTTTAAGAGGTGTGGGTGGATTCATATTTTTCCTTAATGAAATGTAGTGCAAAGGGATCCTTGGGGAAAAAATATGTAGGATTCGGTCGTACGAATCAAACAACCGACGTAGCAAAAATTAACAAGGATTCCAATCCTTAAATCTACCACAAAAATTCTTTGAACAAAAAAAAACCCTGAAGAGCGTCGTCTTACCCTCAAGTTTTCAAAAATTAACCCATGTTTTTTCATGGAAAGGTATGACTAGTTGTGACCCGAGCAGAAAGGCAAATATTCGCAAACTTCGAATTTATAGAAATGGAAATATGCTTACTTTATCCTAAAATAGTTAATAAATTTTCAGATGGAAAAAAATCCAGTCTGAAATTTTGATACCGATATTCCGGTACTGCTCAAAATCGCCAAAATTTTGAAACGGCTGCCAACTAGCATTAAGCATCATGAATAGCTTGCAAAATCATGCTATTATATATAGGAAGTGTGGATCATGCATGGCATCACAAAACACGGAAATAGCCAATGTTTGAATCGACTGCCATCTAGTTTATGAAGTCTTAGCACATGTATCACGAGTCTTCGTACAGCATGTATCACGAGTCTTCGTACAGCATGTATCACGAGTATTATATATAACTATATATAGGAAGGTTGAATCATGCATGACAACAGCACAAGATTATGCCAGAATGGCGACAACCATACGACTATGAGAACACATACAAATAACCTCATCAACTTGTTCGTCCCACACCTAACTTATATAAACACAAATGCGTAAATTTCCTTGCAATTTACACATGAGAATCAAAGGGAAGACTGACTTATAAATAGTACTCCCCCGTCCTATAATATAAGACGTTTTTTGACACTAGAAAGTGTCAAAAAAACGTCCTACATTACGGGACGGAGGAAGTATATCCTAGTACGTGCTTAATTAACAGAGATTCTGAACTGACACCGTTGAAGACAGTGAAAAAGGGCATAAAATAGCACGAGAGGCACATTAATGAGGTAAACGCGTACGGCCACGTTTCCCCTACAGTGCCAGCATGTGGTCTACCAGCTTACCGATGGCGAGGCCCGACGAGCCGGCCTCGCCGGTGCACTCCTTCGCCGCCTTCTTCAGCTCGCCGGCCCTGGCCCGCATCTGGGCGCCTTCGCTCCCCGTGACGAGCCGACGGATGGCGGCCTCCACGCCGCCCCTCTCGAGCGCGCCGGCGACCTCGAAGCCCACCCTCCACACGTGCTCCACGTACCTGGCGTTCCCCATCTGGTCGCCGAAGTGCGGGCGGCAAAGCATCGGCACCCCCTCGCACACGCTCTCCGTCGTCGAGTTCCAGCCCCCGTGCGTCCAGAACCCGGCCACGGCCGCGTGCCGGAGCACCTCCTCCTGCGGCGCCCACTCCACCACCATCCCGCGCCCGCGCGTCGACTCCTCGAACCCGTCCGGAAGCCGCGTCAGCCCGTCCGCGGCGACCAGGCCTGGCCGGACCACCCAGAGGAAGGGCACGCCGCTGCCGGCGATGCCCCACGCCGTCTCCACCAGGTCCCGCGCTGACATGCACGCGAGGCTACCGAAGCTCACGTACAGCACCGACGCCGCCGGCCGCGCGTCCAGCCACTTCAGGCAGCTCCGGTCCTGCCGCAGCAGGCTACTCTCGGCTGCGGCGGCGGGGGAGAACAGGTGGAGCGGGCCGATGTCGAACACCGGCATGGCGAGGTCACGCCGGAGCTTCACCAGCTCCCGCCGCTCCAGCGCGTCGAAAGTGTTGAGAATTAACCCGGAGGACGCTTTCACGGCCCCCACCACGCGCTCCAGCAGCTTGCACGTCAGGTCGTGGCGCCTGCCGAGCTGCATCAGGTCGCGCACCCGGTACGGCGGCAGCTCGCTCACCTCCGTCTCCAGCTCCGACTCTGCAAGCAAACAAGGGTCAGTCCATCGATCCAAGAGATAAACATGGGAATTATGCTACGTGCCTTGCACAGGGAGGTAGCCTCTCTTGATGAGGAGAGGGTAGGCGACGAAGCACGAGAGGCAGGCGGCGCTGCCAGTGCGGAGGACGAGGGTGCGCACGGAGAGCTTCGTGGCCACCTTCACCATGGACAGCAGGTGAGTGTCGACGACGATGCACGCCACGTCGTCCCTGGAGTACTCTTCCATGACGGCGGCCAGGCGGTCACGGAAGGGCGCCTCGCACGCGGTGTTGAGCGCGAGGATGTGGGAGACGACGTCCTCGATAGCGACGGGTGCTGGGCCGGACATGCCGTCGGGGACGGGGACGAAGCGGTACTCCGGGTGGCGCGATGGGTCTGGGGCGTTGAAGTGGGTGTGGAAGACGGTGACGGCGAAGCCGCGGCCGTGGAGGATGCCGGCCAGCCGGAACATCGGGTTGATATGGCCCTGGTACGCCAGCGGGAACAGCAGCACGTGGCGACGGCGACCGGCGACCGCGTTGCCCCCCAACGCCATGGTTGGCGCCGGCCACTACGGTGATGATATCACGGGAGCATGGTTCTTGCTAGGTGCACGACTCAGCATTAGCAAGCTCAGGTGGCAATGGTAGTGTGGTACTTGCTCTTATATATCAAGGGTTTTGCTATTTTACATGTACCTGGAATTTTTTTTGTTGCGTTAGGGCATCTCCAACGCGCACCCGTAAATTTCTTTCCGCATCCGTCCGTGGACACGGATATAGGAGGCCGCCATCCAATCGTAGCCACGTACATTTTAAACTCTTTTTCAACAAATCGGATGAAATTCATGCAAACACGACCGAATTTCATATAAACATGACAAATTTCATAAAAACACGGCGGATTTCCATTACATTTCAAACATTTAAAACAAAAAAGTGACCCGACTCTAAACCTATCCTACGGCGGCGGCGGCCGGCGTCCAAGCCCATGTCATCCTCCATCTGCCTTCTCCATGAGCACCGATGATAAGACCCATGAAGTGAAGGTGCGGTCTTCGGCGAGGAAGAGTAGAACATGGATATGGACCGGTCCACATGGGACATAAGGCATGCCGCCTCCCGTGGCCTACTCATCCCAGGAGGAGTCTGCGACCTTTCCGTCGCCGGTGAACGTGAGATCCACGATGGAAATGGTGGCGCCGGCGTTGTCATCGTCCCATCGGGCCGCCTGATAGTTCATCAGCGGCGCGTAGGAGGCGCAGCTGGCATTGTTCTCTTCCGCGATCGCTTGCAGCTGTGCCTCCACGGCTGCCGCTTCCTGGCGAGCGGCGGCTTGAGCGCGGACGACACTGTAGACACCGGAGACGCGTCGCAGGTGGCTTCCTCGACCGAGGCGCAACTTCAAAGTGAGAGGTCGCGTCCGCCCTGAGCCATCTTCAATGTGGAGTGGCGCCCTCTACAGCGGCATGAATGCGGGCAGCTGCGTCGGGCAAGAACGCGCGCGGGCGAGGAAGGGGTTTGGGTGGCTCAGGGTGGTCAGAAGCAGGCGTGGGAGTGGTCTGCACTCCCGCAAAGCCCTCCTCCCCATGTTTGTCTTCGGTTTGTGAGAGAAAGTACGTCTGGACCGTGCCGCAGACTGAGACAGGACGACGTTGGATGGCTTCCGGGGTCCGGACAGTGCGGTCCAGACGGATGCTGGAGGTTTGGGGTTCGGCGTTGGAGATGCCCTTAGGCACCTTCTTCCTTCAGGCAAGCCGGACCTCGTTGGAGAAGAAGAAACCTCGCCGGACAATAACCAACCCCACTATCTATCTCAGGGGAAAGCCATAGCCTCATTATCTATCTTAGAGGGAAGGCACAACCTCATTATCTATCCTACGGGCGGGTGGGGTGTGTAGAGGACCACCGGAATTGTTCACTCGTGCCGCAGGGCTTAGAGGGATGACAAGGACGGACAACACGGCGATGGGGGAGGTCGAGGGGAGGGGGGGCGGAGGCGCGCGGTTAGGCCTGAGTTGGCCGGCGGCTGTGTAAGGAGGAAGAAGAAATGTAGGAAGAAGATGAACAATGTGCGGTCTATTTTGGGTTGTTGGATGAAGACCGGACGGTCCCTGATGCAACACTTTTTTTTCATATATGTGATGAATAGGCACTCCCTATATTCAATGGTTAGTTGAAAAAAAATCTATCAATATGTGTGGGTTGTTGGATTTTAATCCAACTATTGCCCCACCTTCTTCAACCTTCCAGCCCCCCATGATTGTCGTTCATCTTCTTCCAGACGTCCATGCCAAAAGCACCAGCTTAACCGCCCATTTACCTATGCCCCTATGCTGCCGCCCAATGTTGTGCTGCCGTCGGCCAAGGCCATCCCTCGAAACCACCTTGACCTCATGTTTCTAGCAACGGCAACCCCCCTTGCCTACGCACCCGATAAATAGCCAAAGCGCTCTTATATATCTGCATCAACCTCAAATATGCTCCCTCTCTCTCTCTCTCTCTCTCTCTCAGGACAAAGGCAATATATCAAACCCTATCCTTACAAACATACCCTTAAATACTTGCATCGAAATCCTTGGGGGTCTCGAAACTTCATTCCACATGCATTCACTAACATTGTGCCGTGAGAAGAGCTCGGTGCCACCTTTAGAATTCTAGATCAACATCAGAGCCAACAAACATTGTCGTAGTGGCTGATAAGTCGCCAATGGAAACCAGGAGACGTCGATGGGCCCGATCTATGAAGCAAATCGCTGCCCCAGAGAAGAAAACATTAAGAGGGCCTTGAGAAAGCCCCAGACCAAATCAGGAAGAATCGGGGAGCACAAAAATCACACGCTACATGACAAAGCTAAGAATGGCAGCCTTCGTTGGGCGAATGTGGATCTAGAGGACCAAAAACACACAAACCATGCCGTCCGTTCCGAAATACAGCACCGCCGAGATAGATCTGCACAGAAAAAATGATATAGAGTACAGGATATAGGGACACACTACCCTCCACACGCCTCCGGACGACAAGTTGGAAGCATCGCATGGATAATGGCGAGACGTGTGGGGAGGAAGGGAGGGGATCGTGCTTCTAAAATTTCCCAAGCACTAATATGAAGAGATAACATAGAATGAAAACTTCTACAATTCTATATTTTACAAATTGAAAATTAAGTGTACGACTTACATAGCAACACATGACAGACGAGATGCAAGTAGTGAAGGACAATGTTCTAAATAGAGAAAGATAGAGATAAATACTTCAAATAGGCAGGCTCAGTTGGGATGAAATGGTAAATCAAGTTAGGGATGTCTTCTTTATTGACGAAATGATAGGGAGAGAAAGCACATTAGTTACTGTTTCAGCCATTTGTCATTCTAAACGTGTGAGGAAATAGGTTGAGATAGGTTACAACATGTTCTCACCCTCTTCCTTATCAGGCATGTATAGTTACCTTCTTTTAGACTTCGTCTTTTGCTCGGCGTAGATATCGAACTCAGTCCTCTTTCTGATCTGTTCACTTCTCGAAACATGCAGGATGCAGAGCTAAATCCCCCTCCCTCCTGCATATTCCAAGTAGGTCGTTCTTTTTTGAAAAGGGGATTACCCTTGCCTTTGCATCACATGATGCACACAACCATATTCCAAGTAGGTTGTGGAATCGCCCTTTGCTCTTCCTTCGGTCTAGCTCCACAAAAGCACCACCTAGCCTAGGGGCCCTACTCATATTCAAAAGGGACCTATTTTTCGAGTCGGCGGCAATTATAGGTTGTGTCTTCTTCAGTGTCATGGATAAGGAGTGAGAGTGCCTTGATGGTGGCAAGTTTGGCAGTTATAAGGTAGTGGTGGCTACAACACACTGGCGTCCAACAGGGAAGAGTGCCCTGATTGCTTTATAGCATGGTTAATAATACAACGAACAATCGGCTATAAGAAGTTGCCATGTCATCTATAGCCAACATTGTAGTCGGCATATACAATAGTAAGTTTTATATATGTACTACTTTATTAGTACTTGGCCCACCTTACAACCTCACAAAGCGTTTTGGGGCTCATGCTAGAGCCGACAACTAACTAAGAGCGCGCTTCTCTTCTCTCTTCGCCAACTAAGTAAAGATATAATATTTTAGTTCTTATAGCCTGTTTATGTTAGTACCTTATTGTACTTGCTCTTAGATTAGTGTCTTCTATTGAGGGATGAGTGGAGCGATAGGAGATGTCGGCAACAAGGAGGGAGAAGGTTTTTTTTTCCCGCAAAAGAGGGTTTCCTTATAGAAACCAAGCAGAAGAACATGAGATGGTAGGGGGCAGCAATCGAAGGAGGCGAATACGGGAAGAAGAAGCTGGTGAGGCCGACAAGATTCTGGGCGGTAGATGAAAGAGATGTGGCAAAGAAATAGTAATGCGGAAACGGGAGGATCGCGTTGTAACCAAAAGGACATAATGGCCATTTCCCTAGATGCACACAAACGTGCATGATGTGCCTTCATGTAAAAGACATTTCCACCTCAGAATGAATTGTCATTCGTACTTGCTTAAAAGCTAAGATTTGGACATTAAGTAATGTCGTTGGAGCCGATGTGAACACGAAAGACCAGAGTTGTACTACTAATTTAGGTCCCGAGTCGACCATGACGTTAATTCTGTGGCATATCATGTCACTAGAAGTACGTCGACACGTTCGTGAACAAACGTTCGATCAGACATTTCTAACTTACAACCACTGTAGGCACATTCCAGATATGTTCAGATCGATAAAATACATCCTTTATAAAAAAAATGTTCAGATCGATAAAGTGAGAAAAAAATGTTATCATCGAAATTGTCATGGAAACCCCCGGAAAGAGAAAATGTCATGGAAAACAATTGTACACTGAATAGAACTGCTACAGACCATGGCAACGTCTAAAACGTGATCTTCTAGCAGTCCGCCATCGACAAAGAGAGTACCATTAGCGCATCTCCAATGCTGACTTTAAACCGTCCGTATCCGTCCGGACCAAGGTGTTCAGATCTATTTTATCATCAAACATGATTTCCTATCAGTCCGCAGAGTAGGCCGGATGTCATTTTTTTCCGCAAACCGAAAGCAAACAGGAGGGGGGGGGGGGGGGGTTGCCGGAGTCCGGACCGCCACCACGTAGGACTCCGACACCCCCAGCCCACTCAAATCCTTTTCCCGGTCCATTTTTTCTTCCACTCTGCCCCTGCCCCCATTGCCTTGCATCCGGATCCTCCTCATCCGACGTCGACGTTGTACCTCTTCGGCCGCCGCCAGGCATCATTGGATGTTTGCAACCCCCACTCCTTGGACTACGCCGCCGTTCACCCAGGACCCTACGTAGCTAGGTATCCCCAGCCCCCCCCCCCCCCGGTCGGCGACGTCCATGGCAAACACTGCGCCTGGCAGGTATTTAGTCAAAATGCCATTTAAACTATTTTTTTAAAACTTCTTGTTGTGTCCTATAGCAAGCATGATGGCGGGGTATTCAGTGAAGGAGGATGAGTTATTGTGCGGCGCGTGGTTGACCGTATCTGTGGAGTTTGTAGGCATGAACTCAAGGGGCTCGATCTTTTGGTAGCGCATGCATGGTTTATTTTATGCACGAAAGCACTTCGCGTCCTACGGCATGCACATCATCCATGAACATTGTGTGAGTCGATATCGCATCTATGGTACACCATCTGCAACTCTCATGAAGTTTTGCGCCGCGGTTGAATGTCTGGAGACAATGTAGTCATTGGGTGTGTAAATCATGGAGATCGTAAGTTTTGCTTCTTGTTGTTCTCTATGTTGGTTAATTCATTCATTCGCTTCATGTTGCTCTACACGTTGTATAGCCTGCAAGCTTTGCCGTGATGTACTATAAAATCGAGCGTGGGCCATTCACGCACATACATTGTTGGATTAAGATCAAGGGGTTGTGGGACGACATGTGCCGGCTATGATTTTAGTATCGTTGATTTTGAAAACTTGTTGACCATCTGGTTATCTCGTTGAATTTAAACTATTGTTGTACCCAAGATATTTGCATCCTAGTTATGGATCAATTGTGCTATTTTTTATAATTACTTTGAGTGTTCCGGGCTTAGTTTAGTTAATTGGATGAAATATCATCTGTTTATGTAGCCACCGGTGACCAGTTTATCTCGTTTTTATTTGCGCGTGACCAGAGTTGCACAACTTCATCATAGTATAAAGTATGCTCCTTTTACAAAGCGGCAACTAGGGTTTGCAACTCCCCTCTGCCAGCCGCTCCGGCGGCCAGTGGCGGGAAGGAGAATCCCGGCGCTTCCCGACTGTTATCGACAAGGTCATGCCAGCTCCGGTAAGGGAGCAGGAACAACGGCTCGTTCTGGCAGTAGTATTGGTCATTTGGTGGTCTAAGTATCTCGATGTAATTTTTATTATGTTTGGGGTGCTTTGTACTTCTGATGAACTTTTATAAGAGATCCGATGCTTTTTTTCACAAAAAATAAACATAAATATTGTCCGTTTATGTAATGTTTGTCTGAACCTTACTGAATTCCGTCATGTTTGATGATATTTGTCCAGTTTGAAATGTATGCGGCCACGGTTGGATGGTCGGCTTTCGCTGACTGGTCCTATGGTCCGCGGATGGATTCGGTGTCCAGCTCAGGGTCAGCGTTCGAGATGCATGACATGTGGTGGTTTCTTTAACAGAAATCGACCGAAAGAGAGGTTATTTTGATAAATAAAAAAAAGAAAGCGCTTGACATGGCATAGCAACATGGCTCGTTCTTCATATAGTACTTGCTTAAGAGCTAAGTTTCAGACACGAGTGAGGTGAGTACGTAGTTAGCCAGGTCAGATAATGTGAACATACAACACTAGCTCGATCGTGTCCGGCCAATGGAACAAGCGGTACGTTTTTGCTGAGTTAATGATCCGAGTCACTGCATACGCACCCACACAAAGGGAAAGGGCCCCGATCGTGAGTAAACAAGCAATATAATGCTCTCCAGAATTAGGCCGCGGCTCCCAAGTCTTCAACTGTTTGTTTACAGTGCGCGCGGGGGTTGCGACGACAGAACCACCACCCTCATTTGTACTACGAGATACATGTGGGTCTGCCAGAGAGAAACCGCGTTGCAGAAGTTGCTTATGATATAAATGCACCCATCGGCGACGACCCCGCTGACTTCATTAATACTCTGGCCCTGCACAACCGCGTACGTTGCGTTGATCAATTATACTGTATCAATCCAGCCAGCCAGCCATGATCGACGTGTGCTCTGACAGCATCATTATGTTTTTCTTTTCAAGGGTCAGGCTCATTAGGCGTTGTTTATCATTGATCACGTAGCAGTTTCAGCACGACTTGGGAGGTCGGTCGTGGTTTTTTGTTTTTGGTCAAGTCAAGCTATAGCTGCCGGTGGAGATATATAGCTAGGCGAGGCGGCGGATGCGACATGAAATGCTTTTCTATATCAGTGGGGGTTGCATGATTGCGTCCATGATTGGGCCGCCGGCCGTCTCAAGCGGTTCATGTTGGCAAAAAACATAATTTTGACCTCAAGACGAAACTATTTCACAAACTAAACTATGTTTAAAAGTATTTCATCCAGCTGATCTCTAATGTGCAGCGCCCAACAGTAAGGCGCTACACTCTTACTGTGCAGCGCCTAACTGTAAGGAGCTGCACTACACTGTGCAGCGCCTAACTGTAAGGAGTTGCACAGTAGAGTGCAGCGCCTTACTGTTGGGAGCTGCACAAAAGGGTCAGCGGTGTGAAATATTTTCAAAAACAGTTTAGTTTGTGAAATACTTTTGCTTTAAGGTCAAATTTGTCAATTCTGCCGTTCATGTTCACTCACATGTGCGTCCAAGTTCCAACCCGCTTCCCCTCACTGTTCATCGTTTCCCCTGGACGCAGAACACCAATGCTGGATGGCCAATCTCATGCACACAAGCTTCACTTTGCAGTACTTTGTGTACATGCCGGGCCCTCTCGCTGGAAAAACCCTTCTCTTCCATCGCCGTGAAGGTTGAAGCGCCGGCGACCCTTCGGAGTTGGGCAAACCTCGCCGCGAATGTTGACGACCAAGTGTTAAAACGTTACCCCCCTCCCAATCTCCCATGCAGAGTTGAAAGAAAAAGCTTCCTTCGGACTAGTCACTCTTTTGGTGAAAGTTTCAGCATGCATGCGCAATACGCAGTCCTTGGCTAAGCTGCCGTGAATATTGACATTCAAGGCTTTAGAACGTTCATGGTGATCCCTCTTATGCATGCTTGAAAGAAATAAACTTATCTTTGGACTAGTCGGCCTTTGGGTGAAAATCGAAACCACTTCACTTTCATTGCGGTGATAGTTGAAGCGAATATTGACATCGATGGGGTTAGAAACGCTCATAGGTGCCCCCTCTCGTGCAATTGAAAAAAAAGCTTCACTTTGGACTAGTCGGTTTTTTGATGGAAAAATCCTTCACTTTCATTGTCGTGAAAGTTGAAGCATACCCGCGCAAGCTACGACTCTAGCGATATCTTGCCGTGAATATTGACAATGAAAAGTTGGAAGAAATCATGTATACACCAAAGATCCAGAGAGAGAAGCCTGCCACTATTTTTCCTAAAAGTGACTTGAAAGGTGATGCTCATCACGGAAGTTTAGGGTGTTGCTAGAATCGCAAATCTTTCAAAGAATAGTAGTGAGCGCGACAGAACGCCAAACATTAGGGTCATGGCATGTTGGAGATGGAGCCTCCCATATGCTTCCCAAGAGGATGGAACCAAGAGGCCCAGGTTGATCCACATCTGAGAGGCGACCCCTCTCATGCATGCTTGAAAGATTTTTTTTAATCTTTGGACTAGTAGGCCTTTGGGTGAAAAAAAAACACTTCACTTTCAATGCGGTGATTGTTGAAGAGAACATTGACAATAGGGGTGTTAGAAATGCTCATGGGCGACCCCTTTCATGCAATTGAGAAAAAACCTTCGGACTAGTCGGTTTTTTATGGAAAAATCCTTCACTTTTGTTGTCATGAAAGTTGAAGCATACCCGCACAAGCTGCGACTCTTGCAATGTCTTGCCATGAATACTGACAATGAAAAGTTGGAAGAAATCATGTATACACGCAATGCAGAGCTATCATACAAACATATCATTGAAAAAATAGTGTGTTATATCACCCTAATAGCGTATTTAAAGGTGACGCTATTTTGCTATAGCATGCTATTTTTTTCATTGACAAGCATTGGTATCAAATGGCACCAATAATTTTTTTAATGGTCACCGGAGGGGAGAGCTTCCCCATCTGAATATACTACCACTCAAAGCACATATCTTGCATTTTTCGATAAAGTGACTTTGTTACTTAAAAGGTTTAAGCATTACAGCTGCCTTTGCATAACTAAGATGTGCACATCCAAACGAAGTCCACTCTCGAAATAGTAAAAAAAGGGCGAAATACAAACCTTGAAGAGAGGCACCATATCTAAGATTGTTGCATCCTTTAGCGCAATGTCGTAAAAACAAAAGATCCAGAGAGAGAAGCCTGACGCTATGTTCCTAAAAGTGACTTGAAAGGTGATGCTCATCACAGAAGTTTAGGGTGTTTCTAGAATCGCAAATCTTCCAAAGAATAGTGAGCGTGACAGAAGGCCAAACATTAGGGTCGTGGCCTGTTGGAGATGGAGCCTCCCATATGCTTCCCAAGAGGATGGAACCAAGAGGCCCAGGTTGATCCACATCTGAGAGGCGACCCCTCTCATGCATGCTTGAAGAAATTTCTTTATCTTTGGACTAGTCGGCCTTTGGGTGAAAAAAACACTTCACTTTCAATGCGGTGATTGTTGAATAGAACATTGACAATATGGGTGTTAGAAATGCTCATGGGTGGCCCCTTTCATGCAGTTGAAAAAAACTTCGCATTGGACTAGTCGGTTCTTCGATGGAAAATAATCCTTGAAATGTCTTGCTATGAATATTCACAACGAGGAGTTGAAGAAATCACATATACATGCAAGGGTGAAGCTATCATGCAAGCATCGGTATCAAATGACATCAATTATTATTTTTAATTCTCTAATAAAGGATTAGAAAATTAATCTTATAGGAAAGCACTATACTTAGAAGAGTGGCACCAATGAGCATTTTGCTTGTCTTTTCCTCGGTATACACATTGGGGTACTCGTAGTAGGTCGCAACAAACAAGGTTTCAACCTTTCCCACGTTAAATGTTGCTGGTCATGGTTTGGGCGGCACAACCACGGCAAGTCAACAAGTGCAAGTTTTTTTTATCTTTTTCTTTGGCAGGGGATCGAGTCAGTATCCGGTAGTACTTAAAATGTTGTAAGTCGTATTATCCTCCTCATATCTTAGGGACATCAACTCTACGAACATCGTTTGTGAGTGAGACGTCAATGGCATTAATTAACTAATCGGTTTTTGGCATGGTCCACGCTATTTATTCTCACTCAATCCAGTTGAGTTATGCATGATTGGTTAATCTTTTTTGGGTCAATTGCAAACTTCTTTTCGTGTAAAAAACACGGGGATAGCAATTTTTACTCTCTACCCTCTACTTCGTATCGCTTGGTCAACATCTTTAGCTTTGACAACTTCTTATTCACAATCTCAGTATTCATCACTGACTCTTCTCTCGCATCCATGATATCGACTGCTTTTCTTGTCACCACTTCAACCTCCATGTTTTGTTCCATGTGCCGCTTCCTAGGCCTCAATTTGAAACCTGAAACATAATATCTGAAACCTATGATATCACAAGTGTGAATTTACTGGTATTCGATAGACTTTTGTTTTTGTGGGAATTTAGTGCAAGTCGATAGACTTTTGTATAGTGTGAGGGTTTTTTGGGGGTAGTGTGAACTGTGAGGGGAAATCGATAGAGACAGTAGACGAGTAGATAGTTTTTTCTTCTGAGGGGAGACAGACGAGTAGTTAGTTTAGTGTGTTGGGCAGGCCGCGGGCGTGCTGGCCCAGCCCACGTCCCACGGCCCGAACCAGTAGGCCAACTCGAGGTTTCTCCCCCTCGTGGCACGCACGCAGACCGACGGAATCCGGCGACGAGGGTTTCTGCGCTCGAACAACCCGGGACCCGGCGGCGAGGAAGAGAGAGCGGCGGAGATGGCGGTGATGGACACGGCGTTCAAGGCGCTGACGGCGGGGCTGGGCGTGGCGACGCTCTACCTGGCCGGCTCCTTCTCCTTCAACGTCTACCGCGGCCTCGCCTGGCACTCCGAGCAATCCGTAAGCGCCGCCCGCCCCCCTCCTTCTTCCCCAGCCCGCCCTGCTGCTTATTCCTGCCGAATCCGTCCCCTGCTGCCCCGGGCCTGCGAAATCAGAGCAGATTTATACTGGTCGTGTGTTGATTGATTGTCATGGCTGCGCTCTGACGCGATGCGTAGGTGGGTGGGCTGGCGCGTGAGAGGGCGGATGCGGCCGTGTGATTAGTTGCCGTGTTGATGCCTAGGTGCCAAGGCATGATCGGTACTGCGCGTAGCTAGGAGCAGAGTATGATCCATGGATCTCTATGTGTGTTCTTCCTTGTTTACAGTGGGGAAAACCTGAGACCTAGCCACGTCATTTTGGAGGGCTCCCTGTGGCTTATACTGTGGCTGTTGGTGTTACCTGCAGTGGTGGAGGATCTTGTATTCACAATGTTGGTTCAGTACTCTGTATTATGCTCTCGAAGCCGGAGTCTGTTTTTTTAGACCAAAAACATGTGAGGCATGCGTGTTGTTACTTAAGCAGCTAATGGGAACTGAGTTTGCTTTTGGACAGCCCTTTGATGTCTAGTGCAGTGACTATCCTTGGTATATTTAGAATTTAGAATAGCATGGCTACAGATTACCTTGGTTTTTGGGTAAACTGAGAATTTGATGCATTTTTGTTGAGCTGCTAGTCAGTTCTTGGGGATTACATGCCTGCATTTATGTGGGGCATATGGCCATAAAGTAACTATTCCATCAAATTGTGAGCTTAATATATTTTAATTGAGCTGGTCAGTATTATCACACTATTCGTAACCGTCAATGCGACTCAATGATCAGGTGTGCAATAAATGTATATTTTGTCTTTTAGGTGAGGTATAGAATGAAGGATGAGTAGGAAACCTGTTGGCTCTTCTTGATGTATCTGGCCGCAAAGAAAAATGGAAACCTATATTTGTGACACTATGTGGTTGTACATAAATCTGGTTTGCTTCATTAAACCATTCATTATTGGCTGAAAGGAAACGGTTGCAGCACCCCCTGATGATAAAATGCAGCTTCAGATAGAGAGGAATTGTAGGCTATAGTTGTGGGCTTAACTTGGTATGCATTTTGGTACATAAGACAAAACTGATGCGGCAGCAACTTGTGTTTCTCAGAATTTCCAAGCCGTTTTGCTTTTTGGCATTTGTTGTATATTGTCGTTGTGCAACTTCTTCTGAAATGCGTTCTAACTTCTTTTGGGTGTGTTACAGAAGCTAGAAAAAGAAAAGGAGAAGAGCCAAGATTGAGAGGGAAGGACGGCAAGTTAGTGTCGGACATTACCAATCAAAAGGATCTGCAAGAAATCTCACCTTTTGATGATGAGTGGTCATTCGTGGTTGATTTTCGGACAGTTCCTTTGATGTAATATAGATTCAGGGATTTGGATGACCATTCATCTCTATGTGCGCTCTATTTTCACACATTTCTTCTTTGTACTAAGCATAAGGGTGCGCTGAGATTAAAAACAAAATATTGGTGTTCTGTGTCTTTTTCCTCGAGCATTAGACGCTCTTACAATTAGCTAAATTAAATTCAAGTATATGAATGTTCTTATGTTTGCTGTCCTCTTGTTTCTGTGCCGTCAATCCATTTCCTTGAATGATAACTTCAATAGGAATACCGACCGGTTGTTCTAAAAGTTGCCTGCTGTTCATCAATATACAGTCATATATTTCTTCCAAGGTAGCTGTTGAAGGCTCGAAGCAGTAATTGATATACGATTATATGGTGTGGTATATACACCATAAGCAGCTAAGCTGGGGTACGGCACAATTCATAAGGGTACTAGCAGATCAAAACTTGTGTACAGGATTCAATTGGAAGTCTGAAAATGTTAGCAATTTTATGCAACTCAAGCTGAACATAAGAAAAATCATTCTTAACAAGAGTTTGTGCTATAACAGTCATGCATCTACCGTGTCTTTACCCCTAGGTTGTGAGCAACAGATACACAAGGCCTTTCAAATATCCAACACATGCATCTACCGTGTCTTTTCCCCTAAGTTGTGAGCAACAGATACACAAGGCCTTTCAAATATCCAACAATTTCGGATCCCCCGAGCTTTGAGATTCCAAAGACCCTGTCGACGAAAGTGATTGGGACCTGGACAGGACAAGCAAAGTTATAGTAACTATCAAAGCTAGGAGATTGTATCCAGCCTACACAAATGAAAATGGATCAATACGAAATGGCTTTACCTCTTCGATGTGATAACCTTTCCTAGCAGCCCTGACAATCATCTCCATTTGGAATACATAGCCCTTGCTGACGCAGGAGGAGATGACATCCTCCAAAACACTTCGCTTATATAGCCTAGGAAATCGGCAAGTGTCAAATAACAGTAATGGTAAAAGATCTTATTATATTCGAATAAAATGAGGCACACCTAAACGACCCAGTCAGATCAGAAGCTCCGGGGCGTAGTAACGTCTGTGCCAGAACATTTGCTCCCCTGCTGGTCAGCTTACGCATAAGATTCCAACCATGGACACCACCATTGCTAACATAACGCGTGCCAGTTACAATGTCAGCACCGGTTTCCTTTTGCTTCCTGGTCAATGATGAACATGATTAAAAAAGCTATATAGGTTCTTCCAAGTAATTGTTTTTGTGAGCTTGGATAGCTCAGCTATATCAAACTTCGCTGAAGTTGTTTCAGCCATTAAATCAAACAACTAACACTCAACTAAGTACATATCTATGCCTCACAAGAGCAAACTGGTTAATTAAGACGTATTTTGCAAAAGAGAAGAGACCAGTGAACAGAATAGAATAAGCAGACAATTATATTGTAAATGTGCACTTAATATTTACAAAGCATACAGTAGGGCAGTGTCAGTGCCCATGCCAGACTATATAAACATCTGGAGAGAATGGCTCAGAGGAAACCTTTCGCCAATATCACATCATGCTACAACCTCCCAGAATGACGACGAGAGGATCTCGATCATCTGTGTCTAGGAGGCAGACGTAAGACCGGCCTTTCAATTTCTCCTCATTGCTACACAATTATAATATGTATCTATCTAGAAACAAAGCACACAAGAACACACGTCGATAGTGGATCCAAGAGAGATCAAGTCAGGAAGAGAATTGTGAAAAAGGTATTATAAGGCAAGAATTGGATTCCCTCGGGGGCCAGAATGAGTGCTCTTGCCCCCCTTTGTGATAGTTTTTGGTCTGTGGAGTGTGCTTAATGTGGTCTCGATCGACAGGAGCCATTCTATGAAGTGGAAGTGTGCAATTCAGTGTGGGGAGCAGTCTGCATGTGAACTCTGTGGTGTTATTGTTGAAAAACGAGCTACTGAAATTATGTTTTTCTCTTCTACTGAAATTCAGTGCTCCTGCCAGCTTCCTCAATAAAATAAAATACAAAGCATATAAATCCAATCATTCTTGCCGGATAAATTTAAAAGCATCTTTGAGTATATGATTCTTACCTGATGAAGCTTGGCAAATACTTTGGCTGTTCAAAATAGAAAAAGGAATCAGTAACTAAAAGGAACGGAACTATTTAAATAGCTTAACTATGCCAAATAACATAGAGAAGAAACATACATGATGAGATAGATCTGCATCCATTATAACAACGAACTCCCCTGAGGCATGCTTTAATCCATGCATATATGCAGTACCTGAATGTTTACACTATTTCGTTAACACGAACATCAAGCAATGGCTTACAATTCGTAGAAGTGGGCAGCTAAGCTTACCAAGTCCTAGCTTCCTTGGTCTAGCTCGCAGAAGCTGGTATTATATCAAGTAAAAGACACTGCAATAAGTCATAAATAACCAAAATCCAGACCACACATGCATACATAAACTCATACATTAAATTACTTACAACACGATCTTCACCATATACTTGCTGCAACTGCTTTACAATGTCTTGTGTTCCATCGGGGCTTCCATCATCCACAATAATGATTTCGAACTTGGCCTCCCTGCAGTTGAAAATTACATCATCAGTTTAAGTTTAGTACTAAAACAAATGCAACAGCCTTGCAATTTGACATACACCAATATCATGCTAACAATAATAGAAGTATAGAGCAGCAACGAAACAGGTTGTAATGCTGACAAAATACTACACGTATACAGCAGCAACGGAGAACATGTTGGCTGCTACAAATAAATGTGCTGCGTGATGGATTCTAAAATAACCTACAGATAATGTGAATCAGAAAGAGCTAAGGCTTGTAAAATCCTGAGAAATTAGTTTTTACCAAATCTAAGAGTAAGATGGTGTGCTCATATCAACCAGTTGATATAGCTAATAACCTATGGTTTCCGAATTTCTGCTAGTCCAATCGATCAAACTAGCCATACCAGCAGTATGATGAAGTGCATCTAGGATAATGGACACTGATAAGTGCTAACTGAAACCAGCTGCGCACAATGACAGGACCAGATATACTTCGGGTAACTCTGAATAACTTCCTAGTCTTGGACAAATAACATGAAGCGGAATCTAGCTTTGAAATCGTCTTATGACACTGTCACCTTAATCTATTGTTCTTTGGGAGTTCTTCTCACAAGATCAAGTGGACAACAGAGACTAAATTCAGCTGACACGGCACAGCTAGCATTTAGCAGTTACATATAAAAAAAAGCGGCAGTGATCGTATCTCATGGCCCGGGTCTGAATGGGAACACAATAGGCAATTGCAAAGGTGTTGTGCAGTTGTGCTATATGAGTACAGAATGAACTAATAGCTATTGAATTTTCTGCTTAACCCGCCTGCGAACCTCAAATCGATTGGCAACAAAATTTTCAGTTGATGTCGAGGCATCCCGCCCCAGGTATATCTACAGAAGAGGAAATCTGAGCGGGCTCTAAATCTATCTGGATCACGAACGACCTCCGTCCAAGACAAAGATCTCAACCACCGGGAGAACTAAAAGAGGATGAACAGAGGTGGGTGGATTGATGGGGGGAGGGGTGGCAGTGGAGGATTACGGGAGGTGCTTGAAGATGAGGTAGACGATGAGGGCGACGTTGAGGCGCTCGTTGTAGGTGGGCACGATGATGCTGTACTCCGGCCTGCCGCCGCCCGCCTCGCCTCCCTTCTCCATCGTCTCCACCGAGCAGAGCAGATCAGCGCCGGCAGATCAACTCTTCTCGGTGCGCGATCTGACGCCGCAGCCGCAGTTGGGCAGGGACGGAGGGAAGCCGGCGAGATTGGCGAGGCCGATTTCCCGTCGCCGGCCGGTGTCAAAACTGGAAGCGCTCCGGGCAGTCAAGTCGGGCTTGGATGGGCCGCGCGTCCGCGCATAAGTACCGCACTGGCCCGTTTTTATACGGGCTTACCGAGACAAGCTTTATTTAGGGTCACTGCGTAATGCTTGCAAAAGATCCGATGGTTCTTGTTTTTCTTCTTTATTTCCTTTTGTTTTTTGTTACTTTGAGAACTGTTCACGAATCTCAAATTCGAAAATAAAATTGTTCTTAATTTCAAAAAAATGTTCAGCTTCAATATTTTTTAACAAATGACAGAAATTTCGAAAAAATGTTCAAGAATTTGATAAAATAATCATGAATTCAAAAAAATGTCCTGAATTAATAAAATTTTGCAAACTTAAAAAATTGTTATGTACCAAATAGCAGAAACCGTTCACTGATTCAGAAAATGTTCGTCGATAAAAAAAGTCCTCGTGAATTTCAAAATTAATTCCTAAATTTCAAAAAATATTATTGATTCAGAAAAGATCATGAATTCAAAATGTTTGTCAATTCAAAAAATGTTTGTTGATTCAGTAAAAAGTTCACAGATTCAAACTATGTTGAAGAATTTCAAAAGCAATATTCGTTGATTCAAGAACTGTTAACATATTCAATAAATTTTCAGTTATTTCAAAACTTTTTCCTGAACTAAACAAATGTTCGTGCATTTCAAAAATTGTTTGCATATTTATACGAAAATAAAAAATAAACAAACAAATATAGAAAAAAAATCCCAAAACGAAAACGCATAGAAAAAGGATTGGCAGAAACAGAAAAAAATGAGAAAAATAAAAGAAGAATGAAAAAACAAGAAAAATTGACAACCCGGTTCACGGAAGGTTCTAGAATATTCCCCAAATCGATGGGGTGAAAATTGATAATGACCCGTCCCAATTGACGCAGCACGCTCGCGATGGAAGGTGTGCATTACTACGCTATTCTCCGACCTATGCAATAATTAGTATTCCACGCTACTTATAGTTATATAGGGAGCACTCCTTCGATCGTATCGAGCCGGTCCATAAGGCTTTTTCGCTGGGAAACTGTCCTGGTAAAGCTTCCCACCCTGGTTTAAAGAACCTTCCCACTCCAGTTTTGACAAAAAATTAGAACCTTTAAGGGTGGGTTTCTCATTTTTTCTTGTTTTTTGGACCGACTTTTGTTAAAAAAGTTTACTTTTTATTTTGTTTTTCCTTTTTATATTTTAAATCAGCAAACTTTATAAAAAAATCATCAACTTTGTTCAAATTCATGATGTTTTATCAAATTACTGAAATTTTCATGAATTCCTGATTTTTTAAAACGGGTGAGCTTTTCTTAATTTGTGATCTTTTTCAAGTTTGGTGAGTTTTTTTCCCAAATTCGTGATTTTTTTCAAATTCGCATTTTTAAAAATCAAGTACTGAAATTTTCATGAATTCCTGAACTTTTTTAAAATCTTGATTTTTTCTCATCTTTTGCAAACTTTTTTCATTTTTTACAAACTTCTAAAAAGTTGTGAACATTTTCAGTATTCATGATGTTTTTTTTTGGTGAACTCCTTTTCAAATTTAGTTTTTTTTTAAAAAAAACTGCACTTTTTCCCCCAAAAGTTAACGATAAACTAGTGAGCCGGTCAAGGAGAGTGGACAATCTGCACGCGGAGGCATCTGCACCTGCTTTTCAAAAATGTACTTTTTACACGTTTTGTAATGTTCAAAAATTCTAAAAAACTTTTATGCATACATATTGGCAAAGGTATGTCCACGGCACAAAGTTTTGTGTAAAAAAATATTTTTGTTTTGTCTCAGTAAAAAAGACAAATTTTACTGCTTGTAAATAGCGTTTCACGGCATAAAATTTTATCTTTTTTGCACAGGCTACAAAAAAGTTGTTTTTCTGTGAAACTTTCTGCACACACATAGAATATGAAGATGTCTGCGCGCATTTTTTTTCAGAATTTTTTGACATTGCAAAATGTGTTTTCCAAAATGGGTTCATATGTACCCGGGTTCATCCATGCACTTCTCGCCGGTCAAGTGGTCAACCAGATATCCCAAGCGAGCGAGCGAGGTGTGAGCCGCAGAGCGAGCGGAACAAGTGACCCGACTTGTAATGAGATTTGAGCAAGAACCAAATGAGCTTCACGTTTGCTGGATCGGCCCGCTACGCGTCACGTACGAGCGCCTGTTGCGCTAACTAGCGCGGAGAGCACCAAATAGGAGGTCTCGTCCTATCACGCGGAGAAAACAGGGACCCCTTAAAAACAACGAGATCCACACACGGGTACTAAACCCTTGCGCTAGTGGAGGCAAGGGTGGCTGACGGGGCCAACTATGGGGGGAGGGGGGGACCACAAATTTGGGTCCCGGGACACTAGCTTTCTGAATATGCATTTTATGTGATAAGTTGTTAATTGATTTAGTGTTCAATACAATTTGTTTGTAAATTTACAAGAATAAAGAGACAGAGTATGAGTATGCACAAGTTTGGTTCAATACAGGATTTAGTATTCAATACAATTCGGACATAATGATTAGGAAAGCATGTCTATTTTACTAAACAGACCTAGTTTTTGGTACAATGATATTTTTTATAAAAATGCTAAACAATTTCAGTAACTACTAAATGTGCTCACTATTAATCTAGGAGTGTTTGAGCTTATTTTCACTAAAAGATTAGGAGATAATGACACAAAAATATTTTGTTTTTTCGCTGCTAACTTTGAGCCCTCCCTGCAGTTTCTTCATGGATTCACCACTGCTCCATATCCATATGAAGCATGCGGATGATGACCGCTGATATGAGAATCTACTAGAGTTGCTCTTGCACCATTTTAGAACACCTCCAATAGGTGATGTAAAAAAGGCACTGAAAAGTAGTTTTAGGGCAATAGAAAATTTCTTCTCCAACAAATGATGTAAATAGGGCATCCAACCACATATTTCTTCTCCACAATTGCATACATATTGAAACAAAACATGAATATGGATAGAATTTAAACTTTGCAAGATCACCACACACATAATCAACAACATATCAAATTGAACCTCAATCGACATATCAAATTCAAATGCAAACCACAAGCATAGTGAGTCACCAACACAAAAAAAGTGTATAGAACATAAAAGTACATAGCAACATAGCCTCTTAGCTTTCATCGCCTTGATTCTTAAATGTTCTTGAATTGTCTCCATGGCTTGGAACATCGGTCTTATTGCCACCATTGACTTCATTGTCTTTATTGCCATACATGGTACCATCTATACCTCCTCCCATTCCACCAGCCATGCCCCCTCTCATGCTACCACTCATAGCACCACCCATGCCTCCTCCAATGCCACCTCCCATGGCACCCAAGAATGCTCCTATGCCGCCTTCCATGACGCCCATGAATCCTCCCATGCCTCCACTCATCATGCCGCCACCCATGCACTAGTGTAGAAAAAACTAAAATCCCCACTACGTATAATATCCTAGTATTAAATATGTAATAAAATTTTGTGAGCTTCTACGCATAAAATCCACACTATGTATAATATCCTAGTATTACTAACAAGTTGCATGCAAAATGACATTGCAAGTACAAATACAATTCTGTACAAATATAATACTATTTAACAAGTTGCCTGATCTAAAACTCGGTCATGCTAAAAGGAATGGAACTTACATCTGATTTGTTCATGTATGATGTATTTGTAGTAGAAATCATTTCCTACCCATGTGAAGTAGCTATATAACTAGGCAGTGGATGATCAAGCTAGCGATGACTGTAAGTGAAACTTTGGCTTTAACCCCTACCAATTGACAATAATCAGTATGATGACCCACAAGTATAGGGGATCTATCGTAGTCCTTTCGATAAGTAAGAGTGTCGAATCCAACGAGGAGCAGAAGGAAATGATACATAGTTTTCAGTAAGGTATTCTCTGCAAGCACTGAAATTATCGGTAACATATAGTTTTGTGATAAGGTAATTGGTAACGAGTAACAAGTAATAAAAGTAAACAAGGTGCAGCAAGATGGCCTAATCCTTTTTGTAGCAAAGGACAAGCCTGGACAAACTCTTATATAAAGGAAAGCGCTCCCGAGGACACATGAGAATTATCGTCAAGCTAGTTTTCATCATGCTCATTTGATTCACGTTCGTTACTTTGATAATTTGATATGTGGGTGGACCGGTGCTTGGGTACTGCCCTTACTTGGACAAGCATCCCACTTATGATTAACCCCTCTTGCAAGCATCCTCAACTACAAAAGAAGTATTAAGGTAAACCTAACCATAGCATGAAACATATGGATCCAAATCAGCCCCTTACGAAGCAACGCATAAACTAGGGTTTAAGCTTCTGTCACTCTAGCAACCCATCATGTACTTATTACTTCACAATGCCTTCCCCTAGGCCCAAACAATGGTGAAGTGTCATGTAGTCGACGTTCACATGACACCACTAGAGGAAAAACAACATACATCTCATCAAAATATCGAACGAATACTAAATTCACATGACTACTTATAGCAAGACTTCTCCCATATCCTCAGGAACAAACCTAACTACTCACAAAGCATATTCATGTTCATAATCAGAGGGGTATTAATATGCATAAAGGACCAGAACATATGATCTTCCACCAAATAAACCAACTAGCATCAACTACAAGGAGTAATCAACACTACTAGCAACCCACAGGTACCAATCCGAGGTTTTGAGACAAAGATTGGATACAAAAGATGAACTAGGGTTTGAGATGAGATGGTGCTGGTGAAGATGTTGATGGAGATGGATCCCCTCCCGATGAGAGGATCGATGGTGATGACGATGGTGATGTGTTCCCCCTCCCGGAGGGATGTTTCCCCGGCAGAACAGCTCCGCCGAAGCCCTAGATTGGTTCCGCCTCGTGGCGGCGGAGTTTCGTCCCGAGAGCTTTCTTATGATTTTTTCCAGGGTGAAAGACTTCATATAGCCAAATATGGGCACCGGAGGCCTGCCAGGGGGCCCACGAGACAGGGGGCGCGCCCAGGGGGGTAGGGCGCGCCCCCACCCTCGTGGATGGTGGGTGGCCCCCTCTGGTGCTTTCTTCGCCCAATAATTTTTATATATTCTAAAAATGACTCCCGTGGAGTTTTAGGACTTTTGGAGTTGTGCAGAATAGGTCTCTAATATTTGCTCCTTTCCAGCCCAGAATTCCAGCTGCCGGCATTCTCCCTCTTCGTGCAAACCTTGTAAAATAAGAGAGAATAGGCATAAGTATTGTGACATAATGTGTAATAATAGCCCATAATGCAATAAATATCGATATAAAAGCATGATGCAAAATGGACGTATCATAGTGAAACTTCATTTTTAACCCCTACTAGATCATATAGATGTAGCCTTGCAACTAGCAAGATGATATGTTCCATTTTCGTAATTAAGAGTTTATATTTCATACTATAACTGCTATGATCCTCTGGAATATGCATATGCAATTCGATGGAAAACTCATATGCACGTGTAGAATGATAAACGGTAAAGTATAGGTTCCTAGTCTTGCCTCTAAGACTGGCTCAAGTGTTGTTATTGATCATGTTTTCCTGATCTTAGGATATCGTTAAGTGTAATGATAGTCCTAAAACATGGAGAATATGGCGTTGGAAGAACATTCATATTGAATCGACCCAAACTTTTTTGTTATGCATTGAGATAATATCGTTAGAAATCAATTCTTATAACACGGGGTGTTAGCATGTGTTTAAGTTCCTCATATCATTAGAGTATCGTATTGACTTCCTACAGTACAGTGGACTTTGGGGTTGCTCAAATGTAATATGTAACTAGTTGATCATAACGACAACGTACAAGTTCATTACACTACTAGGGAAAACCCTAGTAGTAGCGCGGGTTTTGAGGCTATCAGCAGCGCGGGCAACCGCGCTACCAATAAGGCGCTACAGCTAACTGTTAGTAGTAGTGTTGTCTGTACCCGCGCTACTACTATTGACTATATCAGAAGTGCTTTTCCGGAAAACACTACTATTAGTTAGCTGTAGCGATTTCCTAGCCTCGCGCTACTGCTATATCTTTCATCATTTCCACCCCGTTTCAGCTTCAATAAACTGCAATTTCCCGATACTAGGTACTACTAGATATCAATTTCATAAAGCATTATAGGTACTAGGTAGTATTCCCTCGGTTCCAAATTACTCGTCGTGGTTTTAGTTCAAATTTGAACTAAAACCACGACGAGTAATTTGGAACGGTTTTAGTTCAAATTTGAGTTCAAACCACGACGAGTAATTTGGAACCGAGGGAGTACTAGATAACAATTTCATATATAC
Organism: Triticum urartu; assembly: GCF_056163025.1. Classification (NCBI taxonomy): domain Eukaryota; kingdom Viridiplantae; phylum Streptophyta; class Magnoliopsida; order Poales; family Poaceae; genus Triticum; species Triticum urartu. The sequence continues at coordinate 633,012,278 of NC_141877.1, read as the reverse complement.
TCAACATGCATCCTCAAGCAGTACTAGGTGATATTGACGACGATCATCATATGTAGTTCTACATGATATCGACGATAATCATCATATGTAGTTCTAGATGTTATAGCCACACACACATATGTAGTTCTAGATGATATCGACGACGATCATCATCCTCAAGCCTGGGCGGTGGGTGTTCCTGATAGTAATTATGATGGCCTGTTCAACACGAAGATTCTTGCCAACGAGGAATCTCTTCCACCCAACCGAGTTTAAGTGTGTGCGACCGTCTGTGTCCATGCGGTAAGTACCGGTGGTGACGGAGCCCCTTGCGGTAAGGCGTAGTCCAGCTGAGCCTTCTTCATCAGGCTCGATACCACAACTCACAGATAGGATCTTTGACAATTTCTGAATAAGAAAAACATATCAATTAATAAATAGCCTCGCACATACTCTTGTAAATATATTTCTATTAAGTCTAGATTTTTACACTATCAAAAGACACAGTAGTACGCATTTGTACTAATTAATCATGAATTCTACTAATAAGTATATATGGATTATCTACACTATTAATAGTTCCTACACTAATAAGCATGTGATCAGACTCTACACTAAAGCATATCATCGACTAGGTTTCACAAAGCATATCATTGGACTCTACACTAAGCATATCATCAGATTCACTAAGCATATCATCGGATAATTTGCATTTGTAAGTATAACAGTAAAGCACATATATATCATCAAATTACTACAGTCAGTATAACATACCATTTCATGCCGATCGACCATGGTACTTGTCAGGCGGGTCACGAATGGCACCCCGACAAAGTCATCACGTGGCGGAATTATGTCCCATAGGTTGCACACCTCCTCCTCGCTCAGCCTCATTCTTTGAGCTACGATGGCTTCATAAAGTGGGTTCATTATCTTCATCATCTTTGTCATCTTCGTCATCTTCATCATCTTCGTCGTCTTCATCATCTTCCACCAGGTTGAGATAAATGACAGCCAGCTTGGGTCTTTCTGCTCTGAAGGAGAAGCTGATCAACTCACCACCAGTAAGACGCATGTGAGCAAGGAAACAGACCCATCCATCTCCTCCAATCTGCGACATATTGCGTCCTTTCTCGACCTCCATAGTGTACGACCCCCCAGGAGCCTCAAATGTCACAGTGTCTCCTGTTAGCTTGTTGAATTTCAACCTCACATTGCATGGGACAATCTGTGTAAAAAGCAAAATGACACAATGCAGTAATGCCAACACTAAAAATAAAATAGTTTTTACATTTCATCTAATTTCTTACCGCCGCATGACGAAAACTTGGCTGGAAGTAGATGCCGAACAGCTTGCTAGTTGCAAGGCTGCTGGCGCACCTTGACTTGCATAGTCGACATAGTGGTGGTGGTGGTGGCGCCATTTTCCTAAAGCAATATGAGCAAAGGATTAACGATCCACTTCACATGAAAGAAAAACACTAGCATGTGATATTTTTGGTTCTTCTGCGAGAAGCAATTTTATGGACAATTATAATCCTAAGACCTAGTAACTTATTAGATGACAAGGTACCACCTACCAAAGCATTTCGGTGGCACCTATTGCCGAAAAAACTTTTCACAAATATCTACCAAATAAGGGTACCACCTACCAAGACATTTCATCTAATTTGGCCCCTATTGCCTAAGATAATTGATTAAAAAAACAAATGACAAATTTAACTAAATTGGCACCTACATTTTGCCAAAAAATAACTTACTACAAAAAACAAAAGCATCTACCTATCCATGTACAGAAAAAATAACAATAAAATGGTGCATACTAAATCAACTAAATCAACTAGCCTACTAAATCCACTAGCATACTAAATCAACTAAATCGAAATATTCTAAATCAACTAGCCTACTAAATCTACTAAATCAACTAGCCTACTAAATCAACTAAATCAGAATGTTCTAAATCAACTAAATCAACTAGCCTACTAAATAAACTAAATCAAAATGTTCTAAATCAACTAAATCAAAATGTTGCATATGAACTAGCCTACTAAATCAAAATGTAGCAGGGAGGAGGGAGAGGGAGGGGCGACTCGAGGAGGGAGAAGAGAGTAGGACGGAGGAGGAAGGCGGAGCGAGGAGGGGCCAGCCGGCGGCGAGTCGAGGGAGGACGGAGGAGGAGGGCGGTACCGAGTCCAGCAAGGAGGAGGAGTTGACAGCGGCACAGAGGGAAGAGGGGTAGGCGACGACGGCTGGCGGGGGCGCCGGCTGCCGACGGGGGAGGACCGGAGCACGCGCGGGAGGGGGGGGAGGGGGAGTGAGTGTGAGTGTGAGTGTGGATTGGATAGAGGAGAGCGTGGGGGTGGGAGATAGCTAGTTTTAGCAGTAGCGCTCTAAAGGCAAAGGCGCTACTGCTGAACTACCTAGCAGTAGCACGGTCCAAATTAACGCGCTGCTGCTAGAACTAGCTTCGTGGCGGGTTCGTGGGAATTATAGCAGTAGCGCGGCTTAGAGGAGGCGCGCTACTGCTACGTTTATTTCAGCAGCGAGTACTGCCAGAGCGTGCTACTGCTACATTGCAGCAGCGCCTTATTTTAAAACTCACTGCTGGTAAGATCCTGTGTACTCCCTCCTTCCATCTATATAAGGCCTAATGCATTTTTTAAGACCGCCTTTGACTATTGACAAGATTAATAGTACATGACATGCACAATGTGAAAATTATATCATTGAAAGCTCCTTTCACACACGAATTTAACGGTGTGCTTTGTGTAAGTTGCATGTCATATATTATTGCTCTAATATTTGGTCAAACTTAGCCTCGAAAAACGCATTAGGCCCTATATAGATGGAAGGAGGGAGTATAAGCTTTTCCCTAGTAGTGTTAGGAAGTTTGACAAGGGACTACATAGCCCAAGAGTGCAATTTGCTCCTCTAACGATGGAGAGATATTCTCAGGGCCTCTCAGTGTGACAGCATCCATCATCGTCTAGCCAGACATAGGTGACTACGTCACGGGGACGCCGGAACACTTCAACGAGAAAGAAGAACAAAACCGGCAACAGGATCAACGGTATAGTGAGCATGTGTATGACTTAGGAGGATATCTATGCATCCCGGATTTTGTAAAGTATTGAGAAATAAAGGGAACATCACATGATAATCACAGGTCGAATGTCATTAGTCTAATCTTATGGATTGATATGGATGTCCATGGTTCCGTTGTCAGTCATTTAACGAAGGGGTTTCGTTCATATCTATGATTTACCGAACCTATGGGGTCACAAGCTTAAGGTAATCATGATCTGCTGAGTGTTAGTAGGATGAGAGTATCGAGGATTTATTTGTGGAATTGTTTCATCAATATTTGGAATAGTTTCGAGAGGAATCGGAGGCGTTTCGGGGTCACCGGAAGGGTTTTGGAGTTTATCAGGCAATACTTGGTATTACTGATAAATTATATATAGGTGGGAAATGTTTATGTTGATGTTAAATTATATATAAAAGGCTCTATTAATTGTCTTTTATAGTTAATTTAATATCAACGAGCCTTAAAAGGCCTAGTGGTGGAAGGCAACTTGGGCCACCAAGGCCCAAGTGGAGGTGGCGCCCCCCTTTCCAAGGAGGGGAGGCCGAGTTGGACTATGGGGGATTCCTCCTCCCCTTCTCGGCCGGCACCCTAAGGAGGGACCTTCCCTCCTCAGTGGAAGGCCCTCCTCTCCCCTCAAAAGTATATATACTAGAGGATTTTGTCCATTGATAAAACACAAGTTTTAGAGCCGCCTCGAGTCCATCTAGTTCTTGTTCTAGTTGATCCTAGTTGATTCAATTAGAGCTAGATCTAGTTCCTATAATCCTCATAATTAGAGGCCCAGTGTGGTTCTAATCTCTTCCCTTTAATTCTCTGGTGACGATTAGCTCTAGATGGCAAAGCGCTGTCGAATCATGAAGACCAAGTAAGAGGCCGTGCTTCCATACTTCAGTTCGAGGGATTGTTCGAGGGCGGTTCGCGAGATCGGCATCAACGGTTCGAGGGACTTCAAGTACGATCTACACCGACTCGTTTACTTCCGCTGCACTCCAGAGCTAGTAAAGATCATTGATCCTATATGCATCGTCATATTGTTCCTAAGTAGTCGTAGGGTGTTTTTTTATTTTCTACTACGTTTCCCAACAGGTTTTACCTCTTCGAGAGGGCCCGAACCTGGGTAGACATTGTGTCCTCTATGTCATTGTTACCATCTAGTCAAGATTACTAGATCGGGACCTGTTGGTGACCGTAGTAATTTAAAAAAATATCCTATGCACACGCAAGATCATGGTGATGCATCGCAACGAGAGGGGAGATTGTTGTCCACGTACCCTCGTAGACCGTTAAGCGGAAGCGTTATGACAACCCGATTTATGTAGTCATACGTCTTCACGATCGACCGATCCTCTGTACCGAACGTATGACACCTTCGCGTTCAGCACACGTTCAGCTCGGTGACGTCCCACGAACTCACGATCCAGTAGAGCTCGAGGGAGAGTTTCATCAGCACGACGGCGTGGTGACGATGTTGATGAAGCTACCGACGCAGGGCTTCGCCTAAGCACCGCTACGATATAACCGAGGTGGATTATGGTGGAGGGGGGCACCGCACACGGCTGGGAGAGATCAATGATCAACTTGTGTGTCCTGGGTGCCCCCTGCCCCCGTATATAAAGGAACAAGGGGGAGGTCGGCCCTGTAGGGTGCGCTAGGAGGAGTCCTCCTCCTAGTAGGAGTAGGATTCCCCTCTTTCCTACTCCTACTAGGAGGGGGAAAGGAAGGAGGAGAAGGAGAAGGAAAGGGGGGCGCCGCCCCCTCCCTAGTCCAATTCAGACCAAAGGGGGAGGGGGCGCGTGGCCTGCCCTGGCCGGCCCCTCTCTCTCTCCACTAGGGCCCAACAAGGCCCATTAACCCCCAGGGGGTTCCGGTAACCCCTCCGGCACTCCGGTAAAATCCCGATTTCACCAGGAACTCTTCCGGTGTCCAAATGTAGGCTTCCAATATATCAATCTTTATGTCTCGACCATTTCAAGACTCCTCGTCATGTCCGTGATCATATACAGGACTCTGAACTACCTTCGGTACATCAAAACATATAAACTCATAATACCGATCGTGACAGAACTTTAAGCGTGCGGACCCTACGGGTTCGAGAACTATGTAGACATGACTGAGACATGTCTCCGGTCAGTAACCAATAGCGGAACCTGGATGCTCATATTGGTTCCTACATATTCTACGAAGATCTTTATCGGTCAAACCGCATAACAACATACGTTGTTCCCTTTGTCATCGGTATGTTACTTGCTCGAGATTCGATCATCGGCATCTCAATACCTAGCTCAATCTCATTACCGGCAAGTGTCTTTACTCGTTCCGTAATGCATCATCCCACAACTAACTCATTAGTCACATTGCTTGCAAGGATTATAGTGATGTGCATTACCGAGAGGGCCCAGAGATACCTCTCCGACAATCGGAGTGACAAATCCTATTCTTGATCTATGCTAACTCCACGAACACCATCAGAGACACCTGTAGAGCACCTTTATAATCACCTAGTTACGTTGTGACATTTGGTAGCACACAAAGTGTTCCTCCGGTATTCGGGAGTTGCATAATCTCATAGTCATAGGAACATGTATAAGTCATGAAGAAAGCAATAGCAGTAAACTAAACGATCAAGTGCTAAGCTAACGGAATGGGTCAAGTCAATCACATCATTCTCCTAATGATGTGATCCCGTTGATCAAATGACAACTCATGTCTATGGCTAGGAAACTCAACCATCTTTGATCAACGAGCTAGTCAAGTAGAGGCATACTAGTGACACTATGTTTGTCTATGTATTCACACATGTATTATGTTTCCGGTTAATACAATTCTAGCATGAATAATAAACATTTATCATGATATGAGGAAATAAATAATAACTTTATTATTGCCTGTAGGGCATATTTCCTCCAGCCTCCCACTTGCACTAGAGTCAATAATCTAGATTACACAGTAATGATTCTAACACCCATGGAGTCTTGGTGCTGATCATGTTTTGCTCGTGGAAGAGGCTTAGTCAATGGGTCTGCAACATATAGATCCGTATGTATCTTGCAAATCTCTATGTCTCCCACCTGGACTTGATCCCGGATGGAATTGAAGCGTCTCTTGATGTGCTTGGTTCTTTTGTGAAATCTGGATTCCTTTGCGAAGGCAATTGCACCAGTATTGTCACAAAAGATTTTCATTGGACCCGATGCACTAGGTATGACACCTAGATCGGATATGAACTCCTTCATCCAGACTCCTTCATTTGCTGCTTCCGAAGAAGCTATGTACTCCGCTTCACACGTAGATCCCGCCACGACGCTTTGTTTAGGATTGCTCCAACTTACAGCTCCACCGTTCAATATAAACACGTATCCGGTTTGCGATTTAGAATCGCCCGGATAAGTGTCAAAGCTTGCATCGACGTGACCATTTACGACGAGCTCTTTGTCACCTCCATAAACGAGAAACATATCCTTAGTCATTGATACGTCTCCGTCGTATCTACTTTTCCAAACACTTTTGCCCTTGTTTTGGACTCTAACTTGCATGATTTGAATGGAACTAACCCGGACTGACGCTGTTTTCAGCAGAATTACCATGGTGTTATTTATGTGCAGAAACAAAAGTTTTCGAAATGACCTGAAACTTCACGGAACAACTTTTCGGAAAATATAAAAAATCCTTGCAAAAGATGAAGGCCAGGGGGCCCACCACCTATCCACGAGGGTGGGGGCGCGCCCCCCTACCTCGTGGGCCCCCTGGAGCTCCTCCGACCTCGACTCCAACTCTATATATTTGGTTTCGGAGAGAAAAAAATCAGAGAGAAGGATTCATCGCGTTTTATGATACGGAGCCACCGCCAAGCCCTAAAACCTCCCGGGAGGGCTGATCCGGAGTCCGTTCGGGGCTCCGGAGAGGGGAATCCGTCGCCATCGTCATCATCAACCATCCTCCATCACCAATTTCATGATGCTCACCGCCGTGCGTGAGTAATTCCATCGTAGGCTTGCTGGACAGTGATGGGTTGGATGGGATCTATCATGTAATCGAGTTAGTTTTGTTAGGGTTTGATCCCTAGTATCCACTATGTTCTGAGATTGATGTTGCTATGACTTTGCTATGCTTAATGCTTGTCACTAGGGCCCGAGTGCCATGATTTCAGATCTGAACCTTTGATGTTTTCATCAATATATGAGAGTTCTTGATCCTATATTGCAAGTCTATAGTCACCTATTGTGTGTTATGATCCGTTAACCCGGAAGTGACAATAATCGGGATACTTACCGGTGATGACCGTAGTTTGAGGAGTTCATGTATTCACTATGTGTTAATTCTTTGTTCCGGTACTCTATTAAAAGGAGGCCTTAATATCCCTTAGTTTCCGTAAGGACCCCGCTGCCACGGGAGGGTAGGACAAAAGATGTCATGCAAGTTCTTTTCCATAAGCACGTATGACTATATTCAGAATACATGCCTACATTACATTAATGAACTGGAGCTAGTTCTGTGTCACCCTAGGTTATGACTGTTACATGATGAACTGCATCCGGCATAATTCTCCATCACCGATCCATTGCCTACGAGCTTTCCATATATTGTTCTTCGCTTATTTACTTTTCCGTTGCTATTGCTATCATCACTACAAAATACCAAAAGCATTAATTTTGCTATCGTTACCTTTTGCTACCATTACCACTACTATCATATTACTTTGCTACTAAATACTTTGCTGCAGATACTAAGTTTCCAGGTGTGGTTGAATTGACAACTCAGCTGCTAACACTTGAGAATATTCTTTGGCTCCCCTTGTGTCGAATCAATAAATTTGGGTTGAATACTTTACCCTCGAAAACTGTTGCGATCCCCTATACTTGTGGGTTATCAAGACTATTTTCTGGTGCTGTTGCCAGGGAGCATAGCTCTATTCTTTGAGTCACTCGGGATTTATATCTGCTTATCATTATGAAGAACTTGAAAGATCCAACAACCAAGATTTATCCCTCAACTACGAGGGGAGGTAAGGATCTGCCATCTAGCTCTACACTAGATTCACCTTCTGTTTTGAGTAAGCTTCGACACCTAAACCTGCTTCTGCTATTCGTTCTGATATGTCGCATGTTATTGATGATGCTACTTCTGCTATACATGATACTTATGATGAAACTACTTCTATGCTTGATACTACTGTGCCACTTGGTGAATTTCTTGATGAACAACTTGCTAGGGCTAGAGAGAATGAAATTATTGAATCTGATAATACTGATGAAAGTGATGATGAAGACTCACTTGTTATTCCTGAGGGTTATGTTTTTGATAAAGAAGCTTCTTTAGCTATTTTAGCTTGCAAAGATAGATACGAACTCAAGATGTTATTAGCTAAATGGAATAAGCAATCTCTAAATGCTAGGATGAAACCTGGCCCTGCTTTTGCTACTTCACCTATCTGTGTTACTTATAAGGATTATGAATTCTCTGTTGATCCTGATATAATTACTTTGGTTGAATCTGATCCTTTTCATGGCTATGAATCTGAAACTGTTGTGGCACATCTTACTAAATTAAATGATATAGCCACCCTGTTCACTATTGATGAGAGAACTCGTTACTTTTATATCCTTAAAATATTTCTGTTCTCATTAAAGGGTGATGCTAAGATATGGTTTAATTCTCTCGATCCTGGTTGTGTGCGTAGTCCCCATGATATGATTTATTACTTCTCTGCTAAATATTTCCCTGCTCATAAGAAACAAGCTTCTTTAAGGGATATATATAATTTTGTGCAAATTGAAGAAGAGAGTCTCCCACAAGCTTGGGGGAGGCTTCTCAAGTTACTTAATGCTTTGCCTGATCATCCTCTTAAGAAAAATGAAATACTTGATATATTTTATAATGGACTAACCGATGCTTCCAGAGATTACCTAGATAGTTGTGCTGGTTCTGTTTTCAGGGAAAGAACACCGGATGAAGCTGAAATTCTATTGTATAATATGTTAACAAATGAAAATAATTGGACACCTCCGGAGCCAATTCCTGAGCCTATTCCTAAACCAACTCCGAAGAAGAGGGGTATTCTATTTCTCACTCCTGAAGATATGCAAGAGGCAAAGAAATCTATGAAAGAAAAAGGTATTAAAGCTGAAGATGTTAAGAATTTACCTCCTATTGAAGAAATACATGGTCTTAATTTACCGTCTGTTGAAGAAACATATGATCTTAATCCTTTACCTATTGAAGAAACTCATGGTCTTGATAACCCAACACAGGTAGTAAAGGTAAATTCTCTCTATAGATATGATAAAGCTGAAATCCCATTTACTAAGTTTGCTAGCCCATGCTTAGATGAGTTTGATAAATTTATGGCTAAGCAAGAAGACTTCAATGCTTATTTTGGTAGACAATTGAAATACAATTCAAATATGCTTGAACACTTGGGTGATTATATGGCTAATGTCAAAGGTGAACTTAAACTTATTAGTAAATATGCTTCTATGGTTACCACTCAAGTAGAACAAGTACTTAAAGCTCAAAATGATTTGCTCAATGAATTGAATAGTAAGGATAATGATAATGCTATTAGAGTTATGACTAGAGGTGGTAGAATGACTCAGGAACCTTTGCATCCTGAAGGCCACCCTAAGAGAATTGAGCAAGATTCTTAGAGAAACAATATGGATGCACCCAGTCCTTCTAAAAGGAAGAAAAAAAATGATAGGACTTTGCATGCTTCTAGTGAACCTGTTATTGAACCACCTGAGAATCCAAATGATATTTCTATTTCTGATGCTGAAACTCAATCTGGTAATGAACCTGAAACTAGTGATAATGCTAATAATAATGTTCATGATGATGCTCAACCTAGTAATGATAATGATATAGAAATTGAACCTGCTGTTGATCTTGATAACCCACAATCAAAGAATCAACGTTATGATAAGAAAGACTTTGTTGCTAGGAAACACGGTAAAGAAAGAGATTCATGGGTTTAGAAACCTATGCCTTTTCCTCCCAAACCATCCAAGAAAAAGGATGATGAGGATTTTGAGCGCTTTGCTGAAATGATTAGACCTATCTTTTTGCGCATGCGATTAACTGATATGCTCAAAATGAATCCTTATGCTAAGTATATGAAAGATATTGTTACAAATAAAAGAAAGATACCGGAAGCTGAAATTTCCACCATGCTTGCTAATTATACTTTTAAGGGTGGAATACCAAAGAAAGTTGGAGATCCCGGTGTACCAACTATACCATGCTCCATTAAAAGAAACTATGTTAAAACTGCTTTATGTGATCTTGGAGCCGGTGTTAGTGTTATGCCTCTCTCTTTATATCGTAGACTTGATTTGAATAAGTTGACATCTACTGAAATATCTTTGCAAATGGCTGATAAATCAACTGCTATACCTGTGGGTATTTGTGAGGATGTGCCTGTTGTAGTTGCAAACGTTACTATTTTAATGGACTTTGTTATTCTTGATATTCCCGAGGACGATAGTATGTCTATTATTCTTGGAAGACCCTTTTTGAATACTGCAGGGGCTGTTATTGATTGCACTAAAGGCAATGTCACTTTTCATGTTAATGGTAATGAGCATACGGTACACTTTCCGAGGAAACAACCTCAAGTTCATAGTATCAACTCTATTGGAAAAATTCCATTGATTATATTTGGAGGTTTTGAATTTCCTCTTCCTACTGTCAAGAAGAAATATGATATTCTTATCCCCGTTGAGGTAACATAGTGTTATTCGAAATTTCTCCGGTTCCATGTTATTCGGAATGAGTTCGTTAACAAGACTTGATCAACCTTGTTAGTGGATTCCTTTTGATGATCATGAGATGGATGAAACCAGAAGGCACAACCTTCTGTACCCCACTTTTACTTTCTGTTATTTATATTAAAGAAAATAAAAATAGTATTTTTTCTGTCTGTTATCTGATTATCCGTGCAATATAAAAATACCCCGAAAATAAAAGTTCTCCAAATGCCTTGAAATTTAAATATGATTTTTTCTGGAATATTTGAGAATATTTGGCACTGAGAACACAGCAGGGGGGTCACCCACCTGCCCACGAGGGTGGAGGGCGCGCCCTACCCCTGGGCGCGCCCCCTGCCTCGTGGGCCCATGGTGGCCCTCCTCCACTTATCCTTTCACCCACACACTCCTTCCTCCCCCAAACACGAATATCCAGCTCAAACCCGAGTTCAAGCTCATTTTGCTGCCATTTTCGATATCCTTACTCAAAGCACCTCTCACAAAACTGCTTAGGGAGATTGTTCCTTGGTATGTGACTCCTCCATTGGTCCAATTAGTTTTCGTTCTAGTGCTTTATTCATTGCAAAATTTTGCTGCTTAGGTGACTCTGTTCTTGAGCTTGCATGTCAAATTTATATGGTCAAAAGTAGTTTTGATGCATGATATAGGCCCTAGGCACTTGTAGGAGTAATTGCTATCAATATTATTGAGCTTGGTTTACTTTTATTTTGAAGTTACTAAAAAATTTCAGAATTTTTCAGAGGAAGAAATATGCTTAGTAAAATGTTCCAAGATGGTTCTTCAAGGAAGCAAGGACCCAGGCTTGCAATGCGTGATGCTGATGAAGAGCCACCAAGAGACGCTCCAGTGTGTCCTTGTGAATGGCCTTCAGAAAATTTTATGGATCGAGCGGGAATTAAAGAAGAATTTAGCGCATATTTGCGTAACGCTGATCTTGTGAGCTTCGAGGAAGAAAAGTGCAGCCAGTATCACTATCTCACTAGTTCCTTTGTGAGGAGGTTTGAATTTTCATCTTCACATAATTCTCCAACTGTCCTGTTTGATCTTTATGAAAATTCTTACACTATGGACTTAGAGGATCTTACCACTACTTGCAAACTTCCATAATGGGGTAGTATCAGGGATCCTCGCAAATCTGAATTTAGAGATTTTCTTGCTAGTATAACTGTGGGGGAATCTAGAGATATAACACAAGCTACCATAGGGAGCATTCACTTTCCTGCTATACATTATTTTGCTCTCTTCATAGGTAGATGCATTAATGGTAAAGATGAGGCATGTCACATGTGTGTCCCTGACCTCAGTATTCTTAGGAGTGCTGTGTTAGGAGATAAATCTTATAATTTGGGAGCCATTGTTGCATGTAGGTTGCATCTTAATAGATTTAATGGAGATTTCTTTGGTGGAATTTATGCAACCCGCATAGCTAATTTTCTTGGTGTAGCCATATGCGAAGATGATATTGAATTACCCCCTGCTTACCTAGACTTTAATGCTATGGTTCACCACCAGTTTGTCGAGAGGAATGAATCACCTCTCCAGTATCGACTAATCTTTGTCAGACGCCGTGCTGTCCATATTACTCTCCCTGCTCCTGCCTTCTTTGATTATCAGGCAAAAGGAAGATATGTTATTACCAGAGAGGAGGCAGATGAGTATGAGAGGAGAGCGGAGGCCGCTCGTTGCCACGCTGCAGCTCAGGAGGCGATAGCCGCTGTATCTCAGTACGACCCCAACTACTATTATGGATATCCGCCAGGCCAGCCGTGGCCATAGACCAACTTAGGCCAAAAGCCTAAGCTTGGGGGAGTACGTATTTCTCACCGACATTACATTTATGTTCACACACTCATTGCCAGATGTCAGTGCTCATACTTTTTCATTGTACCATCCATGCTAGTTTATTTTCCTTTTATGCTTTCTTCTTGTGTGTTTGATAAACCTTAAGAAAAACCAAAAAATTAGTTGTAGCCTTTAATTATTTTACTTTCCATGCTTGTAGTAGTAATTAAAAAGAAAACCCAAAAAGATTTCCTATTCTTCTTTTACTTGTTGGGAGCTCTCCCGTGTAAATAGTTTTATTTCTTTTCTTTTCTTTGGGGGTCGATCGGAGAAGACCATGATTAAATTGTTGAAGTGGCTCTTATATGCATTATTGTTGATCTGATAAAAGAGCCCATAGTGCCTTGTCTTCTCCTGTTTATTGAATGCTTGCAGATTCCAGCTTAGTCCAATGCACGTGCACTATTATTATTATCCACATCATTCGGTCGTGCAAGTGAAAGGCAATTATGACGATATATGATGGACTGATTGAGATGAGAAAAGCTGCTATGAACTCGACCTCTTTTGTTTTTGTAAATATGATTAGTTCATCGTTCCTGATTCAGCCTATTATGAATAAACATGTTTGCAATGACAACTAGAGATCATAGTTTCTTGTGCCATGCTTGATTAGCTAGGAGCTTTTTAACGCCCTCGATGCGGCTATATCCCCCACGTGTCGAAGCACGACTTAGAGGCATAACCGCATTGAAAGCAATGTCGCAAGTGAGGTAATCTTCACACAACCCATGTAATACATAAGGGAAAGAGATACATAGTTGGCTTACAATCGCCACTTCACACAAATACAAGAATAAAGCATTACCTCATCCAGATACAATCAAGGTCCGACTACGGTACCAAAATAAAAGAAGAACCCCAAATGCGACAAGGTCCCCGATCGACCCAACCGAGCACCACTACTGATCATCAGGGAAAGAAACATAGTAACGGCGTGAGTCCTCGTCGAACTCCCACTTGAGCTCAAGCGCGTCATCCGGAACGGAATCATCAGGCCCTGCATCTGGTTTGGAAGTAATCTGTGAGCCACAGGGACTCAGCAATATCGCACCCTCGCGATCAAGACTATTTAAGCTTATAGGTAAGGCAAGGTAAATATGTGGAGCTGCAGCAAGCGACTATCATATATGGTGGCTAACCTATTCGCAAAAGAGAGCGGGAAGAGAGGGCAAAGCGCGAACGAATAACTAGAGAACAACCTGCGGCAAGCATTACTCCAACACCGTGTTCACTTCCCGGACTCCGCCGAGAAGAGACCATCACGGTAACTCACACAGTTGATTCATTTTAGTTATGTTAAGGTTCAAGTTATCTACAACCGGACATTAACAAATTCCCATCTGCCCATAACCGCGGGCACGGCTTTCGAAAGTTCAAATCCCTGCAGGGGAGTCCCAACTTAGCCCATGACAAGCTCTCACGGTCAACGAAGGAATAGACCTTCTCCCGAGACATTCCGATCAGACTCGGTATCCCGATTCTACAAGACACTTCGACAAGTTAAAACAAAACCAGCAACACCGCCCGAATGTGCCAACAAATCCCGATAGGAGCCGCACATATCTCGTTCTCAGGGCACACTCAGATGAGCGCTCCGTACAACTAAAACCAAACCTCGAGTTTCCCCGAGGGGGCACTGCACAGGACTCTAGTTTGGACCAACACTCAGAGGAGCACTGGCCCGGGGGGGTTAAAATAAAGATGACCCTTGAGTCTGCAGAACCCAAGGGAAGGTGGTAGGTTGTTAGTGCAAATGGTAAAACCAAGGTTGGTCATTGCTGGAGGAGTTTTATTCAAGGCGAACTGTCAAGGGGTTCCCATTATTACCCAACCGCGTAAGGAACGCAAAATCCGAGAACATAACACCGATATGACGGAAACTAGGGCGGCAAGAGTGGAACAAAACACCAGGCATAAGGCCGAGCCTTCCACCCTTTACCAAGTATATAGATGCATTAATTAAATAAGATATATTGTGATATCCCAACAAGTAAATAATGTTCCAACAAGGAACGGTCTCCAATCTTCACCTGCAACTAGCAACGCTATAAGAGGGGCTGAGCAAAGCGGTAACATAGCCAATCAACGGTTTGCTAGGACATGGTGGGTTAGAGGTTTGACATGGCAAATAGGGAGGCATGATAAGCAAGTGGTAGGCATCGTAGCATAGGCATAGCAAAAGAGCGAGCATCTAGCAAAGCAAAGATAGTAGTGATTTCGAGGGTATGATCATCTTGCCTGAGATCCCGCAAGGAAGAAGAACGAGTCCATGAAGAAGACAAACGGTCGTAGTCGAACGGGTCCTCACAAACGCGACGTTATCGGAACCAACCCGAAGAAGCAAACACCGGAAAGAAGCACGCAACATAGTAAACAACCATCACATCAACATGGCGTGATGCACAATCGAGTATGATGCATGTCCGGTTTAATGAGGCATGGCATGGCAAAGTGCACAAACAATCCTACAAATTAAGTGGAGCTCATTATGCAACGGAGTTGCATATTGACGAAACACCACATGACTTATTTAGTTCTTTCTCGGTTATGTACCCAACAATATTAAATGTTGTTAAACATGGCAAGAGGGTGAAGCAAAGTAAAACTACCTATCTAGTCAAGTTTAAATGAGGCCGGAAGCAACGAACAACAATTCCAGTAAATCCCCATATGCATATTATAGATTTGGTACTGTTCTTCCCTAAACACAATTATAGGGTTGTTAAACATGCAAAACAAGTGCACCATGTTAAACTAGGCATTTTTCTACCCCATTTACATATAAATTTTATTTAAAATGGAGCTACGGTTATTTAGTTATGAAAAAAAACCATTTTAGCATGGCATAGGAGCAAATTTAACCAAACAGCATTTTAAACATTTTAAACACGGATGGAAACGACATATTATTAAACTAGATGAAAAACTAAGCAAGTTTCATATACAATTCATTTTAATATGATGCACGGTTATTAAGTCATCATATGCATGAACATGGAGGGTTTTTCTGCAAAACTGGTAACTCTGGGAAAAATAGCTAAAACGTTTTGTGAAAAAAATACACGTTACGGGCCGGATCTGGTTGGCCCATCAGTGGGAGGGGGCACAGCAGTGAGGCTCACCCATGGGCTTGGCCCGTTCGGTGGAGAGGAGAGAGGCCGGTAGGCTGGGCCTTGGAGAGGCAAGGAGGCCCACGCGCGGCTAAATTGAGGCCCAGGAGGTGAAGGAACTGGGCAGGCCGTGGTCAACACAGGCACTGGAGACGCGCTGCTCTCGTCCTGGAAGCAGAGGACGCAGGCGGCGGACTTGACGACGGGGAGGGCGATGCTGGCCTGGCGACGCGGGAGCAACGACGCGGTCAACGAACGCCGCTGGTGCGCTCGTTCACCTCGCATGGATGGAGCGGAAGGGGGCCGGGGCGACGCGAGCGAAGCAGCGCGGCAGAAATCAACGGGCAAGGCGGCGACGGGGTGCTCAGGGACACGGGGTGACGGCGGCGCAGGTACGACGGGGAGGCCATGGCATTCCTGTGGGCAACGAAAGAGAGAGCAGAGAGATTAGAGAGAGAGGCGGTGAGAGGAATCGGAGAGCCAAGAGAGGGAGAAAAAGGGTGCGAGGCAGGGGACCTGCTGGGATCACTGGCGACGTTCACTGGAGGCGGCGGGGTTTGGCGAAGACGAAGGAACGGTGGGGCGTCGGGGAAGCTCGGGATCGGGCTCCTCCCGATCCGGTCGAGCAGAGCAGGGGCGCGCGGGCTCACGCGCGAGCGGCTCGGCCGTGCGGACCTGTGCGGTGCTCGGGCAGACGGGTGGATCGAGGAGGGGCTGGATTGGATCGGCTTGGTGGTTGGTTGGGCGCTGAAAGCAGGGAGACTGGCGGCGGGGATGGATTGGATGGATGGAAGGATGGGACAGGATCCCTAATTCCTAGGGTTGCCCATTATATACGCTGGTGGGTTAGGTTAGGGGCTAGTGGATCCCTCCGATCGTAATCGGACAGCCGAGAAATAAATAGGTAGGAAGTATAAATAAGAAAATGGTGATGTTTTGTAGATGTTTGGGGATGATCCGGACACAACGGTGGCGACAGTCCGGGTCGGGTCCGGGACAGCTTTCGGACGCGCGCGCGAGGAGGGACGCGGTGTGACGAGAGAGGTTAGGTTGGACCTGACGGTAGGTAGTGGGCTGTGCAGAAGGCCTTGGGCTGAGAGAAGAGAAGAGAGAGACCCGGCGACTGTTTCCGGAGACCGAAAACGTCCGACGTTTGACCGGCTATACTGCCGCTATAGTTAATCGTTGGGGCGTCAAACGAACTCGGATTGCGATGAAACTTGGCAGGCGGTCTACCTACACTATAAAAAGACCGCACGCCAACTCTCGTCCCATTCCAAGAACATTTTCCGGCCACTTATAAAATAATATTTCGGACGTGCCGCGGGCGCGTGCAAGTGAGTTTGGGCTCAGAACGGACAACGGACGGAACTGGGGGAACCCGGACGGATGCAGGTTTTGAAAACATGATGATGCAATGCACATGATGACATGACAAGATGTGACACGCAAGCAAATGACAAAGCAATAACAGCGAATAACTGGAGGACACCTGGCACATCGTTCTCGGGGCGTTACAAGCTTATAATGGTTTACCTTGCGTGCCAACATGCTATTAAAATGGTTGTGATGTGGTATGATAGGGTGGTATCCTCCTCTGAATGATTTAAGTGACTTGACTTGGCGCATGTTCACGCATGTAGTTGAAACAAAATCAACATAGCCTTCACGATATTTATGTTCATGGTGGATTATATCCTACTCATGCTTGCATTCGATGTTTATTAATTTTAATACATGTTCATGACTGTTGTCGCTCTCTAGCTGGTCGCTTCCCAGTCTTTTGCTAGCCTTCACCTGTACTAAGCGGGAATACTGCTTGTGCATCCAACTCCATAAACCCCAAAGTTATTCCATATGAGTCCACCATACCTACCTATATACGGTATCTACCTGCCGTTCCAAGTAAATTTGTATGTGCCAAACTCTAAACCTTCAAATAAATATCCTGTTTTGTATGCTCGAATAGCTCATGTATCAACTAGGGCTGTCCGTATATTCCATGTTAGGCGGGTTATTCTCAAGAGGAGTGGACTCCGCTCCTCACTCACGAGAAAGTGGCTGGTCACCGGGATGCCGAGTCCCATGCTTTATGCAAACTAAATCAAAATAATTGCAAACAAAACTCCCCCTAGGACTCTTGTTAGTTGGAGGCACTCATTGTTTCGAGCAAGCCATGGATTGATGCTTGTTGCTGGAAGGGGGAGTATAAACTTTACCATTCTGTTTGGGAACCACCTATGATGTGTGTAGCATAGAAGATATTGCCATCTCTTGGTTGTTATGTTGACAATGTAAGTATACCGCTCAAAATATTATTCATCTCTATTTCAAAACCGAGATCTGGCACCTCTACAAATCCCTGCTTCCCTCTGCGAAGGGCCTATCTATTTACTTTTATGTTGAGTCATCATCCTCTTATTAAAAAGCACCAGTTGGAGAGCACCGCTATCATTTGCATTCATTACTGTTAGTTTACATTGAGTATGACTTGACTGGATCTCTTTTACCATGAATTACAATGTCTAATCAGTCCTTGATCTTTAAAGGTGCTCTGCATTTAAGTTTTGCGGTCTCAGAAAGGGCTAGCGAGATACCATCTTGTTATACCATATTATGATTGTTTTGAGAAAGTGTTGTCATCCAAGATTTATTATTATTGCTCGCTAGTTGATTATGCCATTGATATGAGTAAACTTGAGACCTAAGCGTTATTGTGAATGTGGTTAGTTATAATCTTTGATGAAAACTTGAATGCTGGCTTTACATATTTACAACAACAAGAGCAAACAGAGTTTGTAAAAGTTTTTCTTTATCACTTTCAGTTTATCAACTGAATTGCTTGAGGACAAGCAAAGGTTTAAGCTTGGGGGAGTTGATACGTCTCCGTCGTATCTACTTTTCCAAACACTTTTGCCCTTGTTTTGGACTCTAACTTGCATGATTTGAATGGAACTAACCCGGACTGACGCTGTGTTCAGCAGAGTTACGATGGTGTTATTTATGTGCAGAAACAAAAGTTCTCGGAATGACCTGAAACTTCATGGAACAACTTTTCAGAAAATATAAAAAATCCTTGCAAAAGATGAAGGCCAGGGGGCCCACCTGCCCCCTAGGGCACGCCCCTACCTTGTGGGCCCCCTGGAGCTCCTCCGACCTCGACTCCAACTCTATATATTTGGTTTCAGAGAGAAGGATTCATCGTGTTTTACGATACGGAGGCGCCGCCAAGCCCTAAAACCTCTCGGGAGGGCTGATCTGGAGTCCGTTCGGGACTCCGGAGAGGGGAATCCGTCGTCATCGTCATCATCAACCATCCTCCATCACTAATTTCATGATGCTCACTGCCGTGTGTGAGTAATTCCATCGTAGGCTTGCTGGACGGTGATGGGTTGGATGGGATCTATCATGTAATCGAGTTAGTTTTGTTAGGGTTTGATCCCTAGTATCCAATATGTTCTGAGATTGATGTTGCTATGACTTTGCTATGCTTAATGCTTGTCACTAGGTCCCGAGTGCCATGATTTCATATCTGAACCTATTATGTTTTCATCAATATATGAGAGTTCTTGATCCTATCTTGCAAGTCTATAGTCACCTATTATGTGTTATGATCCGTTAACCCCGAAGTAACAATAATCGGGATACTTACCGGTGATGACCGTAGTTTGAGGAGTTCATGTATTCACTATGTGTTAATGCTTTATTCCGATACTCTATTAAAAGGAGGCCTTAATATCCCTTAGTTTTTGTAAGGACCTCGCTACCACGGGAGGGTAGGACAAAAGATGTCATGCAAGTTCTTTTCCATAAGCACGTATGACTATATTCAGAATACATGCCTACATTACATTGATGAACTGGAGCTAGTTCTGTGTCACCCTAGGTTATGACTGTTACATGATGAACCGCATCCGGCATAATTCTCCATCACCGATCCATTGCCTACGAGCTTTTCATATATTGTTCTTCGCTTATTTACTTTTCCGTTGCTATTGCTATCATCACTACAAAATACCAAAAACATTACTTTTGCTATCGTTACCTTTTGCTACCGTTACCACTACTATCATATTACTTTGCTACTAAATACTTTGCTGCAGATACTAAGTTCCAGGTGTGGTTGAATTGACAACTCAGCTGCTAACACTTGATAATATTCTTTGGCTCCCCTTGTGTCGAATCAATAAATTTGGGTTGAATACTTTACCCTCGAAAACTATTGTGATCCCCTATACTTGTGGGTTATCAGTCATTTTCAGGTATTTCAAGATGTTCTTGACCGCTGTCCAGTGATCCACTCCTGGACTACTTTGGTACCTCCCTGCTAAACTAATAGCCAGGCACACATCAGGTCTGGTACACAACATTGCATACATGATAGAGCCTATGGCTGAAGCATAGGGAACACTTTTCATTTTCTCTCTATCTTTTGCAGTGGTCGGGCATTGAGTCTTACTCAACTTCACACCTTGTAACACATGCAAGAACCCTTTCTTTGCTTGATCCATTTTGAACTTCTTCAAAACTTTATCAAGGTATGTGCTTTGTGAAAGTCCAATTAAGCGTTGATATGTCTCCAACGTATCTATAATTTTTGATTGTTCCATGCTATTATATTATCTATTTTGGATGTTAATGGGCTTATTTTTACACTTTTATATTATTTTTGGGACTAACCTATTAACCGGAGGCCCGACCCAAATTGCTGTTTTTTTGCCTATTTCAGTGTTTCGTAGAAAAGGAATATCAAACGGAGTCCAAACGGAATGAAACCTTCGGGAACGTGATTTTTGGAACAAACGTGATCTAGAGGACTTGGAGTGGACATCAAGCAATCAACAAGGCAGCCACAAGGCAGGGGGCGCGCCCACCCCCCCGGGCGCGCCCTCCACCCTCGTGGGCCCCTAGTTGCTCCACCGACCTACTTCTTCCTCCTATATATATCCAAGTACCCCGCAAACATCCGGGAGCACCACGAAAACCTAATTCCACCGCCGCAACCTTCTGTACCCAAGAGATCTCATCTTGGGGCCTTTTCCGTAGCTCCGCCGGAGGGGCATTGATCATGGAGGGCCTCTACATCAACTCTATGGCCCCTCCGATGATGTGTGAGTAGTTTACTTCAGACCTTCGGGTCCATAGCTAGTAGCTAGATGGCTTCTTCTCTCTCTTTGGATCTCAATACAAAGTTCTCCTTGATTCTCTTGGAGATCTATTCGATGTAACTCTTTTTTTTGCGGTGTGTTTGTCGAGATCCGATGAATTGTGGGTTTATGATCAAGTTTATCTATGAAAAATATTTTAATCTTCTCTGAATTCTTTTATGTATGATTGGTTTATCTTTGCAAGTCTCTTCAAATTATCAGTTTGGTTTGGCCTACTAGATTGATCTTTCTTGCAATGGGAGAAGTGCTTAGCTTCGGGTTCAATCTTGCGGTGCTCGATCCCAGTGACAGAAAGGGAAACAACACGTATTGTATTGTTGCCATCGAGGATAAAAAGATGGGGTTTATATCATATTGCATGAGTTTATCCCTCTACATCATGTCATCTTGCTTAAGGCGTTACTCTGTTCTTATGAACTTAATACTCTAGATGCATGCTGGATAGCGGTTGATGTGTGGAGTAATAGTAGTAGATGCAGAATCGTTTCAGTATACTTGTCTCGGACGTGATGCCTATATACATGATCATGCCTAGATATTCTCATAATATTCTCTTTTCTATCAATTGCTCGACAGTAATTTGTTCACCCACCGTAATACTTATGCTATCTTGAGAGAAGCCACTAGTGAAACCTATGGCCCCCGGGTCTATTTTCCATCATACAAGTTTCCAATCTATTTTATTTTGCAATCTTTACTTTCAGTCGATATCATAAAATACCAAAAATACTTATATTATTATTTTCATCTCTATCAGATCTCACTCTTGCAAGTGGCCGTGAAGGGATTGAGAACCCCTTTATCGCATTGGTTGCGAGGTTCTTATTTGTTTGTGTAGGTACAAGGTGACTCGCGCATGGTCTCCTACTGGATTAATACCTTGGTTCTAAAAACTGAGGGAAATACTTACGCTGCTTTAGTGCACCACCCTTTCCTCTTCAAGGGAAAACCAATGCAGTGCTCAAGAGGTAGCAAGAAGGATTTCTGGCGCCGTTGCCACGGAGATCTACGCCAAGTCAAGACATACCAAGTACCCATCACAACTCTTATCCTTGCCATTACATTATTTGCCATTTGCCTCTCGTTTTCCTCTCCCCACTTCACCCTTTCCGTTTTATTCGCCCTCACTTTTTGTTCGCCTCTTTTCTGCTTGCTTCGTCGTTATGGCTAGTCCTTTATCCGCTCCTTTGTCTCCCGAGTTTGAGGTTCTTCACTTCAAATGAAGACAAGGAGAAAACTTAAAAGATGCTTGGTTTAGGATGATGGAATCTTATCGTAATTGCACCCTAGAGGTGAATTTTATAATTTTTCTTCGCAATTTTTATGTTGGACTACATATGTCCCATAGACAACTCTTGGCCTGTGTTGCCAAAGGAAATTTTATCGAAGTTGATCCCAGTATTGCGCATGAAATTATAGAGGGAATAGTGGGACACTACCTCAACAAAAGGGGCCTCATTATACCCAGGAAGAAACCCAAGTTTTTGAGAAAATTTGCGAAGTAACGAAAATATTACAAAAATCTCTTGAACCTCTTAAGTATGTTAGCGGGAATCTTCACCGCATGAATATGTTGACCACTCTTTGTAATAAGAGGTTGGACTCTTTATATCTAAAAATTTCCGAATATGAAGGGAAACGTAAAGAACCTCCCGGATTCAAGCATGACTCTGCTAAAAAATTGAAAGATGGCAATACTTAGATCTATCCTCGCTTTTATGCCTAGCTAGGGGCGTTAAACGATAGCGCTTGTTGGGAGGCAACCCAATTTAATTTTTATTCCTTGCCTTTTTCTCCTGTTTAGTAATTAATAATTTATCTAGCCTCTGTTTTGGTTGTGTTTTTGTGTTTAATTAGTGTTTGTGCCAAGTAGAACCGTTGGGAAGACTTGGGGAAAGTCTTTTTGATCTTGCTGTAAAAAACAGAAACTTTAGCACTCATGAGAATTGCTGCCATATTTTTTCTGGAGAGTGATATTTAGTTAATTCTTTTTGAAGATGATTAATAGATAAATTCCTCACGTCCAGCAATTTATTTTAGAATTTTTGGGGCTCCAGAAGTATTCGAAACCTACATATTACTACAGACTGTTCTGTTTTTGACAGATTCTGTTTTTCGTGTGTTGTTTGCTTATTTTGATGAATCTATGGCTAGCAATAGAGTTTATAAACCATAGAGAAGTTGAAATACAGTAGGTTTAACACCAATATAAATAAATAATGAGTTCATTACAGTACCTTGAAGTGGTGGTTTGTTTTCTTTTACTAACGGAGCTCACGAAGATTTTCTTTTAAGTTTTGTGTTGTGAAGTTTTCAAGTTTTTGGTCACCAAGGACACCAAAAAGCCTAAGCTTGGGGATGCCCCGGAAGGCATCCCCTCTTTCGTCTTCGTCAATCGGCAACTTTACTTGGAGCTATATTTTTATTCTCCACATGATATGTGTTTTTCTTGGAGCGTCTTGTATGATTTGAGTCTTTGCTTTTTAGTTTACCACAATCATCCTTGCTGTACACACCTTTTGAGAGAGACACACATGAATTGGAATTTATTAGAATACTCTATGTGCTTCACTTATATCTTTTGAGCTATATAGTTTTTGCTCTAGTACTTCACTTATATCTTTTAGAGCACGGTGGTGGTTTTATTTTATAGAAATAATTGATCTCTAATGCTTCACTTATATTATTTTGAGAGTCCTTTAGAACAACATGGAAATTTGCTTTTAGGCATAATAAAAACTTTCATATAAGTGCATTGAATACTAAGAGAAGTTTGATACTTGATGATTGTTTTGAGATATGGAGATAGTGATATCAAATTTGTGCTAGTTGAGTAGTTGTGAATTTGAGAAATACTTGTGTTGAAGTTTGCAAGTCCCGTAGCATGCACGCATGGTAAACATTGTGTAACAAATTTGAAATATGAGGTGTTATTTGATTGTCTTCCTTATGAGTGGCGGTCGGGGACGAGCGATGGTCTTTTCCTACCAATCTATCCCCCTAGGAGCATCGCGTAATACTTGGTTTTTGATGACCTGTAGATTTTTGCAATAAGTATGTGAGTTCTTTATGACTAATGTTGAGTCCATGGATTATACGCACTCTCACCCTTCCATCATTGCTAGCCTCTTCGGTACCGTGCATTGCCCTTTCTCACCTTGAGAGTTGGTGCAAACTTCGCCGGTGCATCCAAACCCCGTGATACGATACGCTCTATCACACATAAACCTCCTTATATCTTCCTCAAAACAGCCACCATACCTACCTATTATGGCATTTCCATAGCCATTCCGAGATATATTACCATGCAACTTTCCACCATTCCATTTATTATGACACGCATCATCATTGTCATATTGCTTTGCATGATCATGTGGTTGACATCGTATTTGTGGCAAAGTGCTACCTCTTGAGCACTGCGTTGGTTTTCCCTTGAAAGAGGAAAGGGTGATGCAGCAAAGTAGCGTAAGTATTTCCCTCAGTTTTTGAGAACCAAGGTATCAATCCAGTAGGAGGCCACGCACGAGTCCCTCGCACCTACACAAACAAATAAAATCCTCGCAACCAACGCAATAAAGGGGTTTTCAATCCCTTCACGGTCACTTACGAAAGTGAGATCTGATAGATATGATAAGATAATATTTTTGGTATTTTTATGATAAATACGCAAAGTAAATAAAGCAAAATAAAAATGGTGCAAGAAATAGTTTGTTGATGGAAGATTAATATGATAGAAAATAGACCCGGGGCCATAGGTTTCACTAGTGGCTTCTCTCAAGAGCATAAGTATTACGTGGGTAAACAAATTACTGTTGACCAGTTGACAAAATTGAGCATAGTTATGAGAATATCTAGGTATGATCATGTATATAGGCATCACGTTCGAGACAAGTAGACCGACTCCTGCCTGCATCTACTACTATTACTCCACACATCGACCTCTATCCAGCATGCATCTAGAGTATTAAGTTCAAAAGAACATAGTAACGCTTTAAGCAAGATGACATGATGTAGAGGGATAAACTCATGCAATATGATATAAACCCCATCTTGTTATCCTCGATGGCAACAATACAATACGTGCCTTGCTGCCCCTACTGTCACTGGGAAAGGACACCGCAAGATTGAACCCAAAACTAAGCACTTCTCCAATTGCAAGAAAGATCAATCTAGTAGGCCAAACCAAACTGATAATTCGAAGAGACTTGCAAAGATAACCAATCATACATAAAAGAATTCAGAGAAGATTACAATATTGTTCATAGATAAACTTGATCATAAACCCACAATCCAATACTGCTATCGAGGAGAAGGCTTGGATGTCACTTCAGAGTGTCACCGCCCCATCTAAAATCAGAACGTTTTTTTTTGGTGTCTAGTGCTACCTCTTGAGCACTTGCGTTGGTTTCCCTTGAAGAGGAAAGGGTGATGCAGCAAAGTAGCGTAAGTATTTCCCTCGGTTTTGAGAACCAAGGTATCAATCCAGTAGGAGGCCACGATGAGTCCCTCACACCTACACAAACAAATAAATCCTCGCAACCAACGCGATAAGGGGTTGTAAATCCCTACATGGTCACTTACGAGAGTGAGATCTGATAGATATGATAAGATAATGTTTTTGGTATTTTTATGATAAAGATGCAAAGTAAAATAAAAGGCAATAAAAATAACTAAGTATTGGAAGATTAATATGATGGAAAATAGACCCGGGGGCCATAAGTTTCATTAGTGGCTTCTCTCAAGAGCATAAGTATTCACGGTGGGTAAACAAATTACTGTTGAGAAATTGACAGAATTGAGCATAATTATGAGAATATCTAGGTATAATCTTGTATATAGGCATCACGTCCGAGACAAATAGACTGACTCCTGCCTGCATCTACTACTATTACTCCACACATCGACCGCTATCCAGCATGCATCTAGAGTATTAAGTTCAAGAGAACAGAGTAACGCTTTAAGCAAGATGACATGATGTAGAGGGATCAACTCATGCAATATGATATGAACCCCATCTTGTTATCCTCGATGGCAACAATACAATACGTGCCTTGCTGCCCCTACTGTCACTGGGAAAGGACACCGCAAGATTGAACCCAAAGCTAAGCACTTCTCCCATTGCAAGAAAGATCAATCTAGTAGGCCAAACCAAACTGATAATTCGAAGAGATTGCAAAGATAACCAATCATACATAAAAGAATTCAGAGAAGATTCAAATATTGTTCATAGATAAACTTGATCATAAACCCACAATTCATCGGTCTCAACAAACACACCGCAAAAGAAGATTACATCGAATAGATCTCCACAAGAGAGGGGGAGAACATTGTATTGAGATCCAAAAAGAGAGAAGAAGCCATTTAGCTAATAACTATGGACCCAAAGGTCTGAGGTAAACTACTCACACATCATTGGGGAGGCTATGGTGTTGATGTAGAAGCCCTCCGTGATCGATGCCCCCTCCGGCAGAGCTCCGGAAAAGGCCCCAAGATGGGATCTCACGAGTACAGAAGGTCGAAAGGGCATTTCCCAACTTTATGTTTTGGATGATGATGACAACCCTTGGTGGTCTAAACGTGTGCTTTATGTTTCAGGTTCTTGATGCTTAGGCTTACATCGGATTGCTATTACCTCTCGAAGGAAAAGATCGAAGACGTGTCCTCTACGGTTTTATTTTCTTTGGTCGTAGAGTACCCGTACTATCAAGAGGGAATCCTCATTAGGAAGCTCTGGGGGAATCAGTTCACGTACACTTTTCTCACCCTCTCTTTGCCTTCCTCAGGTGTGTGTGTGAGAGAGAGTTTTCCTTGCCTCTTCCCCTCTTTTCTTTTCCGCTCACTGTTTCTGCCCAGCGGTTGTACCGCTCTCTGGAGCGGTTGTACCGTTGGGTCTTGTTGCTCACCAGCTGTGCTCGAGCGGTTGTACCGCTGCCTCCGGGCGGTGGTACCGCCACCGTGCTCTGCAACAGCTGGGGCGGTGGTTCCGTCCATGCACCGCTCCAGTACCGCTCTTGCTTCTGGTTTGATGCGGTTCTTGGGCGGTAGTGGCCCGGTTGGTCCGGTCGTTCCATGATGACCGGTACCACCGGTGGTCCGAGCGGTTCTTCCGCTCAGGACTTAGCCACCCAAGAGCTCAAGGCCATACGGTTGTTCCGGCCAGGGACCGCCCAAGTACCGGTCAAGCTCCTGTTTTGATGCGGTGTTTGTGCGGTGGCCAGGCGGTTAGTCTGGTTATTTTTCTTAGCCGGTACTACCGCCCCCCTGGTCCAGTTGTACCGCTTGGTAGGGTTCTGCTGATACACCGTGAGTCCCGGTTGTACCGGGACGAGGACCGGTTGTACCGCTGCAGTGCTAAAATCACAGTAACGGTTGGAAATTGAGGGTGACTATATAAGGGAGCTTCTCCCACCTACCACACCTACGTTTTGACCTCTCTCACTCCACCATTGATGCCCTTCAAGCTCTCTTGCCCGATCTCTCTCTCTAGCCACTCAAACTTATTGTTTTGCTAGGGATTGAAGGAGGAGACCTAGATCTACACTTTCACCAAAGGATATTTGGTTCCCCCATACTTTCTTGTGTGGATTTTGTTACTCTTGGGTGTTTGAGCACCCTAGACGGTTGAGGTCACCTCGGAGCCATATTCCATTGTGGTGACGCTTCGTGGTTTTGTTGGGAGCCTCCAATTAAGTTGTGGAGAGAGCCCCAACCTTGTTTTTAAAGGTTCGGTAGCCGCCTTCAAGGGCACCAAATAGTGGAATCACGGCATCTCGCATTGTGTGAGGGTGTGAGGAGAATACGATGGCCCTAGTGGCTTCTTGGGGAGCATTGTGCCTCCAGACCGCTCCAACGGAGACGTACTTCCTCTCAAAGGGAAGGAACTTCGGCAACACATCCTCGTCTCCACCGTCTCCACTCTTGGTTATCTCGTGCCTTTATTTAAGCTCGCTTACTTGCTTTATATCTCTTGCTTGCTTGTGTACCTATCCTCGTTGCATCATATAGGTTGTTCACCTAGTTGCATTTCTAGACAACCTATTTTGATGCAAACTTTAACTTGTTAAAGAAAAGCTAAAAAATTGTTAGTTGCCTATTCACCCCCCTCTAGTCAACCATATCGATCCTTTCAATTGGTATCAGAGCCTCGTCTCTTTATTAAGGACTTTACCGTCCAAAGAGTATGGTTGATACCGTAGACGGTGTGGAGGAACACTCCGGTGTGAATCCGATCTCGTCTATGGGAGATGGGGGAATTTCGGTCTCTCGTGAGGAGTTCAATGTGGCCTTGGAGACATTGAAAACCTCCATGACGACCGAAGTCGAAAGCATGTTTACTAAATTTCTTGAGGGGCTTAAACTATCCACCGCACCGTTGAAAGTGGGTGATCCCGCCAACAAGGTGACGGATGCTATCCCCGACAAGGGGGAAGCTAGTAGTGAAAAGGCTCCTTCGTCTAGTGGCAAGAATGGCACCGACATCTTTGCCCATGTGGAACCACCACTTGTTTATGGTGGACCGGTTCCTTCCACTCATTTGAATCATGCCGGTCCTCCCCTTAAGATTGTGAAAAATGAGGATTTTGATTCTTGGGTTTACCGCTTTAAACTTCATTTAAATCATGTGAACACTAACCTTTGGAGAATCATTGAAGAAGGTTTCTATCCACATGATCCAAGCAACTTCACTCCTTGATAAGCCGCGGACAATCAATTCAATGAGAATGCTCTCTTCATCATTCAAGATGCTATTCCACCCGAAGACCTACCTCATCTTCGTCCTTTCGCCTTGGCCAAAGATGCATGGCATTGTGTCGTGTCTCTCTACCGGGGAAGCGCAAGCATTCAACGCTCCAACTATGAAGTGGTACAAGATGAGGCCGATGAGTTTGCAATGAAGGAAGATGAAGAACCTCGTGAGCTCTATCAGAGAGTAACCAAACTCGCGGTCTCACTACGAGATCACGGGAGCAAGGACACGAATGACAATTGGATCAAGCGCAAATTCCTCAAGGCAATGATGCCCTATCACAAGGCCATGTCCTCCGTCATTCGTCAAAGACCGGACTTCCACACTTTGACCTCAAGCGAAGTGTTGGATGAGTTTGTGGCCATGAACATTTTGGACAAGACCGACGACAATGTAGTGCTCCGTTCTCAACGGGCAAAGAAGCCTAACCTTGCATTGAAGGCCAAGCTCATAGTGGAAGACGAAGAAGAGGAAGAAGAGGAGAGCAACCCCGAAGATACGAAGTATGCATATCATGAACACATGGCACTTGCTTCAAGGCAATTTTGGAGCAAGAAAAACTCAAGGCCAAACTTTAGCAAAAACAACTCAAGTGGTACAAGGGGCAAGCAACATGTAAGGACTTGCTACAATTGCGGCAACGTGAGTCATTTCGTTGCGGAATGCCTGTATGAGAAGAGGGAAGACAATGGTGGCAAACTCATCCGAAAGGACAAGGCCAAGTCGTTCCCCAACAAGAACAACTTCACCAAGAAGACTCATCCCAAGGCCTTGGTTGTACAAGAAGAGTACAATGAGGACGATGACGATGATGAAGATGATGAGTCGGTAGCCATGGCCTCCGTTGCCATTGCAACAACGTCACGGGTGTCTCTCTTCGACTCACCCAACGAGAGCATCACCGCCAAGTGCCTCATGGCTAAAGCCACCAACAAGGTAACCTCCAACATCAAAACTACCATCATTAATCATCCTTCCCAAACGGATAGCATTAATGAATTTGAGGGAGCTAATGTGGAGGCTAACGAGTTTGAGGCCTTTATGGGAAAACTCAAGGGAAAATCCAAGAAGCACTTTATTGCTCTCTTGGAACAACTTGGTGAGGCCAATGACATGATTGAGGCTCACGAAGACACCATCTCTAAGATGGAAGGACATAGTCGTGACTATGCCGATGAGATTTCGGATCTCTCCAATGCTCTTGAGGAAGAGCGTGGTCTTCGTTTGGCTCTTGAGGAGTCACACAACGTAGATCATGCTAAGTTAGAAAAAGATTATGATCATGCCCTCGTTGTTTCTCGTGTGCTAAATTCCGAGAAGGCCAAACTCGGGGTTGATCTTGCTAGACTCAAAGAGGAGTTTGATATACTTGACAAGGACCATAAGGCCTTGAAGGGTATTCACGCTAGTCTCAAGGAGTCTCATGATCAACTCCAAGTGAAGCTAACTAAGGAGAAAGCAACTTTTCCTCATATGGTTTTAATTGATAATGCAAATGCTACTAACCCGTGTTGTGAGCATATACATCTTGTTGAGGAAAATGCTAAGTTGAAGGAGCAACTTGAGAGAGGTCTTGCGACTTGCATACAAGGCAAGAAGAACCTCAACGATCTCTTGACCAACCAAAAGGGAGGTGTGGCCAAGGAAGGGGTTGGGTACGTCCCCGACTCCAAGAACAAGAAGAAGAATGACAAGACCAAACAGCCTCATCCTCTCATGCAAACCTTTGTGAGGGAGGGAGAGAGTGCCCCCGAGGAGAAGAAGAAGAATAATGTCAAGAAGGGCAATGTCACCCCTCCCAACAAAGCCGGCGATTTTAATCCTTCTTATGTGTTATGCCGTGCTAGTGATGGGCATGTTTATGCCAAATTTGTTGGTTCTCTTCATGAATACATTGAATGGTCTATTTGGGTTCCTAAGATCCTTGTTACTAACATCAGAGGACCCATTACAAAATGGGTACCTAAAACCAAGCATTGATCTCTTGTAGGTGTTTGCTTCCGGTGGTGGATCATGGTTGCTTGATAGCGGAGCTACAAATCATATGACCGGAAGCAAGGACTTGGTGGTGGACGTGCACAAGGTTCCATCTATGCCCACCAATGTCGAGTGGGGTGACGCCTCATCTTCTAAGGTATTGGGACTTGGCAAGGTGGTCATCTCTCATGATCTCACGATCGAGAAGGTCATGCTTGTTGAGTCCCTTGCATACAATTTACTTTCCATTCGTCAACTTGCAATCATGGGCTTTGCCACTTTCTTCGATGTCGATACCATGGCCCTCTTGTGGAGCAAGACTCTTAAAGTAGCCTTTGTTGGGCATGTCGAGAACGGTCTATATGTGATTAACTTTTCGGAGCGACCCACTAAGACCGCGACATGCCTAATGGCTAAAGTTGATGTGGGATGGCTTTGGCATCGCCGTTTAGCTCATGTCAATATGAGATCTTTGCAAAGTCTCCTCAAGGGGGACCATGTCCGTGGACTAACGAATGTTAGTTTTGCTAAAGATCGTGCTTGCAGTGCCTGCGTCGAAGGAAAGCTACATGAGAAGGCTCACCCTCCCACGACTATCATTTATTCAAAGAGGCCTTTGGAGCTCCTTAACATGGATCTCTTTGGGCCTCCATCCTTCGATAGTCTTGGAGGTAGGAAGTATTGCTTGGTGATTGTGGATGACTACTCAAGGTACACGTGGGTGTATTTCTTCAAGAGGAAGAGTGAGACCCAACAAACCGTCATTGACTTTGCAAATGAAGCACAACGTCAACACAATGCAAAGATCTTGACAATAAGAAGTGACAATGGCACCGAGTTCAAGAACTACACCTTGGATGAATTTCTTAGTGATGAGGGAATCAAGCATCAATATTCCGCACCATACACCCCTCAACAAAACAGTGTTGTGGAAAGGAAGAACCGGACGTTGATGGATGCGGCAAGGACCATGATGACGGAGTTCAAGTCTCCGTACAACTTTTGGGCCGAAGCCATCAACACCGCGTGTCATGCATCCAATCGGCTCTACCTCCGCAAGGGCTTGAACAGGACTCCATATGAGATACTCACCGGTAACAAGCCCAACCTCAAGTACTTCCAGGTGTTCGGGTGTAAGTGTTTCATTATCAAGAAAGGTGTTCGGTTGTCTAAATTTGAGGCTAGAGCTCATGAGGGCATATTTGTTGGTTATGCTACAAACTCTCATGCTTACCGTGTCCTCAATAAATCCACGGGACTTATTGAGGAGACGTGTAACGTGGAGTTTGATGAGAATAACGGCTCCCAAGTGGAGCAAAGTGGCACTTGTGATGTAGGTGATGAAATTCCTCCTCAAGCCATAAGAAGAATGGGTGTTGGTTTTATCCTACCCATTGCGGAACCCCTTGTGGCCGAAGGAGAAGGACAATGCTCCACTCAAGTGGAGCCATCACCAACCCAAGGCCCACACGCTTCCGAAGAACAAAGTGAAGGCCCTCAACCTCATGAACAAGACCAAGGGCAAGATCATACTCAAGACGGTGTTGACACACCAAGTGATGCCCAAGGTCAAGTTCTCTCCCCCGAGCAAGTTCAAGATCAAGAACAAGTTCATGACGGCGCTCAAGATGATCAAGTAACCGCTCCTCAACTCACCACTGAGGAGGAATTAGAGCGTCGTGCCGCCAAGATTGCATCCAAGCTCTCCACCAAGGATCATCTCATGACGAATGTGCTTGGAAGCTTAAGAAAGGGGGTAAGCACTCGTAGACAATTAGCAAATTATTGTGAGCATCACATGTTTGTCTCTTGTGTGGAACCCCACAAGGTCTATGAGGTGCTAGAAGATCCGGATTGGCTCAATGCCATGCACGACGAACTCAACAACTTCGAGCGCAACAAAGTGTGGAGATTGGTGCCAAGGCCAACGGGGAACCACAATGTCATTGGAACCAAGTGGATATTCAAGAACAAGCAAGATGCCCATGGGATTATCATTCGCAACAAGGCTCGTTTGGTAGCACAAGGCTACTCCCAAGTCGAGGGTATCGACTACGGTGAAACCTTTGCTCCCGTTGCTCGTCTTGAATCCATTCGCTTGTTAATTGCATATGCTTCTCATCATAATTTTAAGTTACAACAAATGGATGTGAAGAGTGCTTTTCTTAATGGTCCCATTAATGAATTGGTTTACGTCAAGCAACCCCCCGGGTTCGAGGATCCCTACTTTCCTGATCATGTGTATCAACTCAATAAGGCGCTCTATGGCCTTAAACAAGCCCCACGTGCGTGGTATGACCACCTTACCGAGTTGTTACAAGACCGTGGTTTTGAAGTTGGGCTAATCGACCCCACTCTTTTTACTAAGAAGGTCAAAGGGGAGATGTTTGTGTGCCAATTATATGTTGATGATATTATCTTTGGTTCTCCTAACAAAGCTTTCAATGAGGAATTTACCGCTCTCATGA
Source organism: Triticum urartu (assembly GCF_056163025.1). Classification (NCBI taxonomy): domain Eukaryota; kingdom Viridiplantae; phylum Streptophyta; class Magnoliopsida; order Poales; family Poaceae; genus Triticum; species Triticum urartu. The sequence goes on along the minus strand of NC_141877.1, from coordinate 632,979,133 downwards.
CCTCAAAGTTCGAGATGTCCTCCATGGGAGAGTTGAAGTTCTTTCTAGGGTTCGAAGTGAAGCAAAGAAGAGAAGGAACTTTCATCAATCAATCCAAATACACTCAAGACATGCTCAAGAGATTCAAGCTAAGTGACGTCAAGCCGGCTTCCACTCCAATGCCCACCAAGTGCCAACTTGACTTAGATCCCAATGGTAAAGTGGTGGATCAAAAGGTATATCGTTCCATGATTGGATCCTTGCTTTACCTTTGTGCATCTAGACCGGACATCATGTTGAGTGTGGGAATTTGTGCACGGTTTCAAGCCGCACCTAAGGAAAGTCACTATGTGGCGGTCAAACGAATCTTTCGATATTTGGCTCATACCCCAAACTTTGGCCTATGGTACCCCAGAGGATCAAACTTCAAGCTTGTAGGGTAGTCGGATTCCGATTGGGCGGGAGACAAAGTGGATAGGAACTCCACTTCCGGAGGGTGCCAATTCCTTGGTTGCTCTTTGGTAAGTTGGTCTTCCAAAAAGCAAAGTTGTGTGTCTCTCTCGTCCACTCAGGCGGAGTATGTTGCCGCCGGTAGTTGTTGTGCTCAACTCCTATGGATGAGGCAAACTTTAAAGGATTACGGTGTCACTTGAGACAAAGTGCCTCTTTGGTGCGACAATGAAAGTGCCATCAAGATCTCTCTCAATCCGGTGCAACATTTCAAGACGAAGCATATTGAGATCCGGTATCACATTAGACGAGGAGAGATCGAGCTCAACTATGTCAACACTCATGACAACCTTGTAGATATTTTCACGAAGCCCTTGGATGAAGCAAGATTTCGCGAGTTAAGGCATGAGCTAAATATCATTGATTCGAGCAATGTGGCTTGAACCCTTGCACACCCTACCACGCTCAACTTGTTGTCTAGTTTAGGTGTAGGCATGGACATAGGGGGAGTGTTGTTCTCTCAATGAACTCTCCCTCCCCCCATTATGCATAAATTGATTGTGTCTTTCACATTAGCCATATTTGATGGTACTTGTGCTTCAAAGACGAGTTTTGGTCATGGACCCAAGGATAATTCTTCGCGGTGCCATACCAATTGACTCAAACATAGGTGGCCTCGGCCACCGTCCTCTCTTCGGGGAGTTGGAGTTAGCCTTGCTGCTCTCGTGTTGTTTTCTCTCTTTCTCTCTTTGCTCTTTGTGTTAGGTTCTCCTAGGGTGTTGTTTCTCTCCTGTTTTTGTGCCCCTTCTTCCTCCCTTCGGATTGCATTCATTTGATCTTGGCTTGGGCTTAGGTGGTCGGGCGGTACAACCGGCACCACGAGCGGTTCTATCGCTGGTACCAGGTTGTGCTGTCCCAAGGGTTTCCGTTCGGTGCCTGGGCGGTTCCACCGCACAATCCCACGGTAACCCACGTCCGGTTCTACCGGTTGTTGCCGTGCGGTACTACCGCTGCCTTCCAAGGACTGGAAGTACCGCCTCCATCCACCGGTCTGTACCAGACGAGCGGTACAACCGCTCCCCTAAGCGGTTCTACCGAGGCGTGCGTACGGGCCTATATATACTCGACGGGGCTGAAGGGCCGTCTTTTTCCCTTCGTCCTCGTTCCTCTTTTTCTTGCCCTAGCCGCCGGCCATCTCTTCCCCTGCCCCGGAGCGTGTCTCGCGCTTCGGATCCTTGGCTCTCCGTGGATTCTCTCCGTGGAGGCCTTCCGATCTCTTCCCATGGATGGTGGTAATGCCTCGCGTTCTTTGCCTCTAGATGTTTGTTTAGGGTTATTCCTTGCCTAGGGCTTTACCCATCTTTCCGCGTTTAGTGTTCGTTCTATGGCTTAGAAGAGTTCTTTGTTAGCCTCTTGTCTTGTTTGCAGCACTTAGAATTCGGAATATTACTTGTGTGATTCGTATGACTCGGTTAGATCTATCTTCCCTGGTAGTGCCACCATCAGCGGTTCTACCGCCCCTACGGGCGGTACAAACGCTGGAGCGGTACTACCGGCGGAAGATCCGGTACAACCGGAGTATATCAACCACTAAGCACTGTTCTATCTTCTCTGTTGTTGCAACTTGTTCCTTTTCTGCTAGTGGGTGCAATCCTCTCATCCTTGCTGGGTTTTTGTGTGTTCTTTTCGTGTGTGTGTTCAGGTGGCTCTAGTTCTCGCTCTGCTCCTCGCAAGACCAAGAAGAGGGCACGAAGGACCTTGCGACCGGTTGTGTCAGATGACGAAGAAGTTGTGATTCCCACCAAGCCCACTCGCCGTGAAAAGTCTACAGCTGCTAAGCAACGTGTTGTCATGCCGTTGCATCGTTGGAAAGCCAAGGATTGGGAAGCCTACCGCTCAAAGAATCCGTATGAGGTTCCCATTGCTCCCCATTGGACCACTGTTCAGTTCCGGAATGAGATGCAAGTGTGGATTGTTCATCAACTCTTTGAGCACAACAAGAACAGATATGCCAAGTAGTGGACAATTGATTTTGATCATTGGAGAAACAACATGGAGTATTTTGGTGAGGCACTAGCTCTCTGCGAGGAGTTTGATCTTGTCAAGATCATGTCAGTCAACTGTGACTTTGATGTTCAACTTATCCATCAGTTCTATGCCACGGTTCATTTTGGAGAAGATGATGCGCGCACTCTCACCTTCATGTGTCGCGATGAATTGTTTCACGTTCCCTGGAGGGCTTTCTGCAATGCTATTGGGTACGAGGATACCGGTCTGCAAGGAAGGGGTGGCATTCGCCCTCATGATTTTCCTGAGTCCATGCCTAAGGAGAAGCTTTCCCCTCTGTACATTAGGGGCCGTGGGATTATTGGAGAATCCAAGGATTTGGAGAAGGTCTATGACATCATGCACCGAGTGTTCCGCAATGTGCTCTTGCCCAAGGTGGGCAATCAAGATGAGATTCATGGCTATCTAGTTGATTTGATGGTTGCTATGAAGACCATGGTGGGGACAGGGGCAACATTTGATGTGTCCAATTGGCTATGGCATAAGATGTACAACATGGTCATCTACCATAAAGTCCCAATCTACGCTCCGTTTGTCATGTGCTTTCTGAACTCTGTGTGGGTTGTTCGTCGTCCTAGAGAGCTCCTCACTTCTCCAGACAACCTCACTGTTCATGAGGTCAAGCTCCTTAAGAAGAAGAAGCATGCCGAGCCTCGCTTCCCTGAACATGCTCCTGAGGATGTCTATGCTACTTCTGACGATGAGGACTTTGAGCTGGAGCCAGGGGCCAAGCCTTCGTGGGTGGCCAAACTTACTGCCAAAGTGAAGAAGACCTTTTGTCTCCAGGCTGACATCCAGAAGAAGATGTATGAGGCACATGTCAATGAGAAGCTTGCACGGCGTCGCCAAATTGCAATGATGAAGCACCTCAACATGCAGGTTCAGAGTGGCTCTGAGAAGAGCATCACCCCAGAGGAGCGTTGGATCTCTACCCATAGCACCTGGACTGATGATGAAGCCCCTCCCCAGCCATCATCCTCGTTTGCAGCAGCGGACAATGCCATGGAAGAATCTGATCACGACGATGATGACGACTCTGATGATGAAGATCCAGATGCGACTGAGGAGTCAGAGGAGGACGCCTGAGCTTTGGGTCGCTAGCTTCACTCTTTTCCTTTTTGGTGTCTTGATGCCAAAGGGGGAGAGGGTTCTATAGGTCTCGGGGATTTGCTTGGGTTGTTTTCTCTTGTTCTCGTGTTTTGTGTTTGTTTGTGGACTTGGTTCGTTCCGTGCTGTGTGTGAGACTTGCTACTCCGTTTACCTTTCTGTTCGTAGGTCTTTATCGTTATTATTGCCTCTAAGTATTATATTGTCTATCCTTTTGAGCTCAGAGTGATGAGTTTATAAAATCTAGGGGGAGTCTAGTCCTGAAAGTGTGCTCATGCTTTCTAACAGCTAGTACTTGTTGGGGCACACATTCAGGGGGAGTTCCGTCTAGATTTCATTGACTTATCTCTTGCAAATCGTGTTGTTGTCATCATCCACCAAAAAGGGGGAGATTGAAAGGGCATTTCCCAACTTTATGTTTTGGATGATGATGACAACCCTTGGTGGTCTAAACGTGTGCTTTATGTTTCAGGTTCTCGATGCTTAGGCTTACATCGGATTGCTATTACCTCTCGAAGGAAAAGATCGAAGACGTGTCCTCTACGGTTTTATTTTCTTTGGTCGTAGAGTACCCGTACTATCAAGAGGGAATCCTCATTAGGAAGCTCTGGGGGAATCAGTTCACGTACACTTTTCTCACCCTCTCTTTGCCTTCCTTAGGTGTGTGTGAGAGAGAGAGTTTTCCTTGCCTCTTCCCCTCTTTTCTTTTCTGCTCACTGTTTCTGCCCAGCGGTTGTACCGCTGGGTCTTGTCGCTCACCAGCTGTGCTCAAGCGGTTGTACCGCTGCCTCCGGGCGGTGGTACCGCCACCTTGCTCTGCAACAGCTGGGGCGGTGGTTCTGTCCATGCACCGCTCCAGTACCGCTCTCGCTTCTGGTTTGATGCGGTTCTTGGGCGGTAGTGGCCCGGTTGGTCCGGTCGTTCCACGATGACCGGTACCACCGATGGTCCTAGCGGTTCTTCTGCTCAGGACTTAGCCACCCAAGAGCTCAAGGCCATACGGCTGTTCCGGCCAGGCACCGCCCAAGTACCGGTCAAGCTCCTATTTTGATGCGGTGTTTGTGCGGTGGCCAGGCGGTTAGTCCGGTTATTTTTCTTAGCCGGTACTACCGCCCCCCTGGTCCGGCTGTACCGTTTGGTAGGGTTCTGCTGATACACCGTGAGTCCCGGTTGTACCGGGACGAGGACCGGTTGTACCGCTGCAGTGCTAAAATCACAGTAACGGTTGGAAATTGAGGGTGACTATACAAGGGAGCTTCTCCCACCTACCACACCTACCTTTTGACCTCTCTCACTCCACCATTGATGCCCTTCAAGCTCTCTTGCCCGATCTCTCTCTCTAGCCACTCAAACTTGTTGTTTTGCTAGGGATTGAAGGAGGAGACCTAGATCTACACTTCCACCAAAGGATATTTGGTTCCCCATACTTTCTTGTGTGGATTTTGTTACTCTTGTGTGTTTGAGCACCCTAGACGGTTAAGGTCACCTCGGAGCCATATTCCATTGTGGTGACGCTTCGTGGTTTCGTTGGGAGCCTCCAATTAAGTTGTGGAGAGAGCCCCAACCTTGTTTGTAAAGGTTCGGTAGCCGCCTTCAAGGGCACCAATAGTGGAATCACGGCATCTCGCATTGTGTGAGGGCGGGAGGAGAAGACGGTGGCCCTAGTGGCTTCTTGGGGAGCATTGTGCCTCCACACCGCTCCAACGGAGACGTACTTCCTCTCAAAGGGAAGGAACTTCGGCAACACATCCTCGTCTGCACCGTTTCCACTCTTGGTTATCTCGTGCCTTTATTTAAGCTCGCTTACTTGCTTTATATCTCTTGCTTGCTTGTGTACCTATCCTCGTTGCATCATATAGGTTGTTCACCTAGTTGCATTTCTAGACAACCTATTTTGATGCAAACTTTAACTTGTTAAAGAAAAGCTAAAAAATTGTTAGTTGCCTATTCACCCCCCCTCTAGTCAACCATATCGATCCTTTCAAAGGTTGCGGCGGTGGAATTTGGGTTTGGCTCCGTATCTGGTAGTTTGGGGGTACGTAGGTATATATAGGAGGAAGAAGTACGTCGGTGGAGCAACGTGGGCCCCACGAGGGTGGAGGGCGCGTCTGGGGGGGTAGGCGCGCCCCCTACCCTGTGCTTCCTGGTTGGATTCTTGACGTAGGGTCCAAGTCCTCTGGATCACGTTCGTTCCAAAAATCACGTTCCCGAAGGTTTCATTCCGTTTGGACTCTGTTTGATATTCTTTTTGTGCGAAACTCTGAAATAGGCAAAAAACAACAATTCTAGGCTGGGCCTCCGGTTAATAGGTTAGTCCCAAAAATAATATAGAAGTGTATAATAAAGCCCAATAATGTCCAAAACAGAATATAATATATCATGGAACAATCAAATATTTTAGATACGTTGGAGACGTATCAAGCATCCCCAAGCTTAATTCCTGCTCGTCCTCGAGTAGGTAAATGATAAAAACAGAATTTTTGATGTGGAACACTACATGGCATAATTTCAATGTAATTCTCTTAATTGTGGTATGAATATTCAGATCCGAAAGATTCAAGACAAAATTTTAATATTGGCATAGAAATAATAATACTTCAAGCATACTAACTAAGCAATTATGTCTTCTCGAAATAACATGGCCAAAGAAAGTTATCCCTACAAAATCATATAGTCTAGCTATGCTCTATCTTCACCACACAAAGTATTAAATCATGCACAACCCCGATGACAAGCCAAGCAATTGTTTCATACTTTTGATGTTCTCAAACTTTTTCAATCTTCAAGTAATACATGAGCGTGAGCCATGGACATAACACTATATGTGGAATAGAATGGGGGTTGTGGAGAAGACAAAAAGGGAGAAGATAGTCTCACATCAACTAGGCGTATTAATGGGCTATGGAGATGCCCATTAATAGATATCAATGTGAGTGAGTACGGATTGCCATGCAACGGATGCACTAGAGCTATAAGTGTATGAAAGCTCAACAAAAGAAACTAGTGGGTGTGCATCCAACTTGCTTGCTCACGAAGACCTGGGGCATTTTGAGGAAGCCCATCATTGGAATATACAAGCCAAGTTCTATAATGAAAGATTCCCACTAGTATATGAAAGTGACAATATAGGAGACTCTTTATCATGAAGATCATGGTGCTACTTTGAAGCACAAGTGTGGTAAAAGGATAGTAGCATTGTCCCTTCTCTCTCTCTTATCTCTCTTTTTTTGGGCCTTCTCTTTTTTTGGCCTTTTTCTTTTTTTTCGTCCAGAGTCTCATCCCGACTTGGGGGGGGGGAATCATAGTCTCCATCATCCTTTCCTCACTGGGACAATGCTCTAATAATGATGATCATCACACTTTTATTTACTTACAACTCAACAATTACAACTCAATACTTAGAACAAAATATGACTCTATGTGAATGCCTCCGGCGGTGTACCGGGATGTGCAATGATGCATGAGTGACATGTATGAAAGAATTATGAACGGTGGCTTTGCCACAAATACAATGTCAACTACATGATCATGCAAAGCAATATGACAATGATGGAGCGTGTCATAGTAAACGGAACGGTGGAAAGTTGCATGGCAATATATCTAGGAATGGCTATGGAAATGCCATGATAGGTAGGTATGGTGGCTGTTTTGAGGAAGGTATATGGTGGGTGTATGATACCGGCGAAAGGTGCGCGGTATTAGAGAGGCTAGCAATGGTGGAAGGGTGAGAGTGCATATAATCCATGGACTCAACATTAGTCATAAAGAACTCACATACTTATTGCAAAAATCTATTAGTTATCGAAAAAAAATATCACGTGCATGCTCCTAGGGGGATAGATTGGTAGGAAAAGACCATCGCTCGTCCCCGGCCGCTACTCATAAGGAAGACAATCAATAAATAAATCATGCTCCGACTTCGTCACATAACGGTTCACCATACGTGCATGCTACGGGAATCACAAACTTCAACACAAGTATTTCTCAAATTCACAACTACTCAACTAGCATGACTCTAATATCACCATCTCCATATCTCAAAACAATCATCAAGTATCAAACTTCTCTTAGTATTCAGCACACTCATACGATTTTTTTACTAATCTTGAATGCCTAGCATATTAGGATTAATTTCCCAGTTTAAGTAAATTACCATGCTGTTTAGGACTCTCAAAATAATATAAGTGAAGCATGAGAGAATAATAGTTTCTATAAAACAAATCCACCACCGTGCTCTAAAAGATATAAGTGAAGTACTAGACCAAAAACTATATAACTGATATAAGTGAAGCACATAGAGTATTCTAATAATTTTCAAATCATGTGTGTTTCTCTCAAAAGGTGAGTGCAGCAAAGATGATTGTGGAAAACTAAAAAAATAAAGACTCAAATAATACAAGACGCTCCAAGCAAAACACATATCATGTGGTGAATAAAAATATAGCTCCAAGTAAAGTTACCGATGGAAGTAGACGAAAGAGGGGATGCCTTCCGGGGCATCCCCAAGCATTGGCTTTTAGGTGTCCTTAGATTATCTTGGGGTTCCATGGGCATCCCCAAGCTTAGGCTCTTGCCACTCCTTGTTTCATAATCCATCAAATCTTTTACCCAAAACTTGAAAACTTCACAACAGAAAACTTAAAGTAGAAAATCCCGTGAGCTCCGTTAGCGAAAGAAAACAAAACACCACTTCAAGGTACTGTAATGAACTCATTATTTATTTATATTGGTGTTAAACCTACTGTATTCCAACTTCTCTATGGTTTATAAACTATTTTACTAGCCATAGATTCATCAAAATAAGCAAACAACACGCGAAAAACAGAATCTGTCAAAAAACAGAACAGTCTGTAGTAATCTGTAGCTAACGCAAACTTCTGGAACCCCAAAAATTATAAAATAAATTTCTGGACGTGAGGAATTTATCTATTAATCATCTTAAAAAATAATTAACTAAATATCACTTTCCAAATAAAAATGGCTGCAATTCTCGTGAGCGCTAAAGTTTCTGTTTTTTACAGCAAGATCAAAAAGACTTTCCCCAAGTCTTCCCAATGGTTCTACTTGGCACAAACACTAATTAAACACAAAAAAAACAACCAAAACAGAGGCTAGATAAATTATTTATTACTAAACAGGAGCAAAAAGCAAGTAATAAAAATAAAATTGGGTTGCCTCCCAGAAGCGCTATCGTTTAACGCCCCTAGCTAGGCATAAAAGCAAAGATAGATCTAGGTATTGCCATCTTTGGTAGGCAATCCATAAGTGGCTCTCATAATAGATTCATATGGTAATTTAATTTCTTTCTAGGGAAGTGTTCCATGCCTTTCCTTAATGGAAATTGGAATCTAATATTCCCTTCCTTCATATCAATAATTGCACCAATCGTTCTAAGGAAAGGTCTACCAAGAATAATAGGACATGAAGGATTGCAATCTATATCAAGAACAATAAAATCTACGGGCACATAATTCTTATTTGCAATAATAAGAACATCATTAATTCTTCCCATAGGTTTCTTAATGGTGGAATCCGCAAGGTGCAAGTTTAAGGAGCAATCATCAAAATCACGGAAACCTAGCAAATCACACAATGTCTTTGGAATCATGGAAACACTAGCAGCCAAATCACACAAATCAACAAAGTTGTTTAGATGGGTAGCGGCATCTTCACTAGGAAGGCCGGAAAATGGATCTTTCATGACAAGATTCAGCAAAGCAGCATTAATTTCACAAGATTCAACATCGGTAAGAGGAGGAATCGGAGTGCTAATAAAATCATTGTTGTTGGTATTAGTAAAGTCACACAATTTGGTATTATCTTGAGCCATCGTGACAGGCAAGCAATCCAACACACAAGCAAACAAGAAACGGGCAAAAAGAGGCAAATAGGGAAAGAGAAGGAGGACGGAGAGAGAGGGCAAATAAAACGGCAAGGGTGAAGTGGGGGAGAGGAAAACGAGAGGCAAATGGCAAATAATGTAATGCGGGAGATAAGGGTTTGTGATGGGTACTTGGTATGTTGACTTTTGCGTAGACTCCCCGGCAACGACGCCATAAATCCTTCTTGCTACCTCTTGAGCACTGCGTTGGTTTTACCTTGAAGAGGAAAGGGTGATGCAGCAAAGTAGCGTATGTATTTTCCTCAGCTTTTGAGAACCAAGGTATCAATCCAGTAGGAGGCCACGCACGAGTCCCTCGCACCTACACAAACAAATAAAATCCTCGCAACCAACACAATAAAGGGGTTGTCAATCCCTTCACGGTCACTTTCGAAAGTGAGATCTGATAGATATGATAAGATACTATTTTTGGTATTTTTATGATAAAGATGAAAAGTAAATAAAGCAAAATAAAAACGGTGCAAGAAATAGTTTGTTGATGGAAGATTAATATGATGGGTGGAGGGCGCGCCCAGGGGGTAGGCGCGCCCCCCTACCTCGTGGCCTCCTGGTTGATGTCTTGACGTAGGGTCCAAGTCCTCTGGATCACGTTCGTTCCGAAAATCACATTCCCGAAGGTTTCATTCCGTTTGGAGTTCGTTTGATATTCTTTTTCTGCGAAACTCTGAAATAGGCAAAAAAACAACAATTCTGGGCTCGGCCTCCGGTTAATAGGTTAGTCCCAAAAATAATATAAAAGTGTATAATAAAGCCCAATAATGTCCAAAACAGAATATAATATAGCATGGAACAATCAAAAATTATAGATATGTTGGAGACGTATCACAAGCCACCGTTCATAATTTTTTCATACATGTCACTCTTGATTCATCGCAATCCCGGTACACTGCCGGAGGCATTCATATAGAGTCATATCTTGTTTTAGTATCGAGTTGTAATCATTGAGTTGTAAATAAATATATGTGTGATGATCATCAGTAATAGAGCATTGTCCCATAAAAAAATTAAAAAAATAAAGGCCAAATAATAAAAAGAAGGCCCAACAAAGGGGGGGCAATGCTACTATCCTTTTTTTCCACACTTGTGCTTCAAAGTAGCACCATGATCTTTATGATAGAGAGTCTCTTGTTTTGTCATTTTCATATACCAGTGCGAATTTTTCATTATAGAACTTGGCTCGTATATTCCAACAATGGGGCTCCTCAAGTTCCCTAGGTCTTCGTGAGCAAGCAAGTTGGATGCACACCCACTTAGTTTATTTTGTTGAGCTTTCATACATTTATAGCTCTAGTGCATCCGTTGCATGGCAATCCCTACTCCTTGCATTGACATCAATTGATGGGCATCTCCCTAGCCCATTGATTAGCCGCGTCGATGTGAGACTTTCTCCTTTTTTGTCTTCTCCACATAACCCCCTTCATTATATTCTATTCCACCCATAGTGCTATATCCATGGCTCACGCTCATGTATTGCGTGAAAGTTGAAAAAAGTTTGAGATTACTAAAGTATGAAACAATTGCTTGGCTTGTCATCAGGGTTGTGCATGATGAGAGCATTCTTGTGTGACGAAAATGGAGCATGACCAAACAATATGATTTTGTAGGGATGAACTTTCTTTGGCCATGTTATTTTGAGAAGACATGATTGCTTAGTTAGTATGCTTGAAGTATTATTATTTTTATGTCAATATTAAACTTTTATCTTGAATCTTTCGGATCTGAACATTCATGCCACAATAAAGAAAATTACATTGAGAAATATATTAGGAAGCATTCCACATCAAAAATTCTGTTTTTATCATTTACCTACTCGAGGACGAGCAGGAATTAAGCTTGGGGATGCTGATACGTCTCCAACGTATCTATAATTTTTTATTGTTCCATGCTATTATATTATCTATTTTGGATGTTAATGGGCTTATTTTTACACTTTTATATTATTTTTGGGACTAACCTATTAACCAGAGGCCCAACCCAAATTGCTGTTTTTTTGCTTATTTCAGTGTTTCATAGAAAAGGAATATCAAACGGAGTCCAAACGGAATGAAACCTTCGGGAACGTGATTTTTGGAACAAACGTGATCCAAAGGACTTGGAGTGGACGTCATGCAATCAACAAGGAGGGCACGTGATAACCCACAAGTATAGGGGATCGCAACAGTTTTCGAGGGTAGAGTATTCAACCCAAATTTATTGATTGGACACAAGGGGAGCCAAAGAATATTCTCAAGTATTAGCAGCTGAGTTGTCAATTCAACCACACCTGGAAACTTAATATCTGCAGCAAAGTGTTTAGTAGCAAAGTAATATGATAGTGGTGATAACGGTAGCAAAAGGTAACAATAGTAGAAGTAATGTTTTTGGTATTTTGTAGTGATGATAGCAATAGCAACGGAAAAGTAAATAAGCGAAGAACAATATTGTCGGTGTACTAGAGTAGGGGTACCCTAGTATCCCGAACTTGTGCACGGGCAGTCGCAGCATCCCGCGGCAAGGCTTGCCGGGTGACCACCAAGGTCCTCCGTGGTTCCTTTGGATCCATTCAAGGACAAAGTATCCAAGCCAAGGAGACAAGACCCCGGCAAGAGGAGCTTGCCGGGAAGGCCAACCAAGGCATCTCAAGGAACTTGCCGTGACGCGCCACGCATCCCGGCAAGGCCCGGTGAGCGACAAGCTCCCGGACGCGACAAGACAACGACCGCGGCAAGCCACCACTCTGCGTCCGCGCTCCAGCACATCCACCAACGTGTCGCTCTGGGACCCTTCCAGGCGTACGTGGCGGGAGGCTGTGCAGCCAGCGGTGCGCGGTGGCAAGCGGCGCTGACAAGATTGCCATCGTGGCGAGCGGTGGCGTCCCTGACGGTCCCTTTTGCAGTATTTAGGCGACGCAGACGGGCATTTAATGCCCTTGTCCCCTGCCGTCAGGGTTAGGTATGATACACTGTAGCAGGTAGCTGTACCAACCGCAACACCTTTCCATTTTTACCCTTGTCTACGTTGCCACCTGTCGGTGACCCCTTGAGCATATAAAAGGAGGCCCATGCGCAACGTAGAGGGGGGGTTGGAGAAAGAGAACACTCACGCTCGGTCTCGTTAGCTGCTGGGGTGTACTGTAGCACTCCGCGCTCCCGAGCAAGAACTCAATACAAACCACAAAGCAGGAGTAGGGTTTTACGCATCCGTGCGGCCTGAACCTGAGTAAACTGCTCGTGTGCTTCGCCTCGATCCGCTCTTCGTGCGACCCTCGCCCCCGCCGAACCGAAAGGGACTCGGTCCGCCGGTCCCATAGGTGCTCGTGGATTAGCCCCTAGACAAATATATGGAAAGCTTGTAGGCAATGGATCAGTGATGGAGAATTATGCCGGATGCGGTTCATCATGTAACAGTCATAACCTAGGGTGACACAGAACTAGCTCCAGTTCATTGATATAATGTAGGCATGTATTCCGAATATAGTCATACATGCTTATGGAAAAGAACTTGCATGACATCTTTTGTCCTACCCTCCCGTGGCAGCGGGGTCCTTACGGAAACTAAGGGATATTAAGGCCTCCTTTTAATAGAGTACCGGAACAAAGCATTAACACATAGTGAATACATGAACTCCTCAAACTACGGTCATCACCGGTAAGTATCCCGATTATCGTCACTTCGGGGTTAACGGATCATAACACATAATAGGTGACTATAGACTTGCAAGATAGGATCAAGAACACTCATACATTGATGAAAACATAATAGGTTCAGATCTGAAATCATGGCACTCGGGCCCTAGTGACAAGCATTAAGCATAGCAAAGTCATAGCAACATCAATCTCAGAACATTGTGGACACTAGGGATCAAACCCTAACAAAACTAACTCGATTACATGATAGATCCCATCCAACCCATCACCGTCTAGCAAGCCTACGATGGAATTACTCACGCACGGCGGTGAGCATCATGAAATTGGTGATGGAGGATGGTTGATGATGACGGATTCCCCTCTCTGGAGCCCCGAACGGACCCCAGATCAGCCCTCCCGAGAGGTTTTAGGGCTTGGCGGCGGCTCCGTATCGTAAAACGCGATGATTTCTTCTGTCTGATTTTTTTCTCCCCGAAACTCAATATATGGAGTTGGAGTTGGAGTCGGAGAGTCAATAGCGGGCCCACGAGGTAGGGGGGCGCGCCCTAGGGGGGCAGGCGCGCCCTCCACCCTCGTGGAGAGGTGGTGGGCCCCCTGGCCTTCATCTTTTGCAGGTATTTTTCTTATTTTCTGAAAAGTGGCTCTATGAAGTTTCAGGTCATTCTGAGAACGTTTGCTCCTGCACATAAATAACACCATGGTAATTCTGCTAAAAACAACGTCAGTCCGGGTTAGTTCCATTCAAATCATGCAAGTTAGAGTCCAAAACACGGGCAAAAGTGTTTGGAAAAGTAGATACGTTGGAGACTTATCAACTCCCCCAAGCTTATACCTTTGCTTGTCCTCAAGCAATTCAGTTGACAAACTGAAAGTGATAAAGAAAAACTTTTACAAACTCTGTTTGCTCTTGTTGTTGTAAATATGTAAAGCCAGCATTCAAGTTTTCAGCAAAGATTATAACTAACCACATTCACAATAACACATAGGTCTCAAGTTTACTCATATCAATGGCATAATCAACTAGCGAGCAATAATAATAAATCCCGGATGACAACACTTTCTCAAAACAATCATAATATGATATAACAAGATGATATCTCGCTAGCCCTTTCTGAGACCGCAAAACATAAATGCAGAGCACCTTTAAAGACCAAGGACTGACTAGACATTGTAATTCATGGTAAAAGAGATCCAGTCAAGTCATACTCAATGTAAACTAACAGTAATGAATGCAAATGACAGAGGTGCTCTCCAACTGGTGCTTTTTAATAAGAGGATGATGACTCAGCATAAAAGTAAATAGATAGGCCCTGCGCAGAGGGAAGCAGGGATTTGTAGAAGTGCCAAAGCTCGGTTTTGAAACATAGGTGAATAATATTTTGAGCGGTATACTTTCATTGTCAACATAACAACCAAGAGATGGTGATATCTTCCATGCTACACACATTATAGGCGGTTCCCAAACAGAATGGTAAAGTTTATACTCCCCCTTCCACCAACAAGCATCAATCCATGGCTTGCTCGAAACAACGAGTGCCTCCAACTAACAAGATTCCCAGGGGGAGTTTTGTTTGCAATTATTTTGATTTAGTTTGCATAAAGCATGGGACTGGGCATCCCGGTGACCAGCCATTTATCTCGTGAGTGAGGAGCGGAGTCCACTCCTCTTGAGAATAATCCACCTAACATGGAAGATACAGGCAGTCCTAGTTGATACATGAGCTATTCGAGCATACAAAACAGGATATTTATTTGAAGGTTTAGAGTTTGGCACATACAAATTTACTTGGAACGACATGTAGATACCGTATATAGGTAGGTATAGTGGACTCATGTGGAATAACTTTGGGGTTTAAGGAGTTTGGATGCACAAGCAGTATTCCCGCTTAGTACAGGTGAAGGCTAGCAAAAGACTGGGAAGCGACCAGCTAGAGAGCGACAACAGTCATGAACATGCATTAAAATTAATCAACACCGAGTGCAAGCATGAGTAGGATATAATCCACCATGAACATAAATATCGTGAAGGCTATGTTGATTTTGTTTCAACTACATGCGTGAACATGTGCCAAGTCAAGTCACTTAAATCATTCAGAGGAGGATACCACCCTATCATACCACATCATAACCATTTTAATAGCATGTTGGCATGCAAGGTAAACCATTATAACTCATAGCTAATCAAGCATGGCATAAGAAACTATGATCTCTAATTGTCATTGCAAACATGTTTAATCATAATAAGCTGAATCAGGAATGATGAACTAATCATATTTACAAAAAGAAAAGAGGTTGAGTTCATACCAGCTTTTCTCATCTCATCCAATCAATCATATAACATCATAATTGCCTTTCACTTGCACGATCGAATGATGTGAATAATAATAATAGTGCACGTGCATTGGACTAAGCTGTAATCTGCAAGCATTCAATAAACAGGAGAAGACAAGGCAATATGGGATCTTTTGTCAGATCAACAATAATGCATATAAGAGCCACTTCAACAATTTAATTATGGTCTTCTCCCATCGACCCCCAAAGAAAAGAACAGAAATAAAACTATTTACACGGGAAAGCTCCCAACAAGCAAAAGAAGAACATGAAATCTTTTTGGGTTTTCTTTTTAATTACTACTACAAGCATGGAAATTAAATTAATTAAAAGCTACAACTAATTATTTTGGTTTTTCTTAAGGTTTATTAAACACACAAGAAGAAAGCATAAAAAGGAAAATAAACTAGCATGGATGATACAATGAAAAAGTATGAGCACCGACATCTAGCAATGAGTGTGTGAACATAAATGTAATGTCGGTGGGAAATACGTACTCCCCCAAGCTTAGGCTTTTGGCCTAAGTTGGTCTATGGCCACGGCTGGCTTGGCGGATATCCATAATAATAGTTGGGGTCGTACTGAGAAGAAGAAGAGGAAGACTCCGATTGCCACTGGCTGACAATCATCTCTGGATCCCACTGATAATTAGACTGTCGTGAAGGATCAATTTGTGGTTCCGGCTCTGGCTCCTCAACTGGTGCAGGGTTCCGGTAGGCGTGAATAGCCTTCAACGGAACAAGGTACGTGCCTACAGATAAATTAAATAAAGAAGGAGCAGGCAGGGTAATAGTCTCAGGATGGTGTTTATTAAAGAACAATTGATATTTAAGCTCTCCTTCCCTATTCTTAACAATAAAATCATGTGCCACCATACTTTTATAATCTAGATAAACACAAGGCAGCACTTTTTCTTCCTTCTCATAATGCCTAATAGGTATGTTAAAATGTGCAGCTAGGCGTGAAGCATAGATGCCTCCAAATATGGGGCCCTTTGTACGGTTCAGACTTAACCGTTTGGCAATAATACCGCCCATACTAACAGAGCTATCACCGTATAAACCATGGAGCAAAATATTAATATCAGGGATACTAAGGTTTCCACAGTTTCCGCGACCAATTAAACAACGACTAGCAAATAATGCAAAGTAACGTAAAACAGGAAAATGTATGCTAGTGATTCGTGCATCGGAAACCTTCCTTGTTTCCCCTACAGTAATAGTATCAATGAACCCCTCCACATCATCGTGATGTGGTTCTTCTGTCTTGCCCTCAAAAGGGACTAAACAAACCCGACAAAAATCATAAAGTGACATCTCCTTATGCTCATCATATAAATCAAACTCCACCGTAGGTGGTGTGCTCCTAGAATGGAAATGAAAGTTTTGCACAAAGGTATTTGTGAGTAAGAGATACTGATCGCATTGGTTGTGGAGGAAAGCGGTGAGGCCTGCATTTTTAGCCAATTCATGACAATCTTCATAAATCTCGGCTGCTCTCAAGAAATCATCAAAAGGCCATTCACATGCCCGAATCTCCTTGGTGCGAGGCGGATTATACTTAGGCTTTGGTGCCTTTTCCTTCGAGCTTTGGCTTGATGAGCCCCTCAAAAGTCTCCTCATCATTTTTTGAAAAATTCTGAAATTGTTAGTAACTTCAAAATAAAAGTAAACCAAACTCAATAATATTGATAGCAACTACTCGTACAAGTCCCTAGAGCCTATATCATGCATCAAAACTACTTGGAACCATATAAATTTGACATGCAAGCTCAAGAACAGGGTCACCTAAGAAACAAAAATTTGCAATGAATACAACACTAGAACAAAAACTAATTGGACCAATGGAGGAGTCACATACCAAGGAACAATCTCCCCAAGCAGTTTTGTGAGAGGTGCTTTGAGCAAGGAGATCGAAAATGACAGCAAAGTGAGCTAGAACTCGTGCTTGAGCTGGATATTCGTGTTTGTGGGAGGAAGATGAAGTGTGTGGGTGCAGGAATAAGTGGAGGAGGACCACCGTGGGCCCACGAGGAAGTGGGGCGCGCCCTCCACCCTCGTGGGCAGGTGGTTGACACCCTGCTGTGTTCTCAGTGCCAAATATTCTCAAATATTCTGGAAAAAATCATATTTAAATTTAAGGGCATTTGGAGAACTTATATTTTCGAGGTATTTTTATATTGCTCGGATAATCAGATAACAGACAGAAAAATACTTATTTTTATTTTATTTAATGTAAATAACAGAAAGTAAAAGTGGGGTACAGAAGGTTGTGCCTTCTAGTTTCATCCGTCTCATGATCATCAAAAGGAATCCACTAACAAGGTTGATCAAGTCTTGTTAACGAACTCATTCCGAATAACATGGAACCAGAGAAATTTCGAATAACACTATGTTACCTCAACGGGGATATGCATATCCCCAATAATAAGAATATCATATTTCTTCTTGACAGTAAGAAGAGGAAATTCAAAACCTCCAAATATAATCGATGGCATTTTTCCAATAGAGTTGATACTATGAACTTGAGGTTGTTTCCTCAAAAAGTGTACCATGTGCTCATTACCATTAACATGAAAAGTGGCATTGCCTTTAGTGCAATCAATAACAGCCCCTGCAGTATTCAAAAAGGGTCTTCCAAGAATAATAGACATACTATCGTCCTCGGGAATATCAAGAATAACAAAGTCCGTTAAAATAGTAACGTTTGCAACTACAACAGGCACATCCTCACAAATACCGACAGGTATAGCAGCTGATTTATCAGCCATTTGCAAAGATATCTCAGTAGGTGTCAACTTATTCAAATCAAGTCTACGATATAAAGAGAGAGGCATAACACTAACACCGGCTCCAAGATCACATAAAGCAGTTTTAACATAGTTTCTTTTAATGGAGCATGGTATAGTGGGTACTCCTGGATCTCCAAGTTTCTTTGGTATTCCACCCTTAAAAGTATAATTAGAAAGCATGGTGAAAATTTCAGTTTCCGGTATCTTTCTTTTATTTGTAATTATATCTTTCATGTACTTAGCGTAAGGATTGATTTTGAGCATATCAGTTAATCGCATACGCAAAAAGATAGGTCTAACATTTCAGCAAAGCGCTCAAAATCCTCATCATCCTTTTTCTTGGATGGTTTGGGAGGAAAAGGCATGGGTTTCTGAACCCAAGGTTCTCTTTCTATACCATGTTTCCTAGCAAGAAAATCATTTTTATCATAACGTTGATTCTTTGATTATGGGTTATCAAGATCAACAACAGGTTCGATTTCTATGTCATTATCATTACTAGGTTGAGCATCATTATGAACATTATCATTAACATTACCACTAATTTCAGGTTCATTACCAGATTGAGTTTCAGCATCAGAAATAGAAATATCATTTGGACTCTCAGGTGTTTCAGCAATAGGATCAATAAAAGCATGCAAAGTCCTATCATTTTTCTTTTTCTTCTTTTTAGAATAACTAGGTGCATCTATATTATTTCTGTGAGAATCTTGCTCAATTCTCTTAGGGTGGCCTTCAGGATACAAAGGTTCCTGAGTCATTCTACCAGTTCTAGTAGCCACTCTAACAATGTTATCATTATCTTTACTATTCAATTCATTGAGCAAATCATTTTGAGCTTTAAGTACTTGTTCTATTTGAGTGGTAACCATAGAAGCATGTTTACTAATGAGTTTAAGTTCACCTTTAACATTAGCCATATAATCACCCAAGTGTTCAAGCATATTTGAATTGTATTTCAATTGTCTACCAAAATAAACATTAAAATCTTCTTGCTTAGCCATAAATTTATCAAACTCATCTAAGCATGGGCTAGCAAATTTAGTAAATGGGATTTCAGCTTTATCATATCTATAGAGAGAATTTACCTTTACTACCTGTGTCGGGTTATCAAGACCATGAGTTTCTTCAATAGGTAAAGGAATAAGATTATATGTTTCTTCAACAGGCGGTAAATTAAGACCATGTATTTCTTCAATAGGAGGTAAATTCTTATCATCTTCAGCTTTAATACCTTTTTCTTTCATAGATTTCTTTGCCTCTTGCATATCTTCAGGACTGAGAAATAGAATACCCCTCTTCTTTGGAGTTGGTTTAGGAATAGGCTCAGGAATTGGCTCCGGAGGTGTCCAATTATTTTCATTTGTCAACATATTATTCAATAGAATTTCAGCTTCATCCGGTGTTCTTTCCCTGAAAACAGAACCAACACAACTATCCAGGTAATCTCTGGAGGCATCGGTTAGTCCATTATAAAAGATATCAAGTATTTCATTTTTCTTAAGAGGATGATCAGGCAAAGCATTAAGTAATTGGAGAAGCCTCCCCCAAGCTTGTGGGAGACTCTCTTCTTCAATTTGCACAAAATTATATATATCCCTTAAAGCAGCTTGTTTCTTATGAGCAGGGAAATATTTAGCAGAGAAGTAATAAATCATATCCTGGGGACTACGCACACAACCAGGATCAAGAGAATTAAACCATATCTTAGCATCACCTTTTAATGAGAACGGAAATATTTTAAGGATATAAAAGTAACGAGTTCTCTCATCTTTAGTAAACAGGGTAGCTATATCATTTAATTTAGTAAGATGTGCCACAACAGTTTCAGATTCATAACCATGAAAAGGATCGGATTCAACCAAAGTAATTATATTAGGATCAACAGAGAATTCATAATCCTTATCAGTAACAAAGATAGGTGAAGTAGCAAAAGCAGGGTCAGGTTTCATTCTAGCCTTTAGAGATTGCTTACTCCATTTAGCTAATAACCTTTTGAATTCATTTATATTTTTGCAAGCTAAAATAGCTAAAGAAGCTTCTTGATCAAAAAAATAACCCTTAGGAATAACAAGTGATTCTTCATCATCACTTTCATCAGTATCATCAGATTCAATATTTTCAATTTTTCTAGCCCTAGCAAGTTGTTCATCAAGAAAATCACTAAGTGGCACAGAAGTATCAGGCATAGAGGTAGTTTCATCATAAGTATCATGCATAGCAGAAGTGGCATCATCAATGACATGTGACATATTAGAACGAATAGCAGAAGCATGTGTAGGTGTCGCAAACTTACTCATAACAGAAGGTGAATCAAGTGCAGAGCTAGATGGCAGTTCCTTACCTCCCCTCGTAGTTGAGGGATAGATCTTGGTTTTTGGATCTCTCAAGTTCTTCATAATGATAAGCAGATATATATCCCAAGTGACTCAAAGAATAGAGCTATGTTCCCCAGCAACGGTGCCAAAAAATAGTCTTGATAACCCACAAGTATAGGGGATCGCAACAGTTTTCGAGGGTAGGGTATTCAACCCAAATTTATTGATTCGACACAAGGGGAGCCAAAGAATATTCTCAAGTATTAGCAGCTGAGTTGTCAATTCAACCACACCTAGAAACTTAATATCTGCTGCAAAGTGTTTAGTAGCAAAGTAATATGATAGTGGTGATAATGGTAGCAAAAGGTAACAATAGTAGAAGTAATGTTTTTGGTATTTTGTAGTGATGATAGCAATAGCAATGGAAAAGTAAATAAGCGAAGAACAATATATGGAAAGCTCGTAGGCAATGCATCAATGATGGAGAATTATGCCGGATGCGGTTCATCATGTAACAGTCATAACCTAGGGTGACACAGAACTAGCTCCAGTTCATTGATATAATGTAGGCATGTATTCCGAATATAGTCATACGTGCTTATGGAAAAGAACTTGCATGACATCTTTTGTCCTACCCTCCCGTGGCAGCGGGGTCCTTACGGAAACTAAGGGATATTAAGGCCTCCTTTTAATAGAGTACCGGAACAAAGCATTAACACATAGTGAATACATGAACTCCTCAAACTACGGTCATCACCGGCAAGTATCCCGATTATTGTAACTTTGGGGTTAACGGATCATAACACATAATAGGTGACTATAGACTTGCAAGATAGGATCAAGAACACTCATATATTGATGAAAACATAATAGGTTCAGATCTGAAATCATGGCACTCGGACCCTAGTGACAAGAATTAAGCATAGCAAAGTCATAGGAACATCAATCTCAGTACATAGTGGACACTAGGGAACAAACCCTAAAAAAACTAACTCGATTACATGATAGATCCCATCCAACCCATCACCGTCCAGTAAGCCTACGATGGAATTACTCACGCACGGCGGTGAGCATCATGAAATTGGTGATGGAGGATGGTTAATGATGACGATGGCGACGGATTCCCCTCTCCGGATGTAACATCCCAAAATTCTAAATTTTGGAATGTTATAATAAATAGATAGATTTCATTGATTGTGTGAAATTGAGTGAAATTCGAAACCTTTTTGAAAGTTAAATGAGAAGGAATAAAAGGACTTTCCCAAAACTTTCATATTTCATTCATGGTCTCCGTGAATTCAAATTCTTTTCACCACGAAACCCTGGAGAGAAGATAACATGACTTCCTCCATTATTTAAATGACAAGGGGTGTTGAAAATATTTGAATTTCTTTTGGAAAATATTTCCAATTCAGAAACTTTAAGCAACTCAATGATTTTCACGAGAGGAGATAAAATGACTTCTTCAAATTATGAAATATGAGTTGGGAGTTTCAAGGATCAAATTCAAAGTCCTTTTGGAAATTATTTTTTTATTTGGAGTTATTTGAGTTTTATTCAAATTATTTTTCTCCAAAAATAAAATACATGGAAAATAGGGTAACATGATTCCCTACAATAGAAAATTGGAGAAAAATTTATTTGAAATCATTTTGGTATTTTTAAAATAGTTTTTATTGGATTTTATTAGACCAGTAGCACTCTTTGATTTATCTGAATTTGTGTGGATTTTATTTGGCATTATAAAAATGTTAATGTTGTAGAAAATCTTTTTCTGCAAATTTTGGTATATTATATGCCTATATAATATTTTTAGTTATTTTGTTTTTATTATTTTAGTTCTCTAAAAAATGTGTGTTATAAAAAAATCTAAAAACAAACTTTCCCTCCGCCGAACTGGGCCGGCCCAGCTAGCCAGCCAGGCTGCGGCCCAGCCCAGCGCCGCGCCCCGCTCGTCCCCGAGCTCGGGCAGACTCCCGCACTCGCACGCCGGACGCCGTCGCCGTCCTGCACCAGGACTCCGCCGCCGCCTCGACCTCGCCCCCTTCTCCAAGTCCTCCTCCCCTCCCCTATAAAACCCGAGGCCCCGGGCCCCGTTCCTCTCCTCCTCGCCGCATCGCCGCCTCCCGCATCCCATCGCCGCCGCGCCGCTGCTCGCCGGTGCCGCCACCCGCTGCATCGCCTGCGCCTCCACCCCGCGCGCCTCGCCTAGCCCCTCGCCGCCCCGCATAGCTGCTGCCTCCGCCGCCCTGCGCCGCTGCCGCCGCCGCGCCGACTCGCCGGACTCGATCCGCCGCCGAAAACCGCCGGTTTTCAATGAAAAACCCAACCGGTATAAACCGTGAACCTCCCGGTTTATTTTTTTATTCGTTTTCGGTTTTATTCAGAAAACCTAGATCTGTTTTTTATTAGGTTTAGTTATATAGCGAACGCTCGCAAGTTTAGGGTTTGTAGCGAACGGTTTTCGTTCGTCAGCGTTCGGTAACGAACGTTCACTATTTAGTTTTTTTTCTTTTATTTCTTTAGTTTTCTGTCCAGGGACCTATTTGTAGTAGTTTCTTTTACAGATTAGTCCCTGTACTTCAATCGATCACATATTTTTACTCGTTAGTCCAAATCCAACGAAACCAATGCTCACGTCTTCGTTACGATCTCCTCTATCCAGTAATCCAACTCAAACATGTTTTTGAAAAGTTTAAAATTTGAATTAGATTAGATTTGAATTCAAACTTCATTTGATCATAACTTGAGTTTCGTAACTCCGTTTGAGTTGATTCTTTTTGCAAATCGAAGCTCTTGACCTAAACTTTTTGATAAGGCCAAATTCACTTAATTTTGGCACTGTTAGAAATTGTTTTATGTTGCAAGAGTTATTTGCTTGGTTTTGATGTTTTCCGAATTGTCTTCTTCGTTCTTCCCGATCTTTTGAGTGAATGCTTATGTGTGGTTACTATTGCTTGCTTACGATAGATTGACCGGAGTGTGACGAGTAGGACTATCAAGAGTTATGAGTGCGAATCATCTTCATCAACATTGCAGGCAAGTTCACACTTTGATCATATCCCTTTTCATACCCAGTTTTTATGCATTAGTCTCAACCCTCAAACATTGCATGAGTAGGATTGATAACATGTGGGTATTGGGAAGTAGTTGATGAGGTAGGAACCTATTGCCCTGCATTCAAACCTTGGGAGTTACTATTACATTATGCTTATATTGCCATGCTATGCTCGTAGACGTGGATTGGGTTTGAGAGTATTTCATGACAGATGTGAGATTGTTAATTAATGGTTTACTTAAGGTGGCAACTTTAACACATATCTGGGTGGATTGAGGCACCTGGGTATTCCAGCGATTGCCTATCTAGGCACCTGGGTATTCCAGGATTGCCTGTTTTTTATGGACCGCCACCCAGGCTCAAAGGGATCATGAGATTATTCATACTAGAAACTTCCGTGTGCAGCCACAAGCTATTATGGGCTCTAGCATAGTTGATTAAGTTGTGTGAACTCTCACAGTGGTAGACTAGGAGATGTAGGGGTTGTAGGTGGTACGGTCTACCCATCGTAAGGTGCAAACGCTTCTGAAAGACTATGTCTCGGTCATCCGTTTCTCAAACACCGTGCAGTGCGAGATATCCAACGGAGGAGATCGAGTCTTGTGGGGAAAGTGCGCAAACCTCTGCAGAGTGTATAAACTAATCATGATTAGCCGTGTCCCCGGTTATGGACGTCTTGAGTATCTAGTACCTGGATTATCATGTGAATCTCATCATGTTACTTTAAATTAAGTTGTTGGGTTTAATGATGTTACTTAATTGGGATTGAGAATGCTGTCAACCATTCTCAATGTTCAACAACCACCATGATAGTTAATTAAAATGTATTCCTTTGCAGTAGGGAAAAATTGGCTTTTCGCAAAAACATATAACCATAGAGCTTTTCCACCAGCCAAATATGCATGTAGTGATAGCCTTTATTCATCATTCTCTATGGTGTGAATTTGCCAGTACATTCAATGTACTGACCCTCTGTGGCTGCAACGTCTCACGTTGCAGGATTTCTTACGACGAGTAAGTGATACGTTAGGGTTACGATTTCTACACTCAACTTTGCCGTTGGTGTTAATGGGAATCCACAACCTTGTTACTTCCGCTATTTTGGATTGAGGTAATAGTATTTTACGTTACTTATACATGTGATTTACCTCTGTTATAAATCCTCAAGTACTGTGTGTGTCAGCATACCGATCCAGGGATGACACTTAAGCACAGAGACTTGATCCATCCGGGTCAGGTCGCTACACCGGAGCCCCGAATGGACTCCAGATCAGCCCTCCCAAGAGGTTTTAGGGCTTGGCAGCGGCTCCGTATTGTAAAACGCGATGATTTCTTCTCTCTGATTTTTTTCTCCCCGAAACTCAATATATGGAGTTGGATTGGAGTCGGAGAGTCAACAGGGGGCCCACGAGGTAGGGGGCGCGCCCTAGGGGGGTAGGCGCACCCCCACCCTCGTGGAGAGGTGGTGGGCCCCCTGGCCTTCATCTTTTGCAGGTATTTTTCGTATTTTCTGAAATGTGGCTCCATGAAGTTTCAGGTCATTTCGAGAACGTTTGCTCCTGCACATAAATAACACAATGGTAATTCTGCTGAAAACAATGTTAGTCCGGGTTAGTTCCATTCAAATCATGCAAGTTAGAGTCCAAAACAAGGGCAAACGTGTTTGGATAAGTAGATACGTTGGAGACGTATCACCACGAGGCAGGGGGGCGCGCCCTCCACCCTCGTGGGCCCCTCGTTGCTCCACCGACCTACTTCTTCCTCCTATATATATCCACGTACCCCGCAAACATCTGGGAGCACCACGAAAACCTAATTCCACCTCCACAACCTTTTGTACCCAAGAGATCTCATCTTGGTTCCTTTTCCAGAGCTCCGCCGGAGGGGGCATTGATCACGTAGGGCCTCTACATCAACTCCATGGCCCCTCCGATGATGTGTGAGTAGTTTACTTCAGACCTTCGGGTCCATAGCTAGTAGATAGATGGCTTCTTCTCTCTCTTTGGATCTCAATACAAATTTCTCCTCGATTCTCTTGGAGATATATTTGATGTAACTCTTCTTTTTGCGGTGTGTTTATAGAGATCCGATGAATTGTGGGTTTATGATCAAGTTTATCTATGAACAATATTATAATCTTCTCTGAATTCTTTTATGTATGATTGG
Organism: Triticum urartu; assembly: GCF_056163025.1. Classification (NCBI taxonomy): domain Eukaryota; kingdom Viridiplantae; phylum Streptophyta; class Magnoliopsida; order Poales; family Poaceae; genus Triticum; species Triticum urartu. The sequence continues at coordinate 632,953,338 of NC_141877.1, read as the reverse complement.
TTATCTTTGCAAGTCTCTTCGAATTATCAGTTTGGTTTGGCCTACTAGATTGATCTTTCTTGCAATTGGAGAAGTGCTTAGCTTTGGGTTCAATCTTGCGGTGTCCTTTCCCAGTGACAGTAGGGGCAGCAAGGCACGTATTGTATTGTTGCCATCGAGGATAACAAGATGGGGTTTATATCATATTGCATGAGTTTATCCCTCTACATCATGTCATCTTGCTTAAGGCGTTACTCTATTCTTATGAACTTAATACTCTAGATGCATGCTGCATAGCAGTCGATGTGTGGAGTAATAGTAGTAGATGCAGAATTGTTTTGGTCTACTTGTCTCGGACATGATGCCTATATACATGATCATGCCTAGATATTTTCATAATTATTCGCTTTTCTATCAATTGCTCGACGGTAATTTGTTCACCCACCGTAATACTTATGCTATCTTGAGAGAACCACTAGTGAAACCTATGGCCCCCGGGTCTATTTTCCATCATACAAGTTTCCAATCTATTTTATTTTGCAATCTTTACTTTCAATCTATATCATAAAAATACTAAAAATACTTATCTTATTATTATCATCTCTATCAGATCTCACTCTTGCAAGTGGCCGTGAAGGGATTGACAACCCCTTTATCGCGTTGGTTGCGAGGTTCTTATTTTTTGTGTAGGTACAAGGTGAATCACGCGTGGTCTTCTACTGGATTGCTACCTTGGTTCTCAAAAACCGAGGGAAATACTTACGCTGCTTTACTGCACCACCCTTTCCTCTTCAAGGGAAAACCAACGCAGTGCTCAAGAGGTAGCAAGCGTCTTGATCTATCTCTATAGATCTTGATGCCCAATATATAAGCAGCTTCTCCGAGGTCTTTCATTGAAAAACTCTTATTGAAGTATCCTTTTATGCTACAGGGCTCCCACTCACTTTCTTGTAAATACATGCTTCTTCAAAAGTCTGTATAAAACCATATGCTTTGATCACACTATCAAAACATTTATTCCAAATCCGAGAGGCTTGCACCAGTCCATAAATGGATCGCTGGAGCTTGCACACTTTGTTAGCACCCTTTGGATCAAGAAAACCTTCTGGTTGCATCATATACAACTCTTCTTCCAGAAATCCATTCAGGAATGTAGTTTTGACATCCATTTGCCAAATTTCATAATCATAAAATGTGGCAAGTGCTAACATGATTCAGACAGACTTAAGCATCGCTACGGGTGAGAAAGTCTCATCGTAGTCAACCCCTTGAACTTGTCAAAAACCTTTCGCAACAAGTCAAGCTTTGTAGTCAAAACCGGCGGATCTCGGGTAGGGGGTCCTAAACTGTGCGTCTAAGGCGGATGGTAACAGGAGGCAGGGGACACAATGTTTACCCAGGTTCGGGCCCTCTTGATGGAGGTAATACCCTATGTCCTGCTTGATTGTTCTTGATAATATGAGTAGTACAAGAGTTGATCTACCACGAGATCAAAGAGGCTAAACCCTAGAAGCTAGCCTATGGAATGATTGTATGTTGTCCTACGGACTAAAACCCTCCATTTTATATAGACACCGGAGGGGGCTAGGGTTACACAAGGTCAGTTACAAAGGAGGAGATATACATATCCGTATTGCCTAGCTTGCCTTCCACGCCAAGTAGAGTCCCATCCGGACACGGGACAAAGTCTTCAATCTTGTATCTTCATAGTCCAACAGTCCGGCTGTCCGGAGACCCCCTAATCCAGGACTCCCTTAGTAGCCCGTGAACCAGGCTTCAATGACGAGGAGTTCGGCGCACAGTATTGTCTTCGGCATTGCAAGGCGGGTTCTTCTCCAAATCTTGAATATCTGTTAAGTAGTGTCCGGCTCCCATAAATGTTGGACTTCTTGGCTTCTGTGCCCAATAAGGGCTATCTTCCACGCGTCAAGCGAATGCGAGGAGCCAGTGCGTTTTTACATTCGCCCCCCTAGCCAGGTAAATAAATTGTCCATTAAAGGGATGGGGATTCTTAGATCCAATCCACACCATCCTCCCACAGCGAGAATCCATCAGAGCACGCTCGGAAAAAATCCATTCCACCATGGCCGACCATCGCAGCTCCTCCTCCCGCCCCGTATCCCTAAGCTCGGTGATTGGGAGAGGTGTTCCATCCCGCACAGTCATTTAGTAGAGCTGCAGACCCAGGGATTTCTCCCTCCAACGTATATGGTCCCCGTCCGAGCCAGGCTCGCCACCTATAATGGCGGGGAGCAAGCGGAGAGCTTCCTCAGCCCCTCTAAGGGGGAGCGGGTGTGCCTTGTCCCTTACTTACTAAAGGGGACTTGGATTTCCAATTCATCCGTTCCTCCGCGGGCTCCTGGAGTTTTACGGCCTCCAACTGCATAATTTCACCCCTGCTCCCATATTACACATCGCCAGTTACGTGGCCCTTTGCAAGCTATTTCTGGGCTGCGAGGCTCATTTCGAGCTGTGGAAGAGGTTATTTTGCCTTGTGCCCCACACACAGAAGGGGTCACTTTATCAGTGGGCGGAGCCGAAATATGGTGCATCGCCGAGACCGGATACCTATCCGGCACTCCGAAGAAGACGTCCGAAGACTGGCTTCCGAGTGGTTTTATATAGAGGACGTCCCCCTTCCAGACCCTGTTCGGCGGGGTCTTCCTGAGTTCAACAATGCTCCTCTGAAGAAACGCCGAAGCTGGCGCCCTCGGAGCCCCCAGGAGGAAGACAACGGAGAATTCCTTTACCTGATGAACCGGGTTAAAGCGCTGGTCAATCAGGTTTGACAATAATCAAGGTTATGTCAATATGCATAATGCGGGGAGTGCAGCCACTTCAATATCGAGGGCACCCCCTATGGTGTTTTAACGGGGAAGATGATGCTACCCGTTGTGGGCGTAAGGGACCGGACTCCGCTGCTGCTTTAGCAAGAATTATGTCCGAGTTGTTCAAGGGAGAGGAAGAGGAGTTCATCCGTATCAAGCCATGAGATGGATTCTCCATGTACAACCCTCCAAGCTGGGTGAGTTATACCTCTTTACTCCCATTCTTCCCGCATCCTTCGTCGTAGGTACTCACCTTGCCATTTTACGGCAGGAACTGCGAAAAGCTGTAAGGGAGGTCAACAGCCCGCCTCCACAACCAGAGGACCCTGGTCAGGCCCTCGGTCCCAGACATGAAGAGGATCCGGACATATTCGTGGAGCTGATAGACAGGCAATTCTATCAATTGAGCTGCGATGACGCCATGGTGGCCATAACGGCCGACTATCCCGGACTGCTCCCCGCGTCGCACGTAAGAAAAAACAAAAATCCCAACTCCAAAAATATGATCCCCTTTTAAACACTTCACCTACCGTACACATATGGTGTTTTACAGGGAAGGCATTCGGGACGCCGTGCCGAACCCGCAGCAACTCGCCAACAAGAGGCACCGAAGCCGGGTAGGCCAAAAAGGAAGGCGGTCAGGACGGAGACGCCGGCGCAGAGGTATGACACAAAACCTCGCTCCGTGGTTGTCGTCTTTCTCAAAATATAATGGCGTCCATGTTTCTTTAATAGAAAGAACGCTCATCGGACTATATCCAGAGAGGCTGCCGATCACGTCTCCACCAGTAGGGCTCCAGGGCCGGACATAGAGGCGGAAGCCAACATGGGGCGGACGCCGGATGCTCCTTCTACAAAGGATGCAGATGGACTATCCGCTACAAATTCAGAAGTGGAGAGTGCCATGAATCACAGGCGTCGACGGGCCGTACTCCGTGACGCTTGTTTCTCACCACAGGCATTTGATGCCTTTAATTCTAGAGATGCGTACATCCGTGCTGCTCAAAATGGTCTAGCCAGAGCCACGGACCAGTATGTAAGGGATATACGGGTAAGCAAATCTGACGATTATACGTATCAGTAGCCCCTGAGACTTGAAACAGTTAACAGAACTGATTTAAGGATCATCTTATTGTGCAGGTTCTTACAGAGAAGAATTCCCAATTGTCTCAAGAGCTGGACGAGTGCAAGGCCCAGATGGAAGCCGCTGTTGCCGCATTGAAGGAGTCCAAAAAGGGTCCTCCTGGTAACACCTTTGTCTATTACAAAGAATATGGGTACCAGGTAGTATGCGGCATGTATGCACACCTAACAATAGATGTTGCAGGTGGCCCCAGAGTGAATCCGGAGGCCGTGGAGGCGGATACGGCACGTGATGATCGGCAGCGAAATGTTGGCAAGCGCGTGCTAACGCGAGTTAGGCAGGAGAAAAATGATCTCCAAGACGCCAATATCCGGCTGGGCGTGGAACTGAAGGATGTCTGAGCCCAGCTTGCGAACTCCGTGAAGGAGAATAAACGGCTTCAGCGCGGCATTTTTAGTAAGTGCTTGAACGAACTTTTTTAAAGGACTTCGGAGAAGAAGCCTGCTAACAGCGTTATGTCTGCAGGTATGCTGATGGGTCGTCCCGCGGAGGAGATGCCCGGGTCTTTGGGTGATCTTGTACCAGAGCTCTCACAACTGCATGGACAAGTTCGGCAGGTGATGCAGGGTATTGCCCAAGCCTTGTGGCCATCCGCGTCCCCTCCAAGAGGCATGGGGGAGCTTATAGAGAAGCTCAAGGGAGCACGGCGGCGCTTCCTATTATGGAAGATATCAGCCTGTCGGCAAGGTGCAAGGGAAGCCTGGGCTATGGTGAAGACATGATATACCACGGCGGACCCAAACCACATGGCCGAGGTCGGACCTATGGGGCCCGATGGGAAATAGATCCCTGTCAGTTTAGTGTATGACCAAGTAGAATTAGCCGCAAATTATTCCCAACAGGATTGTAGGCTAGACAGCCTGTTGGATGATATAGAGGAAGAATTTAATCAGTCTTAGTGACTGCGTACTTCAAGTGACACATGTAATGTCCCTAGCCAGATTGTAAATCATTTGTCATGGTGGACCTTTTCGCTTCGACCTCTGGACCCGATAGTCCGGAGTTTATCCGAATACCCACTCGGTTATGTAAAAACCGGGATATGCATGGAAACCAGGTGTAGGGGTCATAACTGCTTGAACAGACAAGAACCCAACTAGCTATGTCATATTACATGGACTAGCACACTTGCCCGTGCGTTGCAATGGGAGAGATATTTATTAGGAGAAGCAACGGGAGAGAAATGATGAGTCCTCCGAAAACAGTCTCCGCAGCGGTGGCCGACGGAGATAGGAGCTGCGATTTTTCGTGGGTCATGTTTGGCGTACGAGATCTTCATAGTGGTGGGGTTTGTTGGCGTCTCCTATCACGGTGTCAGTGGATGCATTAATAATTACAGCACATAAATGAAAGACCCGACGATGTGCTGCTAGCTAGTCGAAGAAACACGTCCTAATAATCAATGGCCAGCGTGAATATTTTAAAATTTAATGCAGCGTCAGCTTCGAAACATTTTTTGAAATTTTTCGAACTTATCATAAAAAATAAGAATGAATTTGCGTATATTCTCCGAAACATGAACAAATTTTCAAATTCCAAATAGATTTTTGAAAATTCTGAATATTTCGGGAAAATGTGAACAAAACTTTAAATTGGAATATGTTTTGAAATTCACAAACATTTTCTGAAAACAAGAACCTTTTATAATAACTTCAAAATTTTCTGAATTAGCGAACAATTTTTTAAAATGTTTGAACATTCAGAACAAATTTGGAAATGTTTTTTAATTAATAAAATTATTTTAGTTCCATAAAATTTTTAGTAAAACAACAACATTTTCAAATTTGAAACATTTTTCAAATGCAAAAAAGTAAGAAAAAAAATACTTTTTCAAATGGAAATAATGAATAATTGTGGAAAATAAAACATTTTTTGAAAATTGGGAACATTTGTTTATCCGAAAAAATAAAGAAAAAAATAAAGTCCTTAACATTTTTGAAAAAAGAAATTTTTCTAGAATTTGGAACATTTACCGAAAACTTAAAAAACGTGAATTTGGGATATTTTGAAAATTTCAAATTTACTAAAAAAATTAAACTTGGAAATGGAAAAAAAGTAAAAAGAAATAGGAAAGAAAAAGAGAAATGAGCAGAAAAAACACAAGATAAAATGAAACTGGGTCGGCCCAGTACAGGGCGTCCTGTGCGAAGCTTTGGCTATTTGACGCTCCGTGCAGCAAATAGGGTTCTGCGAGCTGTATGAGCTGGGAAATAACGGTCTGGCTTGGCTGGGCCTCAGCGCACGGCCCAGGTACAAAATCCTGGACAATAAAAAAAGTAAGAAACAAAATAAAGTCCTTAACATTTTTGAAAATAGAAATATTTTTAGAATTTGGAACATTTACCGAAAATTAAAAAAAATGAATTTTGAGATATTTTGAAATTTTCAAATTTACTAAAAAAGGAAAAATGAAATTAAACTTGGAATGGGAAAAAAGTAAAAAGAAATAGGAAAGAAAAGGAGAAATGAGCAGAAAAAAACACAGGATAAAACAAAACTGGGCCGGCCCGGTATCGGGCGTCCTGTGGGAAGCTTTGGGTATTTGACGCTCCGTGCAGCAAATAGGATTCTGCGAGCTGTATGAGCTGGAAAATAACGGTCTGGCTTGGCTGGGCCTCAGCGCACGGCCTAGGTACGAAATCCTGCACAATCCGTTTTTCTTTTGCACAAAAATTTAGTACCACCTCGGATAAAAAATCTTCCAGGTATAGATAGGTATAGATAGGCACAAAAATCCGTTTTTCGTCGGTGAACGGATGAAAAATCGGAGAAACGCACCTTGCTTTATTAGTAGGTATAGATAGTAAGAAACATCTTCCAGGGAGAATAGTTCCGTTAAGGGTTCCTTTCCCTGGGTACGCATGCACTAATGTGCATGTCCGAACTGCGAGACGCAGGCTAAAAAACATCTGGGGGCATGTAGTAAATTAAATGAAAGTCATCTTTTATTCACCGATCGAATATTCCCTTAAGAACGCTAGCTTTCGGCTTCACCCAGTCCGAGGTACACATCCGGCTGACCCGGTAGTAACAATCGCAGAGGTGCTCCCCTTATGCCCTAGCCGAATTAACGGGAAGGTAGGGCATAAATACAAGAGCCAGGCAACCCAGCTTGGCCAAAACTTAAGTCATATCGATGCATATAATGGCGAAACAAGATACATGCGGAAGAATAACACATGTGCGGGGCATAAAGCCCGGAAAGATAATTAGATTAAGCTTCCGTATAAGAAGCCCCCAGGTATATTGAGCACGGTTAGCGCATCAAGATTGTGTAATCAAGACACAAGTGTAGCCTTTTAGGGCCGTGAAGAGAGAAAAAAGAGAAAGAAAGAGAGAAAAAACATATGTGCAAAAAATTGATGGAGGTAAGGAGATGAACATAGAGTCCGACGCTAGGCAGAGAATCTTCGGAGTCTTGCTGCATTCCATGGGTTTGGCTCGAGTCGATTATCCGATGCATCTCGCAGACGGTAAGGTCCACCGGTCAGAACCTGGTCGATAATGAAGGGACCTTCCCATTTGGGCTTGAGCTTGTTCTTATTCTTCTCCGGCAGGCGTAGAACTAGTTCACCAATGTCATAGGTTTTGGCCCGTACCTCTCTGCTTTGATACCTTCGAGCCTGTTGCTGATAGAATGCGGAACGGGCCTTTGCTACGTCGCGTTCCTCCTCCAGGGCATCCAAACTGTCATGCCGACCGAGCTCGGCCTCTCTTTCTTCGTACATGCGCACTCAAGGTGAGTCATGAATTATGTCGCAAGGCAGCACCGCCTCAGCGTCGTACACCATAAAAAACGGTGTGTATCCGGTAGTGCGATTCGGCGTGGTCCGCAGCCCCCATAGTACGGAGTCGAGCTCCTCTACCCAATGCGTGTATGATTCCTTTAGGGACCTGACTAATATTGGTTTAATGCCGCTCATGATAAGACCATTCGCTCGTTCGACTTGACCGTTAGTTTGCGGATGATAGACAGAAGCATAATTGAGCTTAATGCCCATGTTGCTGCACCAAAGTTTCACCTCGTCGGCTGTAAAGTTCGTGCCGTTGTCAGTGATGATGTAGTGGGGGACGCCATAACGGTGTACAACCCCGGATATGAAGTTTATCACCGGTCCGGATTCAGCCGTTTTGACAGGTTTGGCTTCTATCCATTTGGTGAATTTATCCACCATGAACAGTAACTATTTTTTCTTATGGGTTCCCCCTTTGAGGGGTCCGACCATATCAATCCCCCAGACCGCAAAGGGCCAAGTAATGGGGATTGTTTGGAGGGCGGTAGGTGGCATGTGGCTTTGGTTTGCAAAAAGCTGGCAACCAACACAATGTTGGACCAGATGTTGTGCATCTGCCCAGGCCGTCGGCCAATAAAAACCTGTATGGAAGGCCTTGCTTACAAGGGCCCGGGCTGCGGCGTGGTGGCCGCCGAGTCCGGCATGGATTTCCGCCAAAAGCTTCCACCCTTCCTCTTCGGAGATGCACCTTTGAAGGACTCCGGTTGTGCTTTTCTTATAAAGCTCTCCCTCATGGACCTTGTAGGCTTTAGATCGCCGCACTATGCAGTGTGCCTCATTTTGGTCCTCGGGTAGTTCCTGCCTAGTTAGGTAGGCCAGGAATGGTTCTGTCCACGGGGCGATGATGGCCATTATCACATGGGCTGAAGGTGTTATTTCGGTGGCAGAACCTCCGATTGTGTCAGAGTCTTTGTTATCTGGGGTTGTGGCCGGGTCCGGACTATTTTTGCCAGTGTCCCCTTCCCATACCACGGATGGTTTGAACAGTCTTTCCAGGAAGATGTTCGGTGGGACAGGGTCGCGTTTAGCACCGATACGGGTGAGGATGTCCGCCGCCTGGTTGTTTTCCCGAGCCACATGGTGGAATTCAAGCCCCTCGAACCGAGTTGACATTTTGAGGACGGCATTGCGATATGCTGCCATTTTTGGATCCTTGGCATCGAAGTCTCCATTTATTTGGGATATTGCAAGGTACGAGTCCCCGCGCACCTCCAGGCATTGAATGCCCATGGAGACTGCCATCCGGAGACCGTGTAGAAGGGCCTCATATTCGGCCGCGTTATTGGAGTCTGTATATAGTATTTGGAGCACGTATTGTACTGTATCTCTGGTGGGGGATGTCAGGACGACGCCAGCCCCCAGACTAGCCAGCATTTTAGAGCCGTCGAAGTGCATGATCCAATTGGAGTATGCGTCGTACTCTTTAGGGAGTTCGGCTTCTGTCCATTCGGCCACGAAATCGGCCAATACTTGTGACTTAATGGAGTGTCGTGGTTTGTATGTTATGTTGAACGGGAGGAGCTCGATGGCCCATTTGGCAATCCGGCCCGTGGCATCGCGGTTGTTTATTATGTCATTGAGTGGTACTTCGGAGGCCACAGTGATTGAACACTCTTGAAAGCAGTGTCGTAATTCCTGGGATGCCATGAATATCGCGTATGCTATCTTTTGATAATGTGGGTACTGTGATTTGCATAGGGTGAGGGCGGTGGATACATAATATACCGGCTTTTGAAGTGAGAATTTATGTCCATCCATCTCTCGTTCGACGACGAGCACTGCGCTTACAACTTGATGAGTTGCCGCTATATATAATAGCATTGGTTCGCCAACAGTTGGCGCGGCCAAGATTGGGTTGGTGGCCAGGATGGCTTTTATTTCTTCCAGTCCGACCATGGTTGCATCCGTCCACTCGAAGTGTTCGGTGCGCCGAAGAAGGCGATAAAGGGGAAGTGCCTTTTCTCCTAATCGGGAGATAAAGCGGCTTAAAGCCGCCACACATCCAGTCAATTTCTGGATTTGCTTGAGGTCAGTTGGGATAGCCAACTGCGACAGAGCTCGGATTTTAGCTAGATTTGCTTCAATTCCTCTATTGGAGACGATGAAGCCCAGGAGCTTTCCGGTGGGAACGCCGAAAACACATTTTTCCAGATTGAGCTTAATATCGTATGTTCGGAGATTGGTGAATGCGAGCCTCAAGTCGTCTATTAAAGAGTCGACGTGTCTGGTTTTAATGACCACATTGTCTACATATGCCTCCACAGTCTTGCCGATATGCTTTTCCAGACATGTCTGGATCATGCGCTGATATGTTGCGCCGGTGTTTTTGAGCCTGAAGGGCATTGTGTTAAAACAGAAGGGGCCGCATGGCGTGATAAATGTCGTTGTGTCTTGATCAGACTCCGCCATCTTAATCTGGTGGTAACCGGAGTATGCGTCGAGGAAGCACAATGATTCGTGTCCTGCGGTAGCGTCGATGATTTGATCGATGCGAGGGAGTGGAAAGGGATCCTTTGGGCAAGCCTTATTAAGGTCTTTGAAGTCGACACATAGGCGCCAGGATTTGTCCTTCTTTGGTACCATCACCAGGTTTGCTAGCCAGTCCGGATGTTTTATTTCTCTAATAAATCCGGCCTCCAGTAGCTTGGCTACCTCTTATCCCATGGCTTGTCTCTTAGGTTCAGAGAAACGCTGAAGAGTCTGCTTGACCGGCTTGAATCCTTTTAGGACATTAAGGCTATGCTCGACCAATCTGCGTGGGATTCCTGGCATGTCTGAAGGATGCCAGGCAAATATGTCCCAATTCTCGCGCAGAAACTCCCGTAGTGCGGCGTCTACAGTGGGGTTTAACTATGCCCCGATGGATGCTGTTTTTGTGGGGTCCGTTGGACGGACTTGGAATTTGACTATTTCGTCTGCTGGTTTAAAGGAGGTGGACTTGGATCTTTTGTCTAGTATCACGTTGTCCCTATCCACCATGGAGCGTAGCGCGGTTAACTCCTTTGCCACAAGGACTTCGGATAATGTCTCGAGGGCTAGTGCAGCTGTTTTGTTCTCGGTGTGGAGTGTTATGTACGAATCACTAACTAGAGTGATGATTCCATTGGGTCCATGCATTTTGAGCTTCATGTACCCGTAATGGGGTATGGCTTGAAAAATCGTGAATGCCTCCCGCCCTAGAAGGGCGTGGTATCCGCTACTGAACAGGGCCACTTGGAATGTAATCTCTTCGGACCTGTAATTCTCTAGAGTGCCGAATACCACATCAAGTGTGATTTTCCCAGCGCAACGTGCCTCCCGACTAGGGATGATTCCTCGGAAGGTCGTACTGCTTTGCTCGATACGGTTGTTGTCTATTTCCATTTTTTGGAGAGTTTCCTCATAGATGAGGTTTAATCCGCTGTCGCCGTCCATGAGCACCTTGAGAGCCGAAAGCCGTCCACAATTGGACTGAGGACCAAAGCGGCTGGTGCTCGGGCTGTTCAGAATTTAGGTTCGTCACTGGCATTGAAGGTAATAGCCATGTCGCTCCATGGATTTATTACTGCCACGTGGCAGACTTCGGCAAGGCTGCGAAGTGCTCGCTTACGCCTATTATTTGAGGCGAAGGGCTTGAAGACCGTTAATACTGTATTATTATCCGTGGGAAGGTGTTCTGAGCTATGTTGGGTGAGGAGATCCTCACCGCTTTTGGCCACCTGCCGGAGTACCCAACATGCTCTAAGGCTGTGTGTTGATATGGCATCCGTTGTACTGTGGATTTTGCAGGGCCCGTTAAGCCATCCCTCCAACATGGTTCCACGTCCTGTGGTGGGCTTTTGCTTCTTTGTAATTGAGTCGGGCAACTTATGAGAGTGCACCCTTTTAGTCCGGACTGGGGGTTTTGTCAGAGCCGGATTATCCCAAAATTGTGTTTGGGTTTTCCAGGCACTTTCCATCGCACAGTATTTCCATACTATGGCCGCCAAGTCAGTGAACTGTGCTATGTCACGGCGACTTATGGCGTTGAGGACGCCCTTGTCCGTGCAATTGTTGCAAAAGAACGAAATTGCGTCTTCCTCACGACAGTCCTTGACCTTGTTCATTACAAGGAGGAATCTGGCCCAATAGTGATGTACTGTCTCTTGGGGCGCTTGCTTAATGTGGGAAAGATTGTTTGTATCTGGGTGGGTGGGTAGATTTAAGTCCAAACCTTGACCCAATCTGCAGTCCTGGGGCAGGGGAGTTTCCGATCTTGGAAGTTCGGGCTCCGGGATGTTGCCCCACGGGTTCGGTATACGGCCTGATTCTGGGTTCAGGGTTAAGGCGGTGTCCTCCCGTGAGCGGGTATCCGGCTTGGAGAGCTCGGGAATCCGGACATAGTTCGTCCTCAGGATAGAGGGAGAATCGCTGCATTGCTCCTCCACCACCGCTATCTGATGGGTGACCGGCGGAGAGTTAATCTCCCTTTGGTCTGGTTTAAGCCTGATCCGATCGTAGTCCGTAGTGACTCCCAAAGCGGCGATGCGATCCAAGAGCTCGTTCAAAGAGGAGAGCTCCATTGGATCCATTTGCTCGATAAATTTCGAGCCAATGTGGAGGCTATTTTCAATGACCCGAGAGGTCATCGTCGGCGCAGCGGCCGAGCGGGCGGTCATGACGAAGCCGCCTAATTGGAGAGTTTGGCCTACAGCCAGGGCTCCCCCAGAGCTGATGTTGTCCTTGACAACGAGACGAGCCATCCTCCTTATGATGATGACACAGTGGAACTCTCAATGAAAGCACCAATGTCGGTGTCAAAACCGGCGGATCTCGGGTAGGGGGTCCCGAACTGTGTGTCTAAGGCGGATGATAACAGGAGGCAGGGGACACGATGTTTACCCAGGTTCGGGCCCTCTTGATGGAGGTAATACCCTACGTCCTGCTTGATTGTTCTTGATAATATGAGTAGTACAAGAGTTGATCTACCACGAGATCAAAGAGGCTAAACCCTAGAAGCTAGCCTATGGTATGATTGTATGTTGTCCTACGGACTAAAACCCTCCGGTTTATATAGACACCGGAGGGGGCTAGGGTTACACAAGGTCGGTTACAAAGGAGGAGATATACATATCCGTATTGCCTAGCTTGCCTTCCACGCCAAGTAGAGTCCCATCCAGACACGGGACGAAGTCTTCAATCTTGTATCTTCATAGTCCAATAGTCCGGCCAAAGGATATAGTCCGGCTGTCCGGAGACTCCCTAATCCAGGATTCCCTCAGTAACATTACCGTCAGCGTCAGTCTTCTTCTTAAAGATCCATTTATTCTCGATGGCTTGCCGATCATCGGGCAAGTCAACCAAAGTCCATACTTTGTTCTCATACATGGATCCCATCTCAGATTTCATGGCCTCAAGCCATTTTGCGGAATCTGGGCTCACCATCGCTTCTTCATAGTTCGTAGGTTCATCATGGTCAAGTAACATGACTTCCAGAACAGGATTACCGTACCACTCTGGTTGACCTACGAGGTTCGGTAGTAACTTGATCTGAAGTTTCATGATCACCATTAGCTTCCTCACTAATTGGTGTAGGTGTCACAGGAACCGGTTTCTGTGATGAACTAATTTCCAATAAGGGAGCAGGTACGGTTACCTCATCAAGTTCTACTTTCCTCCCACTCACTTCTTTCGAGAGAAACTCCTTCTCTAGAAAGGATCCATTTTAGCAACAAATGTCTTGCCTTCGGATCTATGATAGAAGGTGTACCCAATAGTTTCCTTTGGGTATCCTATGAAGACACATTTCTCCGATTTGGGTTCGAGCTTATCAGGTTGAAGCTTTTTCACATAAGCATCGCAGCCCCAAACTTTAAGAAACGACAACTTTGGTTTCTTACCAAACCACAGTTCATAAGGCGTCGTTTCAACAGATTTTGATGGTGCCCTATTTAACATGAATGCAGCCATCTCTAAAGCATAACCCCAAAACGATAGCGGTAAATCTGTAAGAGACATCATAGATCGCACCATATCTAGTAAAGTACGATTACGACGTTCGGACACACCATTACGTTGTGGTGTTCCGGGTGGCGTGAGTTTCGAAACTGTTCCGTATTGTTTCAAATGTACACCAAACTCCTAACTCAAAAATTCTCCTCCGCGATCAGATCGTAGAAACTTTATTTTCTTGTTACAATGATTTTCCGCTTCACTCTGAAATTCTTTGAACTTTTCAAATGTTTCAGACTTATGTTTCATTAAGTAGATATACCCATATATGCTCAAATCATCTGTGAAGGTGAGAAAATAACGATACCCACCGCGAGCCTCAATATTCATTGGACCACATACATCAGTATGTATGATTTCCAACAAATCTGTTGCTCGCTCCCTATTTCGTGAGAATGGCGTTTTAGTCATCTTGCCCATGAGGCATGGTTCACAAGTACCAAGTGATTCATAATCAAGTGATTCCAAAAGTCCATCAGAATGGAGTTTCTTCATGCGCTTTACACCAATATAACCTAAACGGCAGTGCCACAAATAAGTTTCACTATCATTATCAACTCTGCATCTTTTGGCTTCAACATTATGAATATGTGTATTACTACTATCGAGATTTAACACAAATAGAACATTCTTCAAGGGTGCATGACCATAAAAGATATTATTCATATAAATAGAACAACCATTATTCTCTAATTTAAATGAATAACCATCTCGCATCAAACAAGATCCACATATAATGTTCATGCTTAACGCTGGCACCAAATAACAATTATTCAGGTCTAAAATTAATCCTGAAGGTAGATGTAGAGGTAGCGTGCCGACGGCGATCACATCGACTTTGGAACCATTTCCCACGCGCATCGTCACCTCGTCCTTGACCAATCTTCTCTCAATCTGTAGTCCCTGTTTCAAGTTGCAAATATTAACAACAGAACCAGTATCAAATACCCAGGTGCTACTGCGAGCTCTAGTAAGGTACACATCAATAACATGTATATCACATATACCTTTGTTCACTTTGCCATCCTTCTTATCCGCCAAATACTTGGGGCAGTTCCGCTTCTAGTGACCAGTCTGTTTGCAGTAGAAGCACTCAGTCTCAGGCTTAGGTCCAGACTTGGGTTTCTTCTCCTGAACAGCAACTTGTTTGTCGTTCTTTTTGAAGTTCCCCTTTTTCTTCCCTTTACCCTTTTTCTTGAAACTATTGGTCTTGTTGACCATCAACACTTGATGCTCCTTCTTGATTTCTACCTCCGCAGCCTTTAGCATTGTGAAGAGCTCGGGAATTGTCTTATCCATCCCTTGCATATTATAGTTCATCACGAAGCTCTTGTAGCTTGGTGGCAGTGATTGAAGAACTCTGTCAATGACACTATCAACAGGAAGATTAACTCCCAGTTGAGTCAAGTGATTATGGTACCTAGACATTCTGAGTATATGTTCACTGACAGAACTATTCTCCTCCATCTTGCAGCTGTAGAACTTATTGGAGACTTCATATCTCTCAATCTGGGCATTTGCTTGAAATATTAACTTCAACTCTTGGAACATCTCATATGCTCCATGACGTTCAAAACGTCGTTGAAGTCCCGGCTCTAAGCCGTAAAGCATGGCATACTGAACTATTGAGTGGTCATCAACACGCGACTGCCAGGCATTCACAATGTCTGCAGTTGCCGGCGCAGGTGGTACACCTAGCGATGCTTCCAGGATGTAACTCTTCTGTGCAGCAATGAGGATAATGCTCAAGTTATGGATCCGGTCCGTGTAATTGCTACCATCATCTTTCAACTTTGCTTTCTCAAGGAACGCATTAAAATTCAATGGAACAACAGCACGAGCCATCTATCTACAACAACATAGACAGGGAAAATACTATCAGGTACTAAGTTCATGATAAATTTAAGTTCAATTAATCATATTATTTAAGAACTCCCACTTAGATATATATCCCTCTAATCATCTAAGTGATCACGTGATCCAAATCAACTAAACCATAACCGGTCATCACGTGAAATGGAGTAGTTTTCAATGGTGAACATCACTATGTTGATCATATCTACTATATGATTCACGCTCGACCTTTCGGTCTCAGTGTTCCGAGGCCATATCTGCATATGCTAGGCTCGTCAAGTTTAACCTGAGTATTCTGCGTGTGCAAAACTGGCTTGCACCCTTGTATAAGAACGTTGAGCTTATCACACCCGATCATCACGTGGTGTCTCGACACGAAGATCTTTTGCAACGGTGCATACTCAGGGAGAACACTTGTACCTTGAAATTTTTAGTGAGAGATCATCTTATAATGCTACCATCAATCAAAGCAGAATAAGATGCATAAAGGATAAACATCGCATGCAATCAATATAAGTGATATGATATGGCCATCATCATCTTGTGCCTTTGATCTCCATCTCCAAAGCACCGTCATGACGACCATCGTCACCGACGCGACACCTTGATCTCCATCGTAGCATCGTTGTCGTCTTGCCAACTATTGCTTCTACGACTATCCGCTACCGCTTAGTGATAAAGTAAAGCAATTATATGGCAATTGCATTTCATACAATAAAGCGACAACCATATGGCTCCTGCAGTTGCCGATAACTCTATTAAAAAACATGATCATCTCATACAATAAAATATAGCATCATGCCTTGACCATATCACATCACAACATGCCCTGCAAAAACAAGTTAGACGTCCTCTACTTTGTCGTTGCAAGTTTTACGTGGCTGCTACGGGCTGAGCAAGAACCGTTCTTACCTACGAATCAAAACCACAATAATAGTTTGTCAAGTTAGTGTTGTTTTAACCTTCTCAAGGACCGGGCGTAGTCACACTCAGTTCAACTAAAGTTGGAGCAAATGACACCCGCCAGCCACCTGTGTGCTAAGCACGTCGGTAGAACCAGTCTCGCGTAAGAGTACGCGTAATGTCGGCCCGGCCGCTTCATCCAACAATATCGCCGAACCAAAGTATGACATGCTGGTAAGCAGTATGACTTGTATCACCCACAACTCACTTGTGTTCTACTCGTGCATATAACATCTACGCATAAACCTGTCTCGGATGCCACCGTTGGTGAACGTAGTAATTTCAAAAAATTCCTACGCACACGCAAGATCATGGTGATGCATCTCAACGAGAGGGGAGAGTGTTAAGCGAAAGCGTTATGACAACGCGGTTGATGTAGTCGTACGTCTTCACGATTGACCGATCCTCAGTATAGAACGTACAACACCTCCGCGTTCAGCACACGTTCAGCTGGTGACGTCCCGCGAACTCACGATCCAGTAGAGCTCGAGGGAGAGTTTCGTCAGCACGACGGCGTGGTGACGATGTTGATGAAGCTACTGACGCAGGGCTTCGCCTAAGCACCGCTACGATATGACCGAGGTGGATTATGGTGGAGGGGGGCACCGCACACGGCTGGGAGAGATCAATGATCAACTTGTGTGTCCTAGGGTGCCCCCCTGCCCCCGTATATAAAGGAGCAAGGGGGAGGTCGGCCGACCCTGTAGGGCGCACCAGGAGGAGTCCTCCTCCTTGTAGGAGTAGGACTCCCCTCTTTCCTACTCCTACTAGGAGGGGGAAAGGAAGGGGAGAAGGAGAAGGAAAGGGGGGCGCCCCCCCTTCCTAGTCCAATTCGGACCAGAGGGGGAGGGGGCGCGCAGCCTGCCCTGGCCGGCCCCTCTCTCTCCACTAGGGCCCAACGAGGCCCATTAACCCCCGGGGGTTTCCGGTAACCCCTCCGGCACTCCTGTAAAATTCTGATTTCACCCAGAACTCTTCCGATGTCCAAATGTAAGCTTCCAATATATCAATCTTTATGTCTTGACCATTTCGAGACTCCTCGTCATGTCTGTGATCATATCCGGGACTCCGAACTACCTTCGGTACATCAAAACATATAAACTCATAATACCGATCGTCACAGAACTTTAAGCGTGCGGACCCTACGGGTTCGAGAACTATGTAGACATGACCGAGACATGTCTCCGGTCAATAACCAATAGCGGAACCTGGATGCTCATATTGGTTCCTACATATTCTACGAAGATCTTTATCGGTCAAACCGCATAACAACATACGTTGTTCCCTTTGTCATCGGTATGTTACTTGCTCAAGATTCGATCGTTGGTATCTCAATACCTAGCTCAATCTCGTTACCGGCAAGTCTCTTTACTCGTTCCGTAATGCATCATCCCGCAACTAACTCATTAGTCACATTGCTTGCAAGGCTTATAGTGATGTGCATTACCGAGAGGGCCCAGAGATACCTCTCCGACAATCGGAGTGACAAATCCTATTCTTGATCTATGCCAACTCCACGAACACCATCGGAGACACCTGTAGAGCACCTTTATAATCACCCAGTTACATTGTGACGTTTGGTAGCACACAAAGTGTTCCTCCGGTATTCGGGAGTTGCATAATCTCATAGTCATAGGAACATGTATAAGTCATGAAGAAAGCAATAGCAGTAAACTAAACGATCAAGTGCTAAGCTAACGGAATGGGTCAAGTCAATCACATCATTCTCCTAATGATGTGATCCCGTTGATCAAATAATAACTCATGTCTATAGCTAGGAAACTCAACCATCTTTGATCAACGAGCTAGTCAAGTAGAGGCATACTAGTGACACTATGTTTGTCTATGTATTCACACATGTATTATGTTTCCGGTTAATACAATTCTAGCATGAATAATAAACATTTATCATGATATGAGGAAATAAATAATAACTTTATTATTGCCTCTAGGGCATATTTCCTTCAGGACCCCCTACCTGAGATCCGCTGGATTTAGCTCCGACACCATACGCGGGCGACGGAGAGTAATGTTGAGCATGAGCTCCTCTTCATCCAAAAGAGCTTGCCGAATTCATGGTGGCAGAGAGAAGTGAAGCGGCGAGAAGGGGAATAGACTGGAAGAGGAGTGGAGCGGGCGAGAGAAAGAACTGTGGCTAGGGTTCGTCGGCTAGGGTTTTTGTGGGGACAAGTGGGCCATAGTGCGCAATGCCAACGTGGTGAGCATGCCCAAGCGCGTCCGAGCCTCTCCATTTTAGCCCCAAATATGGGTCGGTTATAGTAGTGCTGGTCGGGCCGGGTGTTTAGACCGGACATGAGGAGTCCGGTTGGGTGACAATTTTTGGTCCGGTCACTAAGCGGGCAGCTCGTCCGAGCGTTTTGGGTGGTCTGTTTGTAGATGTTCTGACTTGGCTTGTGTGGGTTGTTTAGGCTAACTCCAACGCGCGACCCTAAACAGATGTATGTTTCGTCCGCTTTTCGTCCGTTTGGTGTGCCAATGGGGCCGCGTCCGCCAGGATTTCTATATACGGTGGCCGTGTGCCCAATGCAGGGCCACATTTCGGCCGCATCTCATCCGTGCGTCCAAGGCAAGTATACTAAAAAATAGAGAAAAGTATACTTTTCATCCCTCAATTCTTGGCGGAGTCTAGATTTGGTCCCTCAACTCCAAAACCGGACAACTTGCACCCTTAACTTCTCAAACCGGACAAGATTCATCCCTGGTCACGGTTTTGACCGGTTTTGGTGGTGTCCCACCCCAGTTTTAACCGTTCCAACTCAAATTTGCCTACCTTTTCCAAGTCCACGTACTGTTTTCAAATTCGGTTACTTTTTCAAATACGTGAACCTTTTTAAATTTTGTGTACTTTTTTTAAATCGGCGTACTTTTTTTTCCAAGTTCATGTATTTTTTCAAAAATGCATATGTTTTTTAAAGTTCATTTAGTTTTTTTAAGTTTTAATTTTTTAAAATTGATGCACCTTTCATATTTGAGTACATTTTTGTGAAAGAGTTCATGAATTTGAAAATTTTATGCGAACTTGAAAAAAGTACGTGGATATGGACTTCTTTTGCGCAAAATATGTGGATTTCAAAAATTATTTCAACTTGAAACAAGTACGTGAATTTCATACAAAGTTCATGGATTATAAAAGCAACACGGATTTGAAAAAATGGACTTTGAAAAGCATGTGGATATGAAATAAGTATGCGAATTTCAGAAACAATTCATGGCTTTGAAAAATACTTGGATTTGATAAATTTATACAAACTTGGGAAAAATACGGGGATTTGGAAAAATACGTAAATGTTCAAAATCACGGATTTGAAAAAAGTACGCGAATTTCAGAATAGTTCGCTGATTTGAAAAAAATTATGTTTATTTTAAAAAAATACGCGACCTGGAAAAAACTATGCAGAGTTGAAAAGTGTATGTGAATTTCAAAAAGTTCACGGATATAAAAAATTTACAAGAATATGAGTGAGCACCGGTCAAAACCGGGGTGAGTCAACACCAAAAACCGATCAAAACCGAGTCCAGGGACAAACCTTGTCCGGTTTCGGTAGTTGGGGGTGCAAGTTGTCCGGTTTTGAAGTTGAGGGACCAAATCTAGACTTCACCAAGAGTTGAGGAACGAAAAGTATACTTTTCTCCTAAAAAATAAGCATAGTAAATAGTTCAAATCAAGCATAGCAAATAGTTTCACATCTGAAATAGTCTTACAACTCAATCGAAATAAAAAGAATATGAAATAGTCTTTACAACCCAATTGAAATTTGTTTGCATGAAAAGTAACCGATAGATTTACCGGTTGCCAATGTGAGTCAATGGAGAGAAGCAAGGTTGGTGTTGGTGGGGCGGGTGCCCTGCGGCAATGCAGCACCAGCCAAAAGTTGTTGGGGTCGACGGTCGGCACCGGCGGCCGTGGCTTCTCTCCCATCGCCAAAAAGGAACCACGAACACCGGCAAAAAGTTGTACCAAAACGCGGACATGGGGCAGCTATGACATGCCGTGGTTGTGGGGCGGACACCCTTGATGGAAGGCGATGCGGCTGGGAACGGGGGTGGCAGCGGTGGCGGAGGGCGGAGGCCATAGGGAAGAGAAGGGAAGAGAAAAGTGGTTGTGTCCCCGACGGGCGGGCCAGGGGGACTAGGGCGCGCGCCGCGCTCCCAGCTATGTATGGTCTATCTTGTCGCCCATTCTGGTCATGACCACTTTTAGGGTTGAATAGGGTTTGTGTAGTAGGAAGTCGAGACGGCGGCGATTCCCTGTAGTAGGAATAAGGTCCTCTCTGCTTAGTACCCATTCTAGTTGTGCGTACAACGTCGTCAAAAGGCGTGTGGAGGTGTGCCTCTGGCAGATCTCGTGGGATTCGATTGATGTTGGTCTTTGGTGGATCTTCATGGATCCAGTCTTGTTGCGTCTATGTTTGAGTGTCTACAGGTTGGATTCTTCTAATTTACGCTTCTCTTCATCGACGCCGGTTGTTGTTCTTGTGTGCTGGTCCTGTGGGGCCTTAGCACGATGACTTCCTGACTGTTTACTACAACAAGTTTTGCCAGGCTCCAGTGAAGGAGGGGCGATGACGGTGGCACGCCTTCGGTTCGCTCCAGCACTTGTAGTCGTTGCTAGGTGGTCGATGAACTTGAATGTAATTTATTATTATTTCTGGTATTGTTTGTAGTACTACCATGACATTTAATGAATAGATTGTATTTCTTCCTCTTTAAAGAAAGATCAGCGAGCTTCTTTCAAAAATGAGACAGATTAGTGAACCAGAGGGATGGGCAAAAGAGCGATGCGGTACGCAACAAGCCAATGAACCTGGCCCTGTCACATGGTCGGGCGGTTCCACAATCTGCATCCTCTGGATTATCCACTCTCCACCCCATCGTCCATTGTAAAAGTAGAATATTGCTTGAACTCATGATTTACATGCAAATAGTTGTGATTATATTATGAATGTATTGGTTTCAACTAAATCTAGCAGCACGAGCATTTCATGTGTACCTCACCCCCTCCCCTCCCCCCTCTCCCAAAAAGGCCAAAATCGTAACAAATTAGCAATACCGCCACATTAAGTACATACATGCTTCTCTTTACAATATAAAATTTTAATGAAAAATGTTATATGAACCAGCCCAAAAGATGCAGGTCTTTGTGAAGACTCTCCCATGCAAGGTCATCGCGCTGGAGAGAGGCCGTTTGACGACATCAACAAAACCGAGGCCAAGAGCTCCTTGAGAACGGGTTTCCTCCTAGGAACCCAGTCCTCATGACATGCCGCTCAAGGGCACCCAGAACTCTGCCAACGACCAAGTCGCTGGCAAGCGTGTGATAGGAGTGCTTGGGGGAGCGGTGACTAGACGTAGGGAGGAGCAAGCACACAAGTATGCATGACTTCTCTTGGCGGGCAAGTCGCGTGCCTGCTGGCGCTCTGCAGGCTTTTTACCGCATGCGAGCCACTTGGCGACGCACGCTACAATGACGGACACAAAATTCAACAATGGCGATGGATGAGACGTGCGTTTGCCCCCGGCAAGATGGCACGACGCCACGTGCTGCTTGACAACAGCGCGTTGTGCCCCACTGCACAACCACCTCATTTACGTGAGGTAATAGCACCCCAGGTCCTTATACTTGCATGCCAGGTGATGGTTTAGTCCCTGAACTTGCAAAAGTAGATTATTTCATCCCTGAACTTGCATTGGAGGTGCAAATTTAGTCCACAGCCACTCACAACTCGACAAGTTGATGCCAAGTGGCCTGGCTGGTCAGCGCGTCGCATTTTGCACATAGCCCCCTGCCTTATTTGCTTATCAACCCGCACTTCATCACAAATGTGAGACCTGTGTTGGTATATTTGTTGGAATATTCTACTTTGTCGGCAGCTCACCCTCCGCCCACTTCTCTGCTCCCTCGCTTCCTTCCCTGCTCCAGCTCGCCGCAGCCTCCAGCTCTCCGGCATGGTTTCTTGGAGTGAAGGTTCCAGCTCGTCGTCCGACGGCTACTCTATCACAAGTGAGGTGAGTAGATCTACTATGACTCTGCCAGTTAGGGTTTGGGCAAGAAGGGGGGATTTTTCTGAAAATATTGTGTTGTAGGCTCCTGCTCCTGCCACCATTTTTTGCTCTGAGTGGACAGGACTTGCTCCAGATCTTCCAGCTAGATGTGAACACCAGTGTGTCTGTGAGAAGCTTGTTTCCTTTGAATCAGTTGATAGTGGAAGGAGGTATCTAGCTTGTGCACAAAAGGTTAGTAGATCTACAGTTCAATCAAACTTGGAACAACATGTTGTTTGTTAATTTAATTGAATTGTTTACAGTTAACAGCATCTTGTTTGTGTACTTAGCTGAATTTAAGTGAACTAACTTAACTGACCTTAACTCAACATAAATGAACTTTACTGAGTTAACTGAATTTGTATGACTGCCTCTAGTTAACTGAATTTTTATCACTGCCCAAGTTATGTTGTTTGAAGGTGTTATTACATAACTGAATTTTTGACAGTGTTACTAAAGATTCAGTAAACTAAAGAGAGATGCAGTAGTACTAACTGAATAGTAAACTGAATATGATTTTGACCTAAAGAGAGATGCATTAGTACAGATTAAGTATCTGCTGAATCTACAGTATTAAATTTATGCTAATTTTGGACACAACAGCACAGCACATGCTATCCACAGCACATTTGTACTACAGCATGGCAAAGGCAGGAGCATGGCAAAACACAGCAGCATGGCAACTACAACAGCAGCAACATTGTAACCAAATTGAAGCAACATGACCAAAATAGCAACATTGCAGAATATCATCACCCTAACATCATAGCATAGCAGTTCAACGATAACCTTGCATAAACTTGCAGTAGTTCCCATAGCAGCATTACAAATAACTTATATGCTGAATCTATAAACAGCACACCTAACTTAACTAAACACAAAATAGTTCTAACTTATATGCTGAACTTATAAGCAGCATACCTAACTACTTCATCATCTTCTTCTTCAGTCTTCCTTCGTTCTTCTTCACATCTTCAGGCGTTTGAGACGTTCGAAGCGGCGCACCTCCCCTGCAGAAGACCTCTTCACAGCCTTGTCGCCGATCCTGGCCGGCTCCGCCGCCACGTCCTGCGCTACCTCCTCCAGCAACTCTTGCTTGACGATGTCGGGCACGTCTGGAAGCAGGTCCACTTCGATTGGACGAGCCTTGTGACCACCCTCCCTGGGGTCGACGACGGGCACCACCATCTGGATCTCCGGCTCGTCGTCTGACAGGACGACGACCTCTATATCCTCCTCCTTGGAAGAAGTGCTAGTGTCCCCCTGTAGCCAGAGTCGTTGTCGGAGTAGACCTTGCAGTACTCGGAGTCGTCATCGCCGGACGAGTCCGCATCGGAGATGTCGTCGTGGACGAGGAACTCGGGCTGGAATCTATCCCAGTAGGCGGTGTTCACCGGCGCGGGGAGGGCCAGGACGACGTCGCGCACGCTCTGCGCCCTGGACACGACGTGGAACGGATCCGAGAGCGGCGAGGGCGTGGTGGCGGAGCGATACATCCACCACCTCGCGTGCTGCCTCGGGTCGTTGGAGCACGTCTCCATCATCACAAAGCGGAGGATCAGCGGAGGCGCAACCCCCGGCCCGGGGGGCATTGCCCACCGCTTCTCATCGTCCATCATGATCTTGATGAGGCCGCGGGCGTGATGGCGCATCATGCCGATGTTGGGGAACCAGCGCGCGATCTCCCTTAGATCCGCGCGGGCCGCCTCGTCGTCACGGGCCAGATCTTCGATCGCTCGCTGCCACGATGGAGTGTTGTCCATGGCGTCGGCGGCGGCGTTGAGCTCGACGGCGAGCGAGGGTTTCAATGCGGGGCGTGGAAGTTGGTGGAGCGGCGAGACCGAAGAGACGTGGGTGGACTGGGCAGGGGAGTGGAGCTGGTTGAGTGGGCCAGTTCAGCGATGGGTGGTCTTAAAGGGCTGGAAACCAAACGGGCGGACGAAACGAGGGCGCATAATAACTACCTAGTTACATACAACCTAACAAATCACTACTACTATTCTATTGGCATTGTTCTCAGCGTTTGTAACAACAGGTCCTGGGTTCGAGCCCCAGGCACACCATTTTTTAAAAAAATTGAATTTTTTCACAATCATTTAGGTTACTAATTATTGAAATTTATCTGCTTCTTCATTTAACTGCATATATGCATTTTATCTGGATTTGCAGTTATCTGCATTTTCAGTTAACTGCATCTGTAGTTATCTGCATTTTCAGTTAACTACATCTGCAGTTAACTGCATCTGCAGTTAACTGCATCTTCAGTTCAGTAACACATGCATGAATAATAAGTAGCACATCCATGCATCATATAACTTAACTGAATCAGTGGCAATTTAAGCCATCCATAAGTAACACATCCATGCATCATATAAGTTAGTTACAAAAAAGGGCAATGAATGCCATTGTGAGCCACAGTTTGCCATCAAAAAACAGGCAATTTAAGCCACTGTTTGCTTAACAAAAAAGAATGGTAGGCAATCACTACCACCAATTGGCACACAATCACTGATGTGGTGCCATGGAATCATCAGCAGGAGCATTGAGATCAGGAACTGTCCTCTGATCTCCAAACAGTAGCCATCTCCATCCTGAATATGGAACATTTGATGTTCCTCTCCCTATAGATGGAACTTCTCCTCTTGCCCAAGCAGTTGCATTTGCTGCTCCTTCTGGCCAAGCACTTGCATCTGGTGCTCCTTCTCTCCAAGCATATGCATTTTCATTTGGTGCTCCTGTGCCTCTCCCTCCAGTTGGAACTTGGTCATCTGCATTTTCTCCTCTGCCTCTCCCTCCAGTGGCACTTGCTCCTCTTCCTCTCCCTCCAGTAGCATTAACTCCTCTGCCTCTCCCTGCAGTTGCACTTGCTCCTCTTCCTCTCCCTCCAGTTGCACTTGCTCCTCTTCCTCTCCCTCCATTTGCATTTGCTCCTCTGCCTCTCCCTGCGGTTGCACTTGCTCCTCTTCCTCCAGCAGCAGCAACATCTGAATTTCTTGCTCTTTTCCTTCCTCTTCCCCTACCAGCTGCAGTTGCATTGTTTTCAGCTTGTGTGCTTGCCCTTGTTTGCCTCCCTATGTGCATTTATGTAGTCACTCTTGGCTGAGGCATGGAAGCACCAGCAGCAACAACAAATGAAGAAAGCTCAGGCAGTGGCACATGAACCCTTTCAGCACCTCTTCTTGCAGTCTCTCTTTGAGCCATGTTGTACACCATACTGGTTGGTGACTCAATTGGGTCCAGCCTAGGATCTGGGTGGCTAGGGAAGATGTTCTGCAAAGCACAAAACTCAGTTAGAGTCATTTATATTCAGTTAGGTTCAGTTAAGTTCAGTTAAATACAGTTAGGTTCAGCTAAGTTCAGTTAGGGTTCAAATACAGTTAGGTTCAGTTAGAGTTCAGGTAAGTTCAGCATATAAGTTGAACACTGAAATTACCTGGAGAAAAGATGGGTCATCATAGTTTTCATCAACCTCTTCTACACCCTCCTGAATGTTAGTTTCCTGCCATGTGTAGTGACCTTTTTTGTTGTGATCAGCTCTACCACAAATTGAGCAATGCATTGTAAGACCTTTTCTGTTCAAAACCCTGACACCATTCTTGATCTTCTCCTCTGGTCTCTGCTTCCTGTTCTTCTTGGGCCTCCCCAACTGTTTAGTGAAGACAGGTGGAAATATCTTATATCCATTCTGTTTCTCCCACTCCTTTGGGTCTCCTAGAGGGACTAGAGTGTACCCATATGCCTTGAGATATGTTTCAACAATATAGCATTCATGAACCATTGTCTGAGGATCAATTCTCTCCTCCCTGCAACAAGCTACAGCATGCCCACAGGGTACTCCCCCTAACTGCCATCTCCTGCAATCACAAGTGTGCAAGCAAAGGTTCACTGTGTAGCTGGAATTACCTGACTGAACTTTAAAGATCTGCTGGCCAGCTTCTGATACATGACAATTTGCAGCAAACTCAGTGTTCTTGTCCAATTTCTTCTTGATCTTAGGGCATATCCTCTGGTGAGTCCACTTTTCTATAGCTTCTCTCTGCTTACTCACTAGCCTGTGCATGATCTTGTAAAATATGTATTCAAGCATACAAAGCACTGGCATCTCTCTGCCATCAAGGATGTAGCTGCATAAAGAGTGGAAGAATGCAGTCATAGTTATGTGTGATGTGTATAAAGTACTACTGATATGTTCAAAGCACATAGTTAAAAACCAAATTTGACAAGTAATTCACCTGTTAAACACTTCAGAGTTATTGTTGAGCAGAAAATCACATTTTGGAAATTCACTGAAAAATGCTTTGCACCAAGTCTTTGGTTCCAGCCTTTCAGTCCAATGAAATGCAGCTGGGCAGTGATCATCCATCTTCTTACAATTTTCTCTCCACTTAACTTTGTTAGGTGATCTTGCAATGGCCCACAGGTCTTGCTTCAGAACCTCCCCTTTGTGCTTCTCATTGAAGTTCTGGTAGATGTGCCTCACACAAAACCTATGTTCTGCATCAGGCCAAACTTTCTGCATAGCATTTATTAAACCCTTCTGCTTGTCACTCATAATTATGTAGGGAGCAGTGTTAATGATATTTAGATCATCTTTCAAACTTGTCAGAAACCACTCCCATGAACCAGTGCATTCTACTTTCACCCAACCCATTGCAATTGGGAAAATGCAGTCATTAGGATCAATACCTATAGCACTAAGCAGCACTCCTTTGAACCTTGTTTTCATATGACAGCCATCAATGAATATAATTGGCCTGCAGCCCTTTAGCCACCCTCTTTTGCATGCATCATAAGACCAATACAATGTTTTCAAACACTTCCTGCCCAATGGAAACTTGGTATCCTTGACAAGTTCAGTAGTAACCAGAAATGTAGACCCAGGATTTTTGGTCCTTAATTCATGCCCATAATCCCTTAACCTACTGAACTGCTCCTCCTCATCACCATGGATTTGATTAAGTGCTTGCTTTCTAGCCCTTGCTAACTTCCATCTGTTAGGGGTGCAATTGAACTCACTAGTGCATTTTCTTGAAAATGTGCCAAGTGACATCTTCTGGTCATCTCTGAACTCATCTATGAAAAAGTTGCACAAGAATTTAGCTGTCAAATCTTTTAGTTTCCATTTCTTCTGGCAAACATGCTCTGAATTGTAAGCCTTTGTGACAAATCCTCCAGTCCTATTGTCATAGCTAGCCTTAAGCAGCCAAAGGCAGCCTGGAGTACACACTGCCTCCAATCTTATCTTATCATTCTTCACCTTCTTGATCTGCATTCTGTTCCTTATAGAATATGCAGTAAGATCTTTCCTCAGCTCAACCACATCAGCAAAGACCATGCCCACTTTAAAAACAGGGGACTTCATGTCCACCTTGGTATTGAAAGCTTTGAACTTGTACTTAAGTTGCTCCTGTTCTTCAGTGGAGATGTCAAGGTCTTCATCTTCAAGTAAATAGTCAGGTTCAACCTCTTCCTCCTCTACCTGAGCTTGTTCATTAACATCAAAGTCAATGTTCTCTTCATAAAGATCATCATCACCATCATCTATGTCATAATCACTGTCACTAAAATCTGAATCTGACAGAACTGTATCTTCAGACTGTGCACCATAACTAAGCAAATTATCTTCAGACTGAAAATCTGTTGCAACCTCTGAAAGGGGACATTCAACATTGACTGAAATGAGGCTGTGAGATGATGTTGCACTGGCTACAACAACATTTGAGGTGGCCAATGTGTCTGGGCTCTGAAATGATGACACTATCAAATCTTGCCTAAAGTTACTGATGAAATCTGAATGGTCCACCATGATTACAAGCACTTTCTGCTTAGCACTTTCTATGATCATTTGTTGCACATCCTCATCACCTCTAATTCTCACCATCCCATCTGAAATTGCTTTTCCAGGTCTTTGCCAGTAAATTATGTGCTCATGGACAGGATATCCCAGCCATTTTAGATGCTCTTCAATGAATGCATATGAGAATGACCCAGCATCAACATAGTCAATGACCTCCACAGATGGATTGTAATACTCCATACTATTTGTTGGTCCACAGAATATTCCACCGTGCTCAAGTTCTAGTGTAAAGAAAGAAGTATCCACACTCTGTCCCATTGCTGAATCACACACTGCACCCACATAGAGCATAATATAAGCACAAACATCAACATAACAAGTATACAGCAGAATATAAGCACAAAATTAGTTAACTGCATCTTGTAGATGCAGTGAGTTAACTGCAAACATTCAGTTAACTACCTCTTACAGATTTAGGGGACCAAGCCACTACAACAAAAATATATGCAATATAGTTAACTACCTCTTATACTCTTATAGTAACTGAAGAAATATCAGCTACTGCATCTCCAAGTGCAACAATATAGTTCACTGAAGAAAAGTTCAGTTAACTACATCTTGCAGATTAACTGAACAAATCTAGTAACAATTCGGTATTTATGTTACAGTCGTCATCTCCTACCTATTCAACACACTTTGCAATGGCTACCCAGGGTCACTAAATACACAACAGCACATGAACCCTAAACCTTTGCCAAAAATAGAAATACCTAAACCCTAGACCAAAATCTGTGGTCAAAATCAGATATTTAATCCGCTGCAAGAACACTAGGCAACAGGTACCACTGGATGTACAAGAATCGCTCTCAAAACAAACTAATCCGCCGGTGCTATGGGCGACAATGGAGGAGGAGCAAAGCAGAGGAGGACGAACAGAGGAGGTGAAGAAACGAACCGTAATCTGGAGGAAAGACGCTGTGAGACCTAACTTGATGGACGGAAGGAGGCGGCTGCACACCGCCAGTGAGATCCGGCGATGTCGCCATGATGGCTGACGTCAGCCCGCGGCTCCAGCTCCAGCGGCAGCAGCTCGCGGGGTCGGAGTGGCGAGGACAAAGGAGGAACAGGAGTTATTGACCCAGGGGAGACAACATTTATTCAGGTGCCACTTGGTCATGAAGTGCGGGTTGATAAGCAAATAAGGCAGGGGGCTATGTGCAAAATGCGACGCGCTGACCAGCCAGGCCACTTGGCATCCACTTGTCGAGTTGTGAGTGGCTGTGGACTAAATTTGCACCTCCAATGCAAGTTCAGGGATGAAATAATCTACTTTTGCAAGTTCAGGGACTAAACCATCACCTGACATGCAAGTATAAGGACCTGGGGTGCTATCACCTTTTACTTCTTTGTAACTACGGTGGCGTTCCCTTGCAACTAGGCGACCGTGCAACCTAGATCGAGGTTGGACCCTAGAGAATCACTTGCTATCTAGTCCGCCACCACAACATACACATAGCCCGTTCCTAAGCCCCAACAACGGAATTGGTGCATTTCTAATCTTGACATACACATCAATCAAAACAACCAAACAGACGTAGAGTATCATGCTTCACAGCGGTCTGAATTTGGGTAAACTCATTGGGTCGTAGTGGTAAGATTCGTCCGTCTTTTCGCCCCACATCAAACCAAAAAGGGGGCATCAAGGCTCCAAAGTGTCGTGTCCAATTACGCGACACCCGCATTCGCTTTCAAATTTTCGTCCATTTTTTTTGTTTATTAACCGGTCATTTCTCTTCTTCTAATTAAAGGATGAGACAAAATTTTTGCTTGCTTCCGTTTGAAATTTTTCTGAACCTTTTCAATTTCTAGTGATAGGTACTAGTAACAAGCTCAGATGCTCTAAGACAAACTCGTATTGGTGACCATCTACCTACCTTTTTTCATGGGCCGGAGAAAAAACCTCAACTCGATCGATTCATCGCTTGTAGGGCGAGTCCAACAGGACAAATGCCCGGCTTTGCCTTTTTCTTTGAAAAAAGAGTTTGATTTGGCTTTGCATGGGTTCTTTGCAGAATCTTGTAAGTAGCTTTCCAAAAGAAGCGATCGGCTGCGGCGCTGTGCAGAGACGTGGACCCAGGGACAGAAACCCAGTGGATGGGCTCCATTGCCGAAGCTCGAACAGAGACTTTTTCAGTTGCATGGTCTATCTTGTCGCCCATGCACCCAACGAGTAGACATGCAAAAGTGGCTTGTAGCCCATGCACCCACCCAACGAATAGTAGCATCGTGCAGCTGACCGTTCAAGAAGCCGCACGAGTCGACCTGGTCGCGTCGCCGTGCTCCCAGATATGGCCTGGCCGGTCTCCGTGCGCGGTGCATGCATGGACGCGTGTTTGACGATGGACTGATGTTTGTGTCGTGCTGCGCCGCTCCCCGCGTGAAGCTGGCCATCGACTGATCGCGGGGGCGGTTCTGGCAAGGCTACCCGCAACGGAGAGATGGCTTGCTCAAAAGCGGACCGCGCATGCAGCGGCACTACGGTACCGGCACAGGCATGGGACAGATTACGGTGCGCTGTAATTTGGTTGGGACAGGTGCGGAAAAAAAAAAGCAGGGGATGGCCATGCCAATAGATCAGATCAGTGAGCCAGAGACAGAGCCAAACGGATGGGCAAAAGAGCGATGCATTACGGAACAAGCGAACAAACCCAGCCCCAAGCAGCAACTTGCTCGGGCCGTTCCACGATCTCCACCCACCTGCTTCATCCACTCTCCACCCCATCGTCCATTGTAAACGTGGATTTTTGTTTCTTTGCAGATAAGTAAAGGCGGAATATTCCTTTTTTTTGCAAATTGGAATATTCGTTGAACTCGACGATTTACATGCAAATAGTTGTGATTATATTTTGAGTTTCATGTGTAAAATTATCGTTCATTCTTTTTTCCATTAAAGTCCAGCAGCTCGAGCATTTCTGTACTAGTCCGCGGACAATGATACAGGAGCTGGCTATCCGACACTGTCCGCACCCTCTTTTTTTTCTAATTCCGTAACACCCAAAATAATTATAGAAAATAGCACAATTCATCCATAAATAACATGCAAATATCCTTGATACAACAATAATTCAGATGTAAATATTACATCCGAAATAGCAGGATGTTTAATAACCTTTTGAATTTCATTGATTCCAAATTTAACGATACTAGAGTTAGAACCGGCATATGTCATCCCACACATAGTTCCCTTTGAGCTTCGTCTAACAATGTACGAGCATAAATGACCGGGCACAACAGCTCCAGACTATACAACATGATGATTATCAAGTTGGAACATTGAGTAAATGAATGAATGAATTAACCAACATGTGAAGCAATAAGAAGCAAACACATACGATCTTCATGGTTGACGAGCCCAATGACCACATTGTGTCCACTCGGTGAATTGCACCATGAAACTTCATGATGGAGCTGCGGATGATGTACCCCCGATGCGATAGCGACTTCACATTGCGTTCATGGATGACATCCATGTCGTAGGGTGCGACGTTCTTTTTCTCATGAAACGAAGCATGCACGTTTTGCCAAAGGTCGAGCCTCGTAGCCTCATGCCTAAAAAGTCCGCACATACGACCAACCACGCATCAGACAACAACTCATCCTCGATCATTGAGTACGAGACCATCGTGCTTACTCTAGAGAACAACAAGAAGTTCAACAGAAAAGCTCAACGACATTTGGTCGAACAACTGCCAGGCATGGTGCCCCCCATGGATGGTGTCGACAGGGGGGCGGTGGGTACCTGGCTGCGGAGGAATCCTGGGTGGACGACGACGTAGTCCAAGGCAGACATGCATGTGGGGTGCGGGCTACCGACGCCTGAGGATGCCTGAACGGCGGTCTGATAGGTACAATGACGGTTTCGGACGGGAAGGGTGCGGATGCAAAGTTAGGAGAGAGCAAGGGTGGGGTGAAAGAAAAGTGGACCGGAAGGGGGATTTGATTGGGCCGAGGGTGCCGGAGTCTTACGTGGTGGCGATCTGGACTCCGGCAAAAGCTCCTTCCCCCAGTTCGCTTTTGGTTTGTGAGAAAACGTACAACCGGACGCGACAACAGATCAACGTGGTACTGCATTGGATGATAAGGTGCATCTTGACAACTCGGACCGAACGCCTGAGGGCGGTTTGAGAGTTCACGTGAAGATGTCTTTACCACCTACTGGGAGGTACTACAAATTTAGGCTACTCAAGGACAGAATTATAGCAAAACAGTGTATCCCTCAACCCATGTATGTACTAGGGCCTAATACGTATTTCGTGATTTATGTTGACCACCGGTAATATATGAACTGTATATTATAAAAATATACCATTAGAAACTTTTCTAAAATACAAACTCGATGTTACACTTTATAACACACACACAACATATAATGTACTAAGTAACTATGCCCGCTTAAAATGGAGCGCCCTCCTTCACTGGGTTGCGTGGAGCCCTCTACTCGCTCGGTGAATTTACCAATTATTTGTCTTTTATTAAATTTTTTATCTTTTTACATTTTCATTCGTGAATACTTAAGAAATATCTTAAACATTTCTGAAATTAAAGGAATTTTTAAATTTTCAAATATATTTAGAATATGTGAACATTTTAAAATTTACGAGTATTTTCTATTCTATGAAGATTTTTTTTCAAATTCGCTAATTATTTTTAAATCCATGATTATTTTAACAATTACGATTTTCTTAATTTAGAACAGTTTTCTAAAAACTTTGAACTTCTTTTTAATTTAATTAAAAAAATTAAATAAGAAATGATAGTTGGTTTTTTGAGAGCTAGCACTAAAGTGAGCGAGCGAGCAAGGAGAAGACTTGAGCGAGCTAGGGCTTCATGGACCACATTGTAGCAATAACTTGATCCTTTTCAACATTGAACATGAGCTTTCAAGGGACTCACACGACGAACACCCATTGACACCGACGCCGAAACATGTAAGGACACCATGATCACACATCAAACAACTCCACTCTTCTCTCAAAACAATCACCGTCTTGAACAACAAGCCAACACGATATATGTATAAAAAACCACCGCTAGAACCTAACCTAAACTCAAGTCAACACAAATAGAACCAGAACAAAACAACCGACAACATTAACATGCTACAGAAAAAAGTTATTCCCATAAGTGAAAAACGGCACGGCGAAGCGCGCGTTTGCCTCTAGCATTGGTCTATAAGTGATAATAAACGTAAAATATCGAAATATATGTTATGCTCTATATATTCAGATGTGTGGAGTGCAAAATATGCTAGAGTAGGTTTTAGGCATACGAGGCCAACTTAGCTAATCTGTTTCAAAAATAACCAGATCGAAGGCTTCACATAGTTGGTGCCAAAGGAGATGATTTTTAGAGTTCAAAAAATGGACCAAAAGGGAAAGCAAATGGTCGAGTCTGCGACCGAGACCCGTTAGGCCTCGTTTGATATGGAGGGATTTCCAGCCCCAAAGGGGATGGGGATTTCAGAGGATTGGGTGAATCCCTCTCTTCCACCCAATCCCCTTAAATCCCTTTGAATCCTCAATCCCCCTCCAACCACAATATTTCAGAGAATTGAGTAGTGATGTTTCCTCCTATCTCGCCAAGAAGGAGCTGCTTCGAGCGGCAGCGACGAACAAACTGCGAGGCGGCGGGGTCTCGTTCCCCGAGGGGCTACGCGAGGCTGCTGAGCCGCGTGGGTCGGGAGGGTTGGTGGGGATTGGAATGGTTTGGCCCGTTTAATACCTGCGAATCAAATGGGCTGATGGGGTTTCTGGGGGATTCTGGGCCCTGCGGGGATATTCCTCTCTAATCCTCTTCAAACCTCTTCCATCAAACGAGGCCTTACTGGGCCCACCGGCGAAACCAGCCAAGGCTGTTAAAACTTTCGGTCAACCCCTCGTACTTACCTGAAAATTGCAGCTCTCGCCAATTGAATGGAAAAGTTGAACGCACAGGGAGCTGGAACGTGAAATGAAAATTGTTTAAGTGGCGGAACGCAACTCTTTTCTCCTGCCTCCTCCTGTCTTTGAACAGTTGTTCTGCCCTTCCTCGTCACCCCGACGCTGCTGTTTCGCTTCTCGTCTCCCGAGGCGCCTCCGCTCTCCTCTCCTCCCTTCCCTTCTCCTGAGGAGGCGCTCATGGCGGACAAGGAGGGTTCGCCCAAGAAGGACGACGGCGCCGGCGGCTCGTCGAAGCCGTCTCCCGTCGGGGGTGGCTCCTCGCCCAGCTCCACCGACCCCGTGGAAAACCTCGGCCTCAAGAACCCGAACACCGTGCTCCAAGATGGTACCCGATTTCTCCACTTGGCCTCTACTTTTCTTCTTGGGATCCGAACCATGGAACTCTTGGCTCTCTTGTTTCCCACATTTTCTTTGGTTTCTTTTCAGTTCCGGGAGATGCTACGGTGGCCGAGCAGGGGAAAGGCCCTGGCTCTGCCTCATCCACTGGCAACGCCGCCGCCGACAAGGGGAGAGAAGTTGGGCAAGGAAGCCATGGAAAGGGCAAGGAGGTGGCGGTCGCACAGTCATCGGCCGGTGAGTTTTCGACGGGAAAAAATGCTTCTTTTTTTGTTGGATTTCGCCGGCACGCGGGATTCGAAAACTAGCCCTTCTTTTCGTGCGCAGTGCCTGGGGATGTGTCTGCTCATGATGGCAAGGGCGGGGATGGAGATGCATCCAACATCGACAAGAGTGTGTCGATTCTCTGAACCAAAACTAAACTCCTGGTTCGCATGTGTCCGCGTCGAGATTTAAGATCTTTCTTATTGCCTGCAGTGACTGCTCTGGTTGCGGAGCTTCCTCATTTTCCGCTGGCGCAAGGCGCCGCCTCAGGCACCATTGGTCCTCGACAAGGGGAAAGCCAAGAGAAAGTCTTATGGGTAACTATAAAACCTCAAAGCATTCATCTTTTCTGGTTTTCGTACGTGTTCCTAATGCAACTGCAAATACCATCCCTTGTTTTGGCAGCCAGGGGAGTCGTACTGGGTCCAAGAGAACCAAGGGCCCCGACCTGAGAACCAAGAATAATCTGTGGCTTCCCACGGCAGCAGGAGGTATGGTTCGGGCCGTTTTCATGTTGTTCTGAGATTCTTTCTCGAGTTCTTGTCCTGTTTAGCTGAGCAATTTTTTCTCAGGCCCCGAAATCAAAGATCAGTTCCTGCAGCTTAATGCTGGTGCGTCTGCTGTGGATCAGGGGCTCAATCTTCAGAGCCCATTGGCACACATCCCCGTGCCATCAGCTCCACTCCCACGGCCACCCCAGTTCCAGCCAGGAGCTGAACTGTGCCTCGAATGCTACCAGGGTCCAGCTCTAACCTCATTGTTTGCGGGTCACAATTGCTTATGTCCCCCATGCCGTCTGATAATCCAGGCCAATCCCATCTCAACACCATGCCAGGTCTGCCGTGCCCTACTGATCGGGCAACCCCCACCGCATTGAGGATGCAATGGTAAATTACACTTGATTTTTGCTTGTACATGTTAATGGAAATGATCCACCTTACATATTTTCTATGGCACCATACATCATTTAGCTTGTGTGCCACTATGGCACCATACAATACCTTTCATCTGCAATGTCGCATCATTTCCTAGCAGCAACAACATGGCGACTGCATCTGCTGGTGTAACAACTTCAGCTGCACGCCTATGCTGTCCATTAGGACGATAATGCATGCGTATTAATCAAAACCACCCAGCAGAATGCTAAATATGTGAACACTTCATTGTGGGTTTGCACTGTGTCTTCATAATGAAATAATTTAACTTGGTGCTACTTTGTTGCTTTGAGTGCTGGATAAATTGTCGAATGATACTAATTGATACGTACGTTACAACTTCTGACTGGTTTCATGATAAGCAAGTTGTATTGTTGGTTCAGTTCTATTAGCTGAAAACCTCCATGTGCTAACTATGTCTTGTTTCTTGTTTCCACAGGCTTCAGTCGAGAGCACAGTTTGTAGTTCATGTTGTCTACAATCAACCATCTATCCA
Source organism: Triticum urartu (assembly GCF_056163025.1). Taxonomy (NCBI): domain Eukaryota; kingdom Viridiplantae; phylum Streptophyta; class Magnoliopsida; order Poales; family Poaceae; genus Triticum; species Triticum urartu. The sequence goes on along the minus strand of NC_141877.1, from coordinate 632,916,916 downwards.
GACTCATGTTGCCCTATGTTTCTGCATTTCGTCAAGCAAGAATGTGCGCTTCTCATTGTCCTGTTCACATGAAGTATTGTTTATTTCTTGGTCGCTTTCTGAACTCAATCAGCAGTGCTACGCCTGAACTGATTAAACTGTGGAAGTCCTATGTTTATTTAGTCGTCTCTGCGACAACTTATGTACTAAAATGCTGAGTATCCCATTCTATCAAGTAACTTTCATCACCCTCGCAAAAAAGAGAGTAACTTTCATCACTCCTGGAAGTCTGTTTTGCATTGGTTGCTTATGTTGAGTGTTTGAGTTCCTTGCATATGTTTGGTTGGCGCTCTCATTGAGCAGCATTTTCTTTGCTGATCGTGTTTGTTGAGATGGATGGATGGATGCCATAACTTAGGCCTGAAGCATAAGTTGTTCTATAAATGAAACGTAGTATAGTACATATCAACACCAATCTATTCAATCTCTGCTATAAATGACCAACATTTGCTTTGCCCAACTATGTCATTAGCCATGTTGATCGTGTGGAACACATCAGATTTACATCGTAATGGAAAAGTCCAGACACAGACACGGTGCGCGCGTGATCATCAAGTAAGATTAAGTAGTAGTGAAAACAAGAATTGCTAGCAACGAGTGAAAACCAGACATCATAGTGCATCAACTCAAACGGAGATTCAGAAATAGAAAATGTGGAGGAACTAAGCAGTGGCTGGACATGTCACAAAGTGTTTTTTACCGGTGCCCGGATGTACCGGTGGTTCTCTCACTAATAGCATGTTGCCAGCTCAAAAGGTGTACATTTGTATTCCCCTCTTTTATCTATTTAAGTCACTGTATTTCATGGCCCACCATGCACATGCAAAGGATGCATGCATGGTCCTGCTTTTCTCTTTTCACTGGTCATGGTACGTACTATAACATGCATGTCTCGGACATTATCTCTCCTCTTTCCATCTCTAAATCCAACACTTTTAATTCCCTTTTCACTATTTTAGATTGTTCATATCTTCAAAACAAAAAAAATGTTTTTGAAACTTTGTATATATATTTGAACTCCTGGAGCCAAGACCTTTCGAAGAAGATCAATCTTGAATACATTCAAACAAGTTTAATTTTCAACGTTTGAAATGAGTGAAATCAGCTTTCTAAAAATAGTGAAATATGATCTTTGAATTGGGCGAGACCATTTTTTTAAATGACTGAAATATGTCTTTCATACACATCACACATTTCTGGGTGTGAAATACGTGAAACTTGTTATTTCAGAATTTTGAAACTAGTCATGTAAAACACGTGAAACTAATTATATCAAAAAAAATTAAATGAGTGAAATATGTTTTACGAAACAAGTGAAATTGTTTTTTTAATTGAGTCAAATAAGTTCTTTGAAATATTTGAAATCAGTTATTTACTTTGAGTGAAATCAACTTTCTTAAAATAGTGAAATATGAGCTTCGAATTGGGTGAGACCAATTTTTAAATATGAGTTAAATATGTCTTTCATACACATGACACATTTTGGGTGTGAAATACATGAAACTTGTTATTTCAGAATTTTGAAACTAGGTCGCGTAAAACATGTCAAACTAATTATTTCAAACTTTTTTTGAATGAGTGAAATATGTTTTACAAAACAAGTGAAATTGTTTTTTGAATTGATATTTATTCAATTAAATCAAATAAGTTTTTTAAATATTAGAAATCAGTTATTTGCTTTGAGTGAAATCAGCTTTTTAAAAATAGTGAAATATGATCTTTGAATTGGGTGAAGCAATTTTCTAAAATGAGTGAAATATGATCTTTGAATTGGGTGAGAGCAATTTTTTTAAATGAGTGAAATATGTTTTTCATACACATGACACATTTTTGGGTGTGAAATACGCGGAAAACTTGTTATTTCGGAATTTCTAAACGAATGAAATCAGTTTTTCGCACTGACTGAAATCCATTTCGAACTGAAATATGAAAATGAGTGAAATCTGTTTTCTCAATTTAGTGAAATTATTTTTCTGAAACAAGTGACATCAGTTTTTTCATAAGAGTGAAACCATTTTTTTAACATAGTGAAATTAGTTTTATGAAATGACTGAAATCAGTTTTATGAAATTAGTGTAGCCAGTTCCTTGAACGAATAAAAAATGTGTTTTCAAATATGTGAAATCGGTGTTTAAATTTAGTTGATTTTGTTTTTTACACGATCGTAAGACGTTTTCTGAAATGAGTAAAATTGTTTCTGTAAATGAGTAAAATTGTTTCTGTAAATGAGTGAAATATGTGTTTCGGAATTACTGAGATCAGTGTTTAGAAATGAGTGAATTTAGTTTTTTGAAATGAGTGAAATGACCTTTTCGAGATGAGCGAAACCAATTCTTTGAAATTACTTAAATATGTGTTTTGATACGAGTGGAATCAATGTATTAAAATTAATAAAATTAGTTTTCTAAAATGAGTTAAATCTATATTTTTGAGTGACTCAAATTTGTTTTCTTAATTCTGAAACCAGTTTTTAAAATAAAGTGAAACGAGTTTTTTGAAATGAGTTACATCCATTTTTTTGAAACGCCAAAGTGAATGAAACGATAAAATTCAAACTATGCTAAAATATATTGAATATTGGTCTTGTTTTAAAGATCTTGTCTTTAGGAATTCAAATATATAAAAAGATTTAAAAATAAAACATTTATTAAAATGATATCAATCATTTAATAGCTAACAAGAAAGTAAAATGTTCGTACTATAGGTTGAGTGGTCTGGGAGTACACATGCATGACTAAATGAAAATGTCGTGGGGCATGTTCATGTATTGGTCAGGTGGTGTCGGACTAGTATAGAGATGTATTTCACCCACAAAAGATTCCTTAGTTTATTAGTCAAAGAATCACGGGCCAACGGTGGCAAGGTCGGGGAGGATGGCCGCGATAATCCTGTTGGAAATATGCCCTAGAGGCAATAATAAAATGGTTATTATTATATATCTTTGTTCATGATAATTGTCTATTGTTCATGCTATAATTGTGTTATCCGGAAATTGTAATACATGTGTGAATACATAGACCATAGCACGTCCCTAGTGAGCCTTTAGTTGACTAGCTCGTTGATCAAAGGATAGTCATGGTTTCCTGACTATGGACATTAGATGTCATTGATAACGGGATCACATCATTAGGAGAATGATGTGATGGACAAGACCCAATCCTAAGCTTAGCTCAAAGATCGTGTAGTTCGTTTGCTGTAGCTTTTCTGAATGTCAAGTATCATTTCCTTAGACCATGAGATTGTGCAACTCCCGGATACCGTAGGAGTGCCTTGGGTGTGACAAACGTCACAACGTAACTGGGTGACTATAAAGGTACATTACAGGTATCTCCGAAAGTGTCTGTTGGTTTGGCACGAATCGAGACTGGGATTTGTCACTCCGTATGACGGAGAGGTATCTCTGGGCCCACTCGGTAATGCATCATCATAATGAGCTCAATGTGATCAAGTGGTTGATCACGGGATCATGCATTATGGTAAGAGTAAAGTGACTTGCCGGTAACGAGACTGAACAAGGTATTGGGATACCGACGATCGAGTCTCGGACAAGTAACGTACCGATTGACAAAGGGAATTGTATACGGATTGATTGAATCCTCGACATCGTGGTTCATCCGATGAGATCATCGTGGAGCATGTGGGAGCCAACATGGGTATCCAGATCCCGCTGTTGGTTATTGACCGGAGAGTCGTCTCGGTCATGTCTGCATGTCTCCCGAACCCGTAGGGTCTACACACTTAAGGTTCGGTGACGCTAGGGTTGTTAGGAAGACTTGTGTGTGATTACTGAATGTTGTTCGGAGTCCCGGATGAGATCCCGGACGTCACGAGGAGTTCCGGAATGGTCCGGAGGTAAAGATTTATATATGGGAAGTTGTCATATGGTCGCCGGAAAGTTTCGGGGGCATATCGGTATTGTACCGGGGCCACCGGAGGGGTTCCGGGGGTCCACCGGGAGGGTCCACCTCTTCCGGAGGGCCTTATGGGCTGTATGGAGAAGGGAACCAGCCCAAGTGGGCTGGGGCACCACACACCCCTAGGGCCCATGCGCCTAGGGTTGGGGGAAACCCTAAGGGGGGCTCCCCCTTGCTTGGGGGGCAAGCCCCCCTCCACTTGGCCGCCCCCCCCCCCTCTAGATCTCATCTAGAGGGGGTCGGCCCCATTCCCATTTCCCCTATAAATAGAGGGGTGAGGGGAGGGCTGTAGAGAACATCCAAGGCGCAGCCCCTCCCCTCCCCAAGACCTCTCCTCCTCCATAAGAGCTTGGCGAAGCCCTGCGGGAGTACTGCAGCTTCATCACCACCACACTGTCGTGCTGCAGTTGGAGCCCTCTTCCTCAACCTCTCCCTCCTCCTTGATGGATCAAGGCGCGGGAGACGTCCTCGCTCTGTACGTGTGTTGAACGCGGAGGTGCCGTCCGTTCAGCACTAGGATCTTCGGTGATTTGGATCACGTCAAGTACGACTCCATCAACCCCGTTCTCTTGAACGCTTCCGCTCGTGATCTACAAGGGTATGTAGATGCACTCCTCTCTCCCTCGTTGCTAGATGACTCCATAGATTGATCTTGGTGATGCGTAGAAAATTTTAAAATTCTGCTACGTTCCCCAACAGTGGCATCATGAGCTAGGTCTATGCGTGGTTACTATGCACGAGTAGAACACAAAGTAGTTGTGGGCGTCGATATTGTCAATTTGCTTGCCGTTACTAGTCTTATCTTGATTCGGCGGCATCGTGGGATGAAGCGGCCCGGACCAACCTTACACGTACGCTTACGTGAGACCGGTTCCACCGACTGACATGCACTAGTTGCATAAGGTGGCTGGCGGGTGTCTGTCTCTCCCACTTCAGTCGGATTGGATTCGATGAACAGGGTCCTTATGAAGGGTAAATAGAAATTGGCAATTCACGTTGTGGTTTTGGCGTAGGTAAGAAACGTTCTTGATAGAAACCTATAGCAGCCACGTAAAAACTTGCAACAACAATTAGAGGACGTCTAACTTGTTTTTGCAGCAAGTGTTTTGTGATGTGATATGGCCAAAGGTTGTGATGAATGATGAATGATATATGTGATGTATGAGATTGATCATGTTCTTGTAATAGGAATCACGACTTGCATGTCGATGAGTATGACAACCGGTAGGAGCCATAGGAGTTGTCTTTATTTATTTATGACCTGCGTGTCAACATAAACGTCATGTAATTACTTTACTTTATTGCTAAAGCGTTAGCCATAGTAGTAGAAGTAATAGATGACGAGACAACTTCAAGAAGACACGATGATGGAGATCATGGTGTCATGCCGGTGACAACGATGATCATGGAGCCCCGAAGATGGAGATCAAAGGAGAAAATGATATTGGCCATATCATGTTACTATTTGATTGCATGTGATGTTTATCATGTTTTACATCTTATTTGCTTAGAACGACGGTAGCTTAAATAAGATGATCCCTCGTAATAATTTCAAGAAAGTGTTCCCCCTAACTGTGCACCATTGTGAAGGTTCGTTGTTTCGAAGCACCACGTGATGATCGGGTGTGATAGATTCTAACGTTCGAATACAACGGGTGTAAGACAGATTTACACACGCAATACACTTAGGTTGACTTGACGAGTCTAGCATGTACAGACATGGCCTCGGAACACAGAAGACCGAAAGGTCGAGCATGAGTCGTATAGAAGATACGATCAACATGAAGATGTTCACCGATGTTGATTAGTCCGTCTCACGTGATGATCGGACACGGCCTAGTTAACTCGGATCATGTTATACTTAGATGACTGGAGGGATGTCTATCTGAGTGGGAGTTCATTTAATAATTTGATTAGATGAACTTAATTATCATGAACTTAGTCTAAAATCTTTACAATATGTCTTGTAGATCAAATGGCCCACGTTGTCCTCAACTTCAACACGTTCCTAGAGAAAACCAAGCTGAAAGACGATGGCAGCAACTATACGGACTGGGTCCGGAACCTGAGGATCATCCTCATAGCTGCCAAGAAAGATTATGTCCTAGAAGCACCGCTAGGTGACGCACCCGTCCCACAGAACCAAGACATTATGAACGCTTGGCAGACACGTGCTGATGATTACTCCCTCGTTCAGTGCGGCATGCTTTACAGCTTAGAACCGGGGCTCCAAAAGCGTTTTGAGAGACACGGAGCATATGAGATGTTCGAAGAGCTGAAAATGGTTTTTCAAGCTCATGCCCGGGTCGAGAGATATGAAGTCTCCGACAAGTTCTTCAGTTGTAAGATGGAGGAAAATAGTTCTGTCAGTGAGCACATACTCAAAATGTCTGGGTTGCATAACCGCTTGACTCAGCTGGGAGTTAATCTCCCGGATGACGCGGTCATTGATAGAATTCTTCAGTCGCTTCCACTGAGCTACAAGAGCTTTGTGATGAACTTCAATATGCAGGGGATGGAAAAGACCATTCCTGAAGTATTTGCAATGCTGAAATCAGCAGAGGTAGAAGTCAAAAAGGAACATCAAGTGTTGATGGTGAATAAAACCACTAAGTTCAAGAAAGGCAAGGGTAAGAAGAACTTCAAGAAGGATGGCAAGGGAGTTGCTGCGCCCGGTAAGCAAGCTGCCGGGAAGAAGCCAAAGAATGGACCCAAGCCCGAGACTGAGTGTTTTTATTGCAAGGGAAGTGGTCACTGGAAGCGGAACTGCCCCAAATACTTAGCGGACAAGAAGGCCGGCATCACGAAAGGTATATGTGATATACATGTAATTGATGTGTACCTTACCAGTACTCGTAGTAGCTCCTGGGTATTTGATACCGGTGCGGTTGCTCACATTTGTAACTCAAAGCAGGAGCTGCGGAATAAACGGAGACTAGCGAAGGACGAGGTGACGATGCGCGTCGGGAATGGTTCCAAGGTCGATGTGATTGCCGTCGGCACGCTACCTCTACATTTACCTACGGTATTAGTTTTAAACCTCAATAATTGTTATTTAGTGCCAGCTTTGAGCATGAACATTGTATCAGGATCTCGTTTAATACAGATGGCTACTCATTTAAATCCAAGGATAATGGTTGTTCTATTTATATGAGAGATATGTTTTATGGTCATGCTCCGATGGTGAATGGTTTATTCTTAATGAATCTCGAGCGTAATGCTACACATATTCATAGTGTGAATACCAAAAGATGTAAGGTTGATAATGATAGTCCCACATACTTGTGGCACTGCCGCCTTGGTCACATAGGTGTTAAACGCATGAAGAAGATCCATGCAGATGGACTTTTAGAGTCTCTTGATTATGAATCATTTGACACGTGCGAACCAGGCCTCATGGGTAAGATGACCAAGACTCCGTTCTCAGGAACAATGGAGCGAGCAACCAACTTATTGGAAATCATACATACTGATGTGTGCGGTCCAATGAGTGTTGAGGCTCGCGGTGGCTATCGTTATGTTCTCACCCTCACTGATGACTTGAGTAGATATGGGTATGTCTACTTAATGAAACACAAGTCTGAGACCTTTGAAAAGTTCAAGGAATTTCAGAGTGAGGTTGAGAATCAACGTGACAGGAAAATCAAGTTCTTGCGATCAGATCGTGGAGGAGAATACTTGAGTCACAAGTTTGGCACACACTTAAGAAAATGTGGAATAGTTTCACAACTCACGCCGCCTGGAACACCTCAGCGTAATGGTGTGTCCGAACATCGTAATTGCACTCTATTAGATATGGTGCGATCTATGATGTCTCTTACCGATTTACCGCTATCATTTTGGGGCTATGTTTTAGAGACTGCCGCATTCACTTTAAATAGGGCTCCGTCGAAATCCGTTGAGATGACACCGTATGAATTATGGTTTGGGAAGAAACCTAAGCTGTCGTTTCTAAAAGTTTGGGGATGCGATGCTTATGTCAAGAAACTTCAACCTGAAAAGCTCGAACCCAAGTCAGAAAAATGCGTCTTCATAGGATACCCTAAAGAAACTGTTGGGTATACCTTCTACCTCAGATCCGAAGGCAAGATCTTTGTTGCCAAGAATCCTTTCTAGAGAAAGAGTTTCTCTCGAAAGAAATAAGTGGGAGGAAGGTAGAACTTGATGAAGTATTACCTCTTGAACCGGTAAGTGGCGCAGCTCAAGAAAATGTTCCTGAGGTGCCTGCACCGACTAGAGAGGAAGTTGATGATGATGATCATGAAACTTCAGATCAAGTTGCTACTGAACTTCGTAGGTCCACAAGGACACGTTCCGCACCAGAGTGGTACGGCAACCCTGTCTTGAAAATCATGTTGTTAGACAATGGTGAACCTTCGAACTATGAAGAAGCGATGGCGGGCCCGGATTCCGACAAATGGCTGGAAGCCATGAAATCCGAGATAGGATCCATGTATGAAAACGAAGTATGGACTTTGACTGACTTGCCCGTTGATCGGCGAGCCATAGAAAATAAATGGATCTTTAAGAAGAAGACAGACGCGGATGGTAATGTGACCATCTATAAAGCTCGGCTTGTCGCTAAGGGTTATCGACAAGTTCAAGGGGTTGACTACGATGAGACTTTCTCACCCGTAGCGAAGCTGAAGTCCGTCCGAATCATGTTAGCAATTGCCGCATTCTATGATTATGAGATATGGCAAATGGACGTCAAAACGGCATTCCTTAATGGTTTCCTTAAGGAAGAATTGTATATGATGCAGCCGGAAGGTTTTGTCGATCCTAAGAATGCTGACAAGGTGTGCAAGCTCCAACGCTCGATTTATGGGTTGGTGCAAGCATCTCGGAGTTGGAACATTCGTTTTGATGAGATGATCAAAGCGTTTGGGTTTATGCAGACTTATGGAGAAGCCTGCATTTATAAGAAAGTGAGTGGGAGCTCTGTAGCATTTCTCATATTGTATGTGGATGACATACTGTTGATGGGAAATGATATAGAATTCTTGGAAAGCGTAAAGGCCTACTTGAACAAGTGTTTTTCAATGAAGGACCTTGGAGAAGCTGCTTATATATTAGACATCAAGATCTATAGAGATAGATCGAGACGCCTCATTGGTCTTTCACAGAGTATGTACCTTGACAAGATATTGAAGAAGTTCAAAATGGATCAGTCAAAGAAGGGGTTCTTGCCTGTATTGCAAGGAACGAGATTGAGCACGGCTCAATGCCCAACCACGGCAGAAGATAGAGAAAAGATGAGTGTCGTCCCCTATGCCTCAGCCATAGGGTCTATCATGTATGCTATGCTGTGTACCAGACCTGATGTAAACCTTGTCGTGAGTTTGGTAGGAAGGTACCAAAGTAATCCCGGCATGGAACACTGGACAGCGGTCAAGAATATCCTGAAGTACCTGAAAAGGACTAAGGAAATGTTTCTCGTTTATGGAGGTGACGAAGAGCTCGTCGTAAAGGGTTACGTCGATGCTAGCTTCGACACAGATCTGGATGAATCTAAGTCACAAACCGGATATGTGTATATTTTGAATGGTGGGGCAGTAAGCTGGTGCAGTTGCAAGCAAAGCGTTGTGGCGGGATCTACATGTGAAGCGGAGTACATGGCAGCCTCGGAGGCAGCACAAGAAGCAGTCTAGGTGAAGGAGTTCATTACCGACCTAGGAGTCATACCCAATGCGTCGGGCCCCGTGACCCTCTTCTGTGACAACACTGGAGCTATTGCCCTTGCCAAGGAGCCCAGGTTTCACAAGAAGACCAGGCATATCAAGCGTCGCTTCAACTCCATTCGTGAAAGTGTTCAAAATGGAGACATAGAGATTTGTAAAGTACATACGGACCTGAATGTAGCAGATCCGTTGACTAAACCTCTCCCTAGAGCAAAACATGATCAACACCAGAACTGCATGGGTGTTCGATTCATCACCATGTAACTAGAATATTGACTCTAGTGCAAGTGGGAGACTGTTGGAAATATGCCCTAGAGGCAATAATAAAATGGTTATTATTATATTTCTTTGTTCATGATAATTGTCTATTGTTCATGCTATAATTGTGTTATCCGGAAATCGTAATACATGTGTGAATACATAGACCACAACACGTCCCTAGTGAGCCTCTAGTTGACTAGCTCGTTGATCAAAGGATAGTCATGGTTTCCTGACTATGGACATTAGATGTCATTGATAACGGGATCACATCATTAGGAGAATGATGTGATGGACAAGACCCAATCCTAAGCTTAGCTCAAAGATCGTGTAGTTCGTTTGCTGTAGCTTTTCTGAATGTCAAGTATCATTTTCTTAGACCATGAGATTGTGCAACTCCCGGATACAGTAGGAGTGCCTTGGGTGTGCCAAACGTCACAACGTAACTGGGTGACTATAAAGGTACATTACAGGTATCTCCGAAAGTGTCTGTTGGGTTGGCACGAATCGAGACTGGGATTTGTCACTCCGTATGACGGAGAGGTATCTCTGGACCCACTCGGTAATGCATCATCATAATGAGCTCAATGTGATCAAGTGGTTGATCACGGGATCATGCATTACGGTACGAGTAAAGTGACTTGCCGGTAACGAGACTGAACAAGGTATTGGGATACCTATGATCGAGTCTCGGACAAGTAACGTACCGATTGACAAAGGGAATTGTATATGGATTGATTGAATCCTCGACATCGTGGTTCATCCAATGAGATCATCGTGGAGCATGTGGGAGCCAACATGGGTATCCAGATCCCGCTGTTGGTTATTGACTGGAGAGTCGTCTCGGTCATGTCTGCATGTCTCCCGAACCCGTAGGGTCTACACACTTAAGGTTCGGTGACGCTAGGGTTGTTAGGAAGACTTGTATGTGATTACCGAATGTTGTTCGGAGTCCCGGATGAGATCCCGGACGTCACGAGGAGTTCCGGAATGGTCCGGGGGTAAAGATTTATATATGGGAAGTTGTCATATGGTCGCCGGAAAGTTTCGGGGGCATATTGGTATTGTACCGGGGCCACCGGAGGGGTTCCGGGGGTCCACCGGGAGGGTCCACCTCTTCCGGAGGGCCTTATGGGCTGTATGGAGAAGGGAACCAGCCCAAGTGGGCTGGGGCGCCACACCCCCCTAGGGCCCATGCGCCTAGGGTTGGGGGAAACCCTAAGGGGGGCGCCCCCTTGCTTGGGGGGCAAGCCCCCCTCCACTTGGTCGCCCCCCCCCCCTTAGATCTCATCTAGAGGGGGCCGGCCCCCTTCCCCTTTCCCCTATAAATAGAGGGGTGAGGGGAGGGCTGCAGAGAACATCCAAGGCGCAGCCCCTCCCCTCCCCAACACCTCTCCTCCTCCATAAGAGCTTGGCGAAGCCCTGCCGGAGTACTGCAGCTTCATCACCACCACACCGTTGTGCTGCTGTTGGAGCCCTCTTCCTCAACCTCTCCCTCCTCCTTGCTGGATCAAGGCGCGGGAGACGTCCTCGCTCCGTACGTGTGTTGAACGCGGAGGTGCCGTCCGTTCGGCACTAGGATCTTCGGTGATTTGGATCACGTCGAGTACGACTCCATCAACCCCGTTCTCTTGAACGCTTCCGCTCGTGATCTACAAGGGTATGTAGATGCACTCCTCTCTCCCTCGTTGCTAGATGACTCCATAGATTGATCTTGGTGATGCGTAGAAAATTTTAAAATTCTGCTACGTTCCCCAACAAATCCTACACCTACGAAGAAGCTACAAGATCCGAATTTATGTCCATGTGGCACATTACGTAAATCACATAGAGTAGAATTTATGTCCATGTGGTACAGTACGTAAATCACGTAAAACAACTTACTTAGCTGTAACATTACTTGGATGGATGTGTGCTATGGCTTAAATTTGGGAGGAGCAATGCTACATCCACATATATTACGGGCTGATCTGACATGGAGGTGTTTAATTGGATTAGGGGTAGGGTGAGGCCCACCCCGCCTGAAAATCAGGGGGATGCTTAGTTTGCAGTGGGAAGTTTCCGTAACACATACGTAGGGGCTTTCGTAGGTTTAGCATTTTCGAGTTGGGAGAGGCATACGAAGCTGCAGTGAGCTTAAGAGGAAAGGCAAGGAGGGATTTGTATAGCCTCATATAGCGGTCGACGGTGGCAAAGGATTGTACCGGAGCTTTCGGGACAATGCTAACGATGCTACATCTACGGACACATTTTATGGGATAGTTATCACAGAAAGATGTGTCGATTTATGTTTGGAGGTTAGAGGGGTGAGTGGCCCACCAGTGAAAATCACAAAGGAGAGTGATTGATGGGAGAGCTTTTCATAACTTCAATCCATATAGACTTGCCTGTAAGCATATCATTTTTGGGGATAACGGCATTGGGCAACCGCCGCATACGGGGGAGAGAGCGATGAAGAAAAGCATTCAGATCATCATTGAGCGGTGGAGAAAAGCAGTTGAGGGTATTGAGCGGTGGGAATATCAAAGCAAACAAGACAAGCCACTACCCCATGCCGCCCGACATGCAGTAAGTTGCGAAAAAACAGAATTACAAAGAAAATCGGTAGGTGCACATAGCAAACACAACCCTTCCCTGTCCCCAGAATTACACGCCTCAAGATCAAAAATTCACCAATGGCAGTGATTTTTTTTAAAGAGGAGAAAACGGATCCAAACAGGGTATATGGTCTTACTTATTACTAAACTATTAGCTAACCGACTCCAACATGAAATCCTATCACTATTGAGTAGAATAAATATTCATTTATTTAAAACAAAAATGACCCAAGACTGCTTATCTTGGGCATATGAATACCTACACATCTGCCACAAATCTAGGAGAGAATTTTTCATATTCAAGATTGATTTTGAAAAAGTTGACAAAGTTGAGCATAATGCCACTATATTCATATTGAAACATCTAGGATTTGGAGAAAAGTGGATTAGATGGATCAAATCTATTCTTAGCACTGCAGTACCTGTGTACTCCTGAATGGAGTACGTGAAAAAATGATCATTTTTAAAAGAGAGGCCAGACAGGACGACCCTCCGTCACCCATGTTATTTGTCATGGTTGCTGAACTTGTTCAAATTGTCATCAATGAGGCTTGGAACAATGAGGATATTTCCCTTCCTATTGATAATGCATATGGTTTAGGATTCCCCATCATACAATACCTCATCATCATGGCAGCTGATCCTATGCAGCTGAATGCCCTGAAAGGTATACTCAATAAATTTTCTAAATCTACTAGCCTCCTGGTAAACTACCGGAAATCATCTCCCATTCGTATTAATATTGTCAAGGAAAGAGCCGACGAACTTGCCAATCAAATGGGATGAAAAAGGAAAGTATGCCATTTACTTAGGATTTCCCATGGGACTACCAGACCCAAAATTGATGGTCTTATGCGCATGGGATTTCCCATTGGACTACCAGACCCAAAATTGACACAAACTCTCTAGTATTGTTTCTATGCTCTCTTATACTGGTAGGCTGACCCACATTAAGATTGTTATATCTACGATGCCCATCTTTGCTATGTTCTCCATAAAGTATAATACACTATTCTTGATAAATGTGCAAAAAGATGAAAGAAACTTCCTTTGGTATGGAAAAGACATAAATAAGCAAGGGAAATGCTTAGTTAAATGGGATACTATTTGCTTACCCAAAGAGGTTGGTGGTCTTGGTGTTTTAGATTTGAGACAACAAAATAGAACTCTTCCCATGAAAAAGGTACATAAATTCTTCAATCACAGTGATACTCCTTGGGTTGACTTAATTTGGAAAGCGTATTATCCTAATCATTATATTCCAAATCAAAGTGACAAAGTTGGATCATTTTGGTGGAGAGATTGCTGCAAACTTATCCTTGAGTTTAAAAGCATGGCACAATGCACTATCACTCAGGGTGACACTGTTTATCTATGGACTGCCACCTTGGGAGATACTGAAATGGAATTTAAGTTCCCCTAGCTTCATTCTTATGCCAAGGAAAAGGACATCATAGTCAGAAAAGCATATGACTACATACAAGATAACATGTAGTATATGTTTCACCTTCCACTTTCCACTATTGCCCTCCAACAATGTCAGGAGTTACAGAATATTATCTACAATTTAAGCATGGATCATACTCCAAAGTCTAGGAAATTTCATGGTCAGGGTATCAAGTACTCAAACAGGAAGGTCTACAATGCTCTCATTGGTAACCCACCGAAAGAACCTGCCCCATTCCAATGGATATGGAAGCCATTTGTCTTGCATAGGCACACATTTTTCTTCTTCCTTCTTATACAGGACGGATTGAGTACTAGAGAACTCATGTGGAGGAAAAACTTTCACATTGATTGCTATGAATGTGTACTATGTGATGAGACATGTATTGAGGACAATGTGCATATGTTCTTCACTTGTGACTTTAGTCAAAACTTCTGGCTATACTTGTGCATGGAGTGGAACACTGACATGAATATTATAGAGATGCTCATCAATGGTTGTAACAGGATGAACTTCATCTGATTCAAATAAATCTTGATCCCTGGATGTTAGAGCATATGGAGTCACATAAATGGTATTATATTTGATAGCAAAGATGTCAATATGGATCAATGCATATATGCCTTCAAGGAAAGCTTCCAGCTGGTGATGATCAAGGCCAAACCTAGTCTTAAAGAAGGAATGCAGCAGTGACTTGACTCTTTGTAGTATTTTTATGTAACATAACACCATTTGCAGATATCCATCAATATAATAGAAAACGAGACACATTAGGGACATTCCCTACTGTATTATGCTAAAAAAACAAAATGTTTGCGTACAGTAAAAACTTCATACCATTAAAATATGTACATCACATTTTAAAGAAAAAGTTGTGGTTTAATAAATGTGACATTTAAAAAGTATTTATACAATTTAAGAAAGATGTTCCCATAGTTTATTTTTTATTACCATTAAAACATGTACAACGTGTATTTAGAAAAAAATTATACTATGTATTCGGAAAGTATTCATCATATATTTGAAAAATATCCAAGCATATATCATAAAAAGGTTTCACGTGTACCTTGAAAATGTACATTGTGTACTTAAAAAGCCATATGTGAGAAGAAGGAAACTAATAAAAAACAGAAAGAAACAAAAAAAGGCAAAAGCGCAGAAAACAATGAAAAGTGAAACGCACAAAAGAAAACCAAAGTATAACAAAGAAAAAAATAAAAACCATTGAGAAATAAAGAAAACCAAAGAAAAAAACTATAGAAAACCGGTGAAAAAGTAGAAAAAACTAAAGAAAAAACTGAAGAAAAAGGTAAAAAAATAGAAGACCGGACCTACACAAACTTATAGCCTGCAAGGAACGAAATCTCAGTACTGGACCGGCCAGCTAGATGTCACTCGAGGCGATTACTCTTAGGAATAGGTGCAGGTGACATCTAGCCCTGCGCCGAAGAATAACGTTCACTAGTTTTTTTAAAGGAAACTCTAAGAATCACCCGACAGATAACACAAAATCGATCAGTCTCCCACGCAGCCGACCAATCAACAGAGATCGTGTGGCGATGTCGCACTCCTTCTGTCCCACCTCTTTCTCTAGAAACACCCACAAGGAACAAGAGCTCCTTATCCTGTCGTACCGCACAACCATCCCTCTCTCTCTCTCATCTTCTTTACTTCTTCCCTCCTCTCTTCTTACCACTCTCTCTTCTCTCTCCAGGTACGAGCTCCAGGCCGAGCTCCCATGGCGCTCCGCCACCAGCCCCTTTCTCCTTCCCTCCTCTCTCCTTACCTCTCTCCCCCCTCTCTCTCCCCTCTCTCTCTCTACACACGAGCTCATGGCCGAGCTTCCAGTGTGCTCTCTCCTCCGACTCTCTCTCAATTGGTTTTGATGGATTGCAATGTCGATGATGTTTCTGAAACATAATCTTTGACGCAGTATGTTGAGTCTTTCTATGCGAAAAAATTCTACAGCAAGACCTTTGTTACGATTTTTTATAGCAACATCTCTCTTGCGAAAAATTTGGGCAACAAATCCTATGTTGCAGAAAAACATTCTGCAACAAGAGCTCTGTTGCAAAGAAAATCTGCAACCAGACTTGCGTTGCAATGGCGGAGGAGGCCCTGTTTAGCCGCTCAATGCGCTAGATTGGACGGCTGACGTCCGGGCCGATCTTTTCAAAAAATTAGTCGCCGGAGATGTAGCGACCCCATTTAAGTTTTTCTAAGGCAAATAACATTCGATAGTTGCTCCCGAGAAAGCAGAGAGAGCAACTAATTGACGATCGCTCCTTCGATCCTCACAACAATCAGCACTAAAAATGGCAATTTTACCCATAGATACGGATACCCGCGGATACCGTACTCGTATTTTATACTCACGGGAGCATCTATACCCTACACACGATAATTCTATACTTACGGGCAAGATGGCACGGAAACCACCTACGGACTACTCTCCACCAATCTCTTTCTCCCCTTGTTTCCAGTACGGGTCCCAACCCTTCCTGATTTTCAATCCAGATTTCACAGCTCAGTGCGTAACTTCAATCAGTAAGAATCCATCTGTAAGTGTAGCATTTCTCCCCTACCCATTATGTCATGGGTAGGGCACGGGTATAGCCTTTACTCATGGATATACCCATATCTTACCCGTTTATATCGACATGTGAACTTCACCCGTGCTTCACAAGTGTACCTATGTTAAAGTTGTTTCGTGAGTTTGTGAACCTATGTTAAAGTTGTCATCAGTTGTTAATTTGAATTGAGATAATTGTCATGTACTCATTTATCTGTTATTAAGTTGAGATAAATGTTTTTTTGTCAAATATGCTATAGATGAATGTAAAATTATAAACAACTCGTGTACTATTTGATCTACCCGTTGGATACCAAATGGGTATGAGTAGCCGTCGGGTATGGGTACGGGTAAAATTTCAAACTCATGGGTACGGGTATGGTTGGAATTTTGTATCTATTAACTACACGGGTATGAGTATGGTATTACTCTACCCGCCCCATACCCTACGCGTTGCCATCCTTAATCAGCGCCACATGGCGCGCTCTCAGCCGCCTGCCATGTGTCGCGTTCTGGGTGCTCCCTCCGATTTTTTTTCGCACACGTTTTCGGCTTTTTAAATGGTTTTTTCTACATTTCGGTTTTCCACCGGCCTCCTTACCTTTTTTTGACGTTTTCGGTTTTCTACCTATAATTTTTTTTCTTTCGCGAGAGTCATGGGTTTGCTTCCGCGAGAGGCACGATTTTACTTTCGCGAGAGTCACGGCTGTGCCCCTTGGAAACGAAAAAAATGTGTTTTCTATTTTTATTTCTTCTGCGAGAGGCACGGTTGTACTTCGCCAAGTGGCACGGTTGTGCTTTCGCGAGAGGCACGGCCGTACCTCTTGAAAACGAAAACATGTGTTTTATGTTTTCTTTTTCTTTCGTGAGAGACACAGTTTTGCTTCCCCGAGAGGCATGGTTGTGCTTTCGCGAGAGGCATGGCCGTGCCTCTACGGAAACGAAAAAAACGTGTTTTCTCTTCTTCTTTTTCCTACCGTGAGAGGCACGGTTTTGCTTCCGCGAGAGGCACGGACATACCTCTTTCGGAAAGGGGAAAAACCCGTGCTCCCGGTTCGTTTTTTTGATCGGTATTTTTTCGTGAAAAAAAGTTCGTCAAAACCTATCCACATGGGATCTAGTTTTGAAGATCTTGACGCGAGTAGTCCAAAGGTGAAAACGATTCAAGATTTGGACACACTATTTAAGAGATAAAACGTTTTGAATAAACGGATCTACAAAAGAAAAAAACTTTCAGGTTGCGACAAGTGACACGCATGTGAAGATGGAAGTGATCTTTACAACAAGTATCACTCAAGTAATGATTTCGGAACGAACTGGCTAACTCACATCTAGATGTTTGTTTTTTTAGTGATCTCACATCTAAGTGTTCAACCATCGGATCTCTGTGTCTCTAATTTTGTGCACGAGCGATCTGCTTGAGTCGTCATCGTGGGTGTCGCGTTGTTACGTCGAGACGGGCTGGTTCCTGTTTTTTTGTTGGGCCGGCCTTTGTTTGTTTTGAGCTCTAAATGTTGGGCTTCGTTTTGGGCGACGTCATGAGATCGAGCTGGTAACCTCGCTCACATCGTCACAGGCTCAGTCTTGTGCATATGGAAGTGAACAAAGTTTGCACAATGGCCAATGGTTGTGAGTTTTTTTATATTGCAATCGCTCATTTTTTTGCGGTTAATATTGCAACCGCTCATGTTCATGTCATTTTTCAAAAGAAGTTGTCTAGATATATTTCATCATTTCCTTTTTTTCTTTTAATAATTTTTAGGTATGTACCTTTTTTGCCCATTTCATCAGTGTCCCTTTTTGTTATTAGCCGATTTTTTTCTTTACCTTTTTTGTTTAATGCACTTTTTCCATATCAAATTTCTACTGACTATGCAAGTGTAAACCCCGCGACTCCGGAATTTGGTGTTTTTTGTAGTTTGTAGTCACCTCATTTGCAAGTAGCCATCTAGCAATCAAAAGTTTTGTAGTTTTAGTTGCTCAGTTTTGCAAATCCACCCTTGATTCGTGAATAGTTTTTTCTTTCAAAGTTTCAGTTTGTCCCAATTGCAAATCAATCATTGAGTCAAAATGTGCCCCAGTGTCCAGTCAACCCTCAACTCGCAACTGGGGCATTTTTTGCAAGTACTCCAATTGCATGTCCACCTTCGTGTCAAAACTAACGTCAGGCCATAGTTTGTAGCCGGCTTAGTTGCAAGTCAACCCTCGACTCGCAACTAGGGGCGAGTTTTTCATAGTTTGAAGGTGCCCCAGTTGCAAGTCAACTATCGACTTGCAACTAGCGGGCCCAGTTGCGAGTCCACTATCGACTCGCAACTAGGTTTATCGTAGTTGCGCCAGTTGCAAGTCAACCTTTGGCTCTCAACTAGGGGGAGGGGTAATAGCAAGTCAACCATGGACTCGCAACTGGGGCATTTTTTGCAAGTACTCCAGTTGCATGTCCACCTTCGGTTTCAAAACTAAGGTCAGGTCATAGTTTGTAGCTGGCTTAGTTGCAAGTCAACCCTTGACTCGCAAATAGGGGCTAGTTTTTCATAGTTTGAAGGTGCCTCGGTTGCGTGTCAATTATTGACTTACAACTAGCGGGCCCAGTTGTGAGTCCACTGTCGACTCGCAACTAGGTTTTTCATAGTTGCACCAGTTGCAAGTCAACCTTTGGCTCGCAATTAGGGGGAGGGGGCAGTAGCAAGTCAACCATTGACTCGCAACTAGGTTATTTTTCGTTTTCTTGTAGTTTGCCTCAGTTGCAACTCAACCATCGACTCACAACCATGCCCTAGTTGCAAGTCAACCATTGACTCACAACTGGGATGTGTCGTAGTTGTGTGTGTGCGTGTGTGTGTGCGTGCGTGTGTGTGTGTGTGGAGGGTCCCCGGTTGCATGAAGCCCATGGACTCGCAACTAGGGGGTGTGTGTTTGTTGAGGACCCCCGGTTGCAAGTTGACCATCAACTCACAACTAGGGGGAGTGTGTTTTTGTTGAGGGTCCATAGTTGCATATCGACCATCAACTCGCAACTAAGGATGTGTGTGTGGATTTGTCGAGGGTCCCCAATTGCATGTCCACCATCAACTCACAACTGGAGTGCGTGCGTTTGTCGATGGTCCACAATTGCAAGTCGAGCATCGACTCGCAACTAAGGGTGTTTGTGGTTTGTTAGGGGCCCCCAGTTGCATGTCAACCATCGACTCGCAACTAGGGGAGCATGTGTTTTTGTCATGGGTCCCCGGTTGCATGTCACCCATCGACTCGCAACTAGGGGCATGCCTGTTTTGTCGAGGGTCCCCCATTGCAATCCGACCATCAACTCGCAACTAAGTGTGTGTGTGTGTGTGTTTGTCGAGAGATCCCTAGTTTCAAGCCAACCAACGACTCACAACTAAGGGTGTGTGTGTGTTTGTTTGTTGAGAGTTCCCAAGTTTGCAAGCCAACCATCGACTTGCAACTAAGGGTGTGTGTTTGTCGAGGGTCTCTTAGTTGCATGTCCACCATCGACTCACAACTAGGGGGAGTGTGTGTGTTTGTCGAGGGTCCCCAGTTGCAAGCCGACCATTGACTCGCAACTAAGGGGAGTTTGTGTTTGTCGAAGGTCCCTAGTTGCATATCGCCCGTCGACTCGCAACTAGGAGTGTGTCTGTTTTGTCGTGGCACCTAGTTGCAAGCCAACCACCGACTCACAACTAGGGGGGGTGTGTTTTTATCGAGGGCCCATAGTTGCATCTAGACCATTGACTCGCAAATAATAGTGTGTGTGTGTGTGTGTGGAGGGTCCCCAGTTCAAGCCAACCATCGACTCGCAACTAAGCGTGTTTGTGTTTGTCGAAAGATCCCCAGTTGTAGCCAACCATCAACTTGCAACCGGGGGATGTGTGTGTTTGTGGACGGCCCGCAGTTGCAAGCCGACCATCTTCTCGCAACTAAGAGTGTTTGTGTTTGTCGTGGTCCCCGATTGCCATTGTATGTTTGTCGAGGGTCCTTAGTTGCATGTCCACCATCGACTCACAACTAGGGGGAGTGTGTGTGTCCACAAGTGTGGCACCTGCATGACCCCCAATGCGACTCCATCTAGCATGACCCCCAATGCGACAACTAGCGGCGGGAGGGTGGGTTGTCGGCTAGTTGCATGTCCACCAATTTTTGAAAATGTTTATACATTTTCCTCTTTTCCTTTCTCTTTATCGTTATTTTGTTTGCATCTTTTCTATAAATAGAGAACCTTTTTTCCTTAAAATTGTGACTTTTTTGTAAACTTGCAGTTTTCTTCAAATTTGTGATTTAGAAATTCATGAACTCTTTTCAAATTAAAACACCATTTCACATTTATATATCTTTTCTCAATTTCATGCGCAGTTTTAATTTCATGAACATTTTTGTCCGCATTTTTTGACTCTTCAATACCTTTGATTTTTATGAATTTTTAATGCATGTTAACATTTTTTTCAAATACAATGACTAATATCTTTTAAGTACATGTTTTGATGTCTACTTTTTTTCATACACGGTGTATATTTTTCATATATATCTGAAATTATTCACATTTTAAATAAAACAGGCGGTGGAAAGAAAAACTGTTCATAACAAAGTTACATAAAAAATATTTAGCTTTCTTTGCCCAGCATACTCTTTTTTTTAAGAAGGACAGTAGGACACAATCTAGTGCACACAATACACGTACACACTCGTGTGAGTAAACAAATCGTATTTTTTTTTTCTAACACACGTACACACTCATTGATGCGGTCGTGGGTTCATGGGCCTGCCCAAATGGAGCGATGGAGCGATGACCTGCTTGAGCGACGCTGGCTTCTGTGTTGCCTCTGGAGTCTGGTCAACCAAAAAAAAACAACAAACAAACAAAAAAAACAAACAGAAAAAAATAATTTAGATGTAATATAGTTATGTCACATTTAAATTAGGCTTAGACACACTCATTTCGGAAAGCAGACCGAGGGGATAATTCTCTAAGGCCCCGTTCGGCTGACGGGAAATTTGAAGGAAAAGTGCAGGGAAGCTGTTCCTCTGGAAAATTTATCATAGCCAGCGTTCGGGACGAAGGAATATTGAACAGTGTTCTGGAGGAAAAGTTCCCGCAGCATGCAGTTCCGTACGGATTTCACGGGATTGAAAAAATCCACCCCGGCCTCATGTTTTGGCGGAAGCCCGAGGCAAGAAGGCAGAAGTGCAGTGTGTGCATGAATAAAATATTAAATGAGAAGAGTTCTTTGAGGTACAGACAAAAGTAAATCATTGCTTTGCGGATTAAAAAACTGATTTGGAATCGATGGTGCTTTCCTGTACTCGCTCCCATCAATCCGAACACACCTTCGTACTGTTCCCTCTACCGTTTCCTCTATTTTGTAAGTAATTCCTAGTATGTTTTACACCCACATTCCTATCCCATTTCTCTATTTCTCTCCATTCCTTTTTTTTGAGCATCCTTCTCTCCATTCCTATGTTTTAAATTCATGTGAACCGAACAGGGCCTAAGATCCGGGCCCAACTCGGTCTTCTGAATGAGGCGTTAATGGGCTGGCCTAGTTAGAGGGGTGGCCCGCCGCACTGAAC
Organism: Triticum urartu; assembly: GCF_056163025.1. Taxonomy (NCBI): domain Eukaryota; kingdom Viridiplantae; phylum Streptophyta; class Magnoliopsida; order Poales; family Poaceae; genus Triticum; species Triticum urartu. The sequence goes on along the minus strand of NC_141877.1, from coordinate 632,894,843 downwards.
CCTTATCAGCCGCCGATCTCGTTGCCTCGAAAATAGAATCGAAACCCAACTCCAAACTGTACACATTGGTGAGGATGGGGATCATGGCGCCGCTGGCGGCGTCCGGTGGCGTCGACTTCTACGTCAAGTCGAGGGTGCCCGGATCTCATCTTCTACAGATCGACGGCTACTCGATTGCTAAACAAGCAACCAACGACACCAGCTTCAAGTCCTGCCCTTTCACCGTGGGAGGCTACCGTTGGGCCATCTACCTCTTCCCCGACGACGACCGGCTGGACAGCGCCGACTTCATCTCCGTCTTGCTCGCCCTCGACGAGCACGTTAAAGGGCCCATCAGGGTACATCTTGAGTTCAGCTTCATGGACGAGGTCGAGAAGCAGGATCCCAGGCATGTTCGCACCAGGCAGGTAGTTGACCTGCATGGCGGTTACGCCGTGGGCTACCGCAGGTTTATCGCAAGGGAGGCCATGGAGAACTCGAAGCATCTCAAAGGCGACCGCTTCACTATTCGGTGCGACCTCTTCGTCCTGAAGCACGTCATTGTCCAGGAGAACCTCCACGCGAGCGGGCATAGAAAATGTGAGGCTTGCAACATCCGAGTGGCGACGATGGGAGGGCGAGTGCTCGTCCATGCATGTTTCTGCGACGTCTGCAACCATGCTAGCCGCAACGACGCTGCGGCAAAGCAGTGCACAGGCTGCCATGGACCCTATGAAGGGTTCTTCCTGCCACTCCTTTTTACAACATCAATTAGCTAGCACTCTATCTTGCCCTCTCTAGAGCTAGTTTAATGTCCAACGCAAGTTTCATTTTTATGCTGCCTCTTGTGAACTTTGATGGTTCTCCTAGGAGACTTGTACTTGGATCCTATGAAGGGATCTGCCAGAACCTGGCACACCTTTCTTTTTCAGGTTTGGAAGAAAAGAACATTCCACAGTTTGTAGGAGTGCTAGGATTCCGCAGCTCGTAGGAGTGCTAGAATTCGAATCACTAAAAAATTTCATGATGAAATATAAGAGGAATCTTTTGGAATAGCAGAGGTCTGAAGGACTTGGCTAAAAGAAGGTTCCTTGCTGAGGCAGCTTTAGAGCAGAAGTTAGATTTTGTTGCTCTATCGGAGACTGGCAGAGAAAACTTTGCGCCCCAGTTTCTTTCCTCTCTTGTGGGTGGTATTGATTTCGATTGGCATTGCCTCCCTCCGCGAGGAAGATCGGGTGGTATCTTACTCGGTGTGAGATGCGATTCGCTTGAAGTACGAAGTGTAGTGATGGGTGACTTCGCGGTGAAGTTTCGAGTTAGGTCTAAGATAGATGGGTTTAACTGGGCTTTGGTGGCGGTTTATGGTGCCGCACAGCCCGAGCTCAAACCGGAGTTTCTGGTGGACCTTGTTCGAATCTGTGGGTCAGAACAGTTTCCAATTTTAGTTGGAGGTGATTTCAATATCATCAGGAGGAGAGAGGAGAAGAACAATGATAACTTTGACGGCAGATGGTCGTTTATGTTCAATACCATTATTGAAAGCTTGGATCTGAGGGAGATTGAGCTTTCTGGTAGAAAGTTTACCTGGGCTAATGCTCTGCCAAACCCAACTTATGAAAAACTTGATCGAGTTCTTGCGAGCGTGGAGTGGGAACAAAAGTTCCCTCTGGTTACGGTGCAAGCTCTCTCCAGGGGAATATCCGATCACACACCCTTGTTCGTGGACTCAGGGGAGCCGAACCACGTGGGTAACAAGAACACCTTTTCTTTCGAGATGTCATGGTTCAAACGCGAGGGGTTCTTGGACTTGATTGCCAGGGAATGGGAGAGAGGTGCAGGAGGCACGACTGCGATCGAGCGTTGGCAGAATAAGATTAGGCATTTGAGAAGTTTCTTACGGGGTTGAGCTAAGCACCTCAGTGGTGTGTATAAGATTGAAAAGGATAGACTCTTTTCTCTTATACAGGCCCTGGACATTAAGGCCGAGTCCACTATTTTACTGCCAGCTGAGCTTCAGGTTAAAACTGAGGCGGAGAAGAGGTTGAAAGAACTGCTCCGCAAAGAAGAATTGAAGTGGGCTTTGCGTGCTAAAGTCCGCAAAGTGGTCCAAGGGGACGCGAATACTCAATTCTTTCATCTGATAGCTAATGGTAAACACAGAAAGAAGCGTATCTTTCATCTTGAACAAGATGAGGGCACTATTTTAGGACAGGATAACCTAAAAACTTATATTACCGAGTATTATAAGCAGTTATTTGGACCTCGGGAGGATAATTGTGTGTCCCTCGATGAGTCCAGGACTGAGGATGTGCCTCAGCTATCGGCTGCCGATAATGATATTCTGGTTGCCCCGTTCTCAGAGAAGGAGATGTTTGATGCTATTGCACAGATGAAAAACAATAAGGCTCCCGGACCGGATGGATTCCCGGCCGAGTTCTATAAAAAGTGCTGGCACATTATTAAGGGGGATTTGCTACCTATGTTCCATGATCTGTTCTCTGGACAGCTTCAGTTATTTCACTTGAATTTTGGAACTATCACACCGCTTCCTAAGAAAACGGATGCTGTGCGAATTGAGCAATTCAGGCCGATCTGCCTCCTCAATGTTAGTTTCAAAATTTTCACCAAGGTAGGGACTAATAGGCTCACACAGATTGCGCATTCTGTGATGCAACAGTCCCAAACTGCTTTCATGCCGGACAGAAATATCCTTGAAGGGGTGGTCGTCCTGCATGAAACGCTCCATGAAATCCATTCCAAAAAGTTAGATGGAGTAATTTTTAAGGTGGATTTCGAGAAAGCGTACGATAAGGTCAAATGGCCATTCCTCCAACAGTCATTGCGTATGAAAGGATTTGATGAAGCCTGGCGCCGACAAGTTGACTCATTTACGCAAAAAGATAGTGTGGGAATTAAAGTTAATGATGACATAGGTCATTACTTCCAGACACATAAAGGCCTAAGACAAGGAGATCCGATGTCCCCTATCTTGTTTAACATTGTGGTGGATATGTTAGCAATTTTGATAGGAAGGGCTAAGGAAAATGGTCAAGTAGGTGGATTGATACCTCATCTTGTTGATGGAGGTATTTCCATCCTTCAGTACGTTGATGATACAATTATCTTTATGGAGCATGACTTGGCCAAGGCGAGAAATATGAAGCTTGTGTTATGCCTATTTGAACAATTGACCGGGTTAAAGATTAACTTTCATAAGAGCGAGCTGTTCTGCTTTGGTAGAGATAAAGACGAACATGAGGCTTATATGCAATTGTTTGGGTGCTTGTTGGGAGAGTTACCCTTCTCTTACCTGGGTATTCCAATCCACCATCATAGGCTGACGAACAAAGAGTGGAAGTGTATCGAGGATCGATTTGAGAAGAAACTGAGTTGTTGGAAGGGTAATCTCATGTCATACAGAGGCCGATTAATCCTGATTCATATTTCTCCTATCGTTCTTTGAGGTCCCAGTTGGGGTTAGGAAGAGACTGGACTTCTATCGATCGCATTTCTTTTGGCAGGGTGATGAGCTTAAACGAAAATATTGGCTTGCTAAATGGGATATCATCTGTAGACCGAAAGACCAAGGGGGTCTCGGTATTGAGAATCTAGAAGTTAAGAATAGATGCCTTCTTAGCAAGTGGTTGTGGAAGCTCTCAA